>NC_053457.1:20206312-20518680 GCF_015227805.2 Hirundo rustica
TGAGAATATGAATTTCCATAAGGATTGAATTTCAAAGAGCAGACAGACATCTTATAAGAATTGCTAACCTTGAAATATTTCCCTTGGAATCTTATGGCATGTGGATGCCCTTCATCTGTGCCCATTTTTTTCAATGTAACCTTAAATTACACTGGGCCTAAACCTCTTTACTAGTATTTTTAGGAAGCAGCAATGAGAGCACCATTGGTATTTCCCCCTGTAGAGACTTAAAAAACTATTCACATTTTTAATTCAAATTTAAATTAAAACTTAGCTAACTTGCATGTATGGAGGAAGGGTCTCAGATCTGCTACAGTGATGTTTACCAAGAAGAGATAATCTAAAGGGAAATGAATATCAGTATTGTATTACAAACTCCAATTGTCAAAAAAAAAAAATTGATGTAGGAACCAGTGATCTCCAGGACTTGCTTAGCTAACCAGAAGCATAGAATCACTGAATCGTTTTTCACTATAAAAATCTCTTTTCAACTGCCCATAGTTTCACTGCTCTCTTTAATCTGAATATTCATGCTCCTTGGATGTGGAAGTGTCTTCTGGAAAGCTGTAGTGCAACTGTACCACCTCTCCCTGAAACAAGAATACCTTTGCCCCCTCAATACATTCAGATGATAATGCCCAGCACTAGAATGCCTAAGAACAAAGGCTTAAGACTTGGCTTGAGAGACCACTATGTCACACTTCCATGAAGCCAGCTTGGAGACTAGGATGAGGAGCAGTGGATAGGGAAAGTAAACAAAAAGGTTTGATCGGACCTCAGTGAAAGATTTCCTGTCTGCAGAAGATTTCATGACGTTTTCACTGAGTTAGACAACAAGCTATAGGGGCTTGTCAGTCCAAAAGCCATGACAGAAGTTTCTGTAGCATCATCTCTACCAAATGGCATCTTGTGGAAACACGTAGACATTGTTCACAAAGAAGTAATTTTTTTGTATTCTGTTTTTACTGAATACAAACAGCCACTAACAGCCGAAATCTTTTAAACCATAAGCAACAACTTTTTTTTCAGTTACTCAGGCCTAAATACCTCAGACTGGAGTCACAAACTTAGCAGAAACTCTTGAACCAACATCCCTATACTTCTGTCATACTTCATAAGATGAGGGTGTATCCTCCTCACATTATAGAGCTTCTGTGAAAACAAAAGGTCTTAATTAAGATATTAGCTAAGCATTCCAGAAGGTACCCTTGGGAAAATTCAATATATATCAGAAGATATATAAAGAGGAGGATTTAAGTTCAAGTAATAAACAGCAGTATACTCTAATTAAATGGAGGAGGCTCTCAGCTACAAGCAGCTACAAAAAGAGCCAGTCTGTCCAAAATACCTGTTAAATCATGGCCGCTGTTAGGCCAAATATTTCTAGATTTCTTCCCTTTCATATTTTGCTTCCTGTTAGAGCTGCTGATAAAAAACATTTTGCCACTACTTAGCTGGGCAGAGAAAGAGACAAAGCCAAAACCAAAAAGCCGTTACATAGTTTACTTACTTAAAAAAACATGTTTTCATTGTGATATGAACAAGGCTCAATAACTACATTCTGGGAATTAAAGATTCAAACTCAGTGTTCTTAATTTGTGTTTTTCCGTAGAGCCAATCCTTTCAGAGATGCTGCATGGTCTAGTGATGGTCAGAGGAGAAGACTGGGAGCCTTTAGGATACTGGGTACTTATCCAAATTCACAGCACTGACTCATAGTCTGGGACAAGTCACTTGACCTCCTATGCCTCAAACAGTCCAGCTGGAAAATACAGAAAGAAAAGCAGCAACCCTGAATGAGAAACAGTTATTATGACTAAGATCAGCTCCTGGATAAATCCAACATCAAATAAAATGTGTTTTCCATATGGAAGCTGCTTCCCTAAAGTGGAATAAAATGTAAATGCCTGTCAATTATAATGATCTGAGAGACAAGTGGTGAGAAAAGCAGCTCTGCAGAGAGACCAACAGGAAAGACTCTGCTAGGAATGAAGGACACTTCTTGAGGCGCAGAGAGAGGGGAGATGGAAAGCAGTCAGGCATCTGGCAGCAGCAAAGGTGAAGCCATGATTTGAGGAGGTCAGAGACAACAATGTGTCTGAGTCAGAAAAGGTCACTTATTCAATATTCCAGCTGTAAGATGAAAGAATGCAAGTGCAGATTTTTCAGAGCAGAGATCACAGATGCAAGAACATCTAAAAGGTGGACTGTTTGAAAGTGCCACTGACAGATATGATGAATCCATCTTCTCAGGCCAAAAAATTTCTCAACTCCTGATTTTACTTTTCCCTTCTCCTATCTTGCACTTTTCTAAGCAGCCATCCCTGTCTCCCAGAGTTTCCCTTCCACCTGCTTTCAAGCAAGCCTGCTCCAAGCACTCCAAGTCTGTGTGAGGGGATAACCAGCTCCCAAAGCAGAGGTAGATGACATTCCCCGTGTTCTACTCTGCCTGAGCTGTGCTTTCTGTGCATTTTTGTGACAGCCATTCCATTAAAATACCATGCTACTGAAAAAGCTTATTTCCTATACTAACAGAACAGCTGAGGTAGCTGTGTCATTCCCTGTTGGAATTTATATGAGGCTCATGTGAGAAGGAATAAAAGGAAATGTTAGTAAAGCAGATGGATTATAAGGAATTATACCTTATTGTTTAATACCTTATAGAAGCACATGGAATCCAAACTGCAAAAGAAACAAGTACAGCATTATTTGACTTTGGAACAGGTACTGATCTCCAGCACATCCACAAACTTTCAGATTCACCAGCTGAGATCTCTTTATTTCAGAGAAGACAAAAAAACCTACAAAATTCACATGTCCCTGATGTAGGCTGAAAAATTAGTGACAGTAGGGAATTGTGAACCAAATGAAAGAGATAGTCTGAGAAGCAGTCATCTACAGATTGCACAGTGAACTGCTTGAAGAAATTTATTTCCTTAGACTGACTTTACCAAACCAATTATGGAAGTGTTGCATGACCAGCACTCCCCAGTTCAAGCTGGAAACATGCCATCACAAAGTCCACTACTTCCACAGCCCCTGTGGAAATTGGTAAAGCTTGTTCAAAGCATTAAAACCAAATGCATGCAGAACTTGAGTTTAAAGAACTGGCCATACCACAAACTGCAGCAGTGGATGCCCTGACATTTTAGCAGCATTGACATTTCAATGAAGTAGTGAATCTCTTGAGTTTTTGCTGGAGTGGGATAACATCCTTGGGCACAGGACAAGGCAGCAACAGTTCTGGCAGCCCAGTGTGCAGACAAACAAACCAGCAAGGAGGCCACGGTACTGTGTGGCCTCGGGCAGGTCCACAGGGTACAGAGCTGCACCCTGGAAGTTTCCTACAATAGTACATTTTCCAAAATACTGTGGTGAAAACTATCAATAGCACAGAGTCTTTTATGGGCTGTGAAGCCGGTACTGACAGTTTCTCACTTCTATCTAGCCAGGAGAATATCTAAGCTAAAAAAAATGCTTTCAGCAGTTATAGTAAAAGCAATTTGAAGACTAGGGGAACAGGGGGTACCAGCTGAGCAACCATATGAGAGGAGGCAGTCCTGAAGGCTTAGGCAACCTATAGTCTTGCAGTCAGCAAACAATGCAAAGCATTAGACCTGCTAACCAGAACTTGGCCAGGTACCTGATCTGATGATGGTGAGGATATGAAATGTATGTTAACGAATGGCTAGCCTGCTGTCAGTGACTCTCCTTTGACAGGAAAAGGGGAAATAAGTTCAAAACAAAGATCTCTCTTGACAGTATCCTTAACAGGATATCGAAGTACTTGAGAATCCCAATGCAGACAAAAACCAAGACAGAATTCTTGTTGAAATTCTTACAACTAACATTCTCATTTATTCCCTATTTTTTTCAAGATCTATTTTGCCATTCACAAGTATGCTTCTGTGTATTTCATCACTCCTGTTAAGGCAATTAGAGACACAAACATTTGGGCAAGTCATAGAAATAATATCTCACTGCTCTTTGCAGACCAATGACAAAACTGGGATTCCTGCAGCTGCTGTATCTTTGCCCAAACTAGCTCAAGACTTGACCACACTGACTTAGATTTGGGACTGCAGCTTACCACTTCCCACTTCCCTTCTGGGAAGGCACCGTACTACCAAATTATTTTCAGACTTCTGAGCAGTCAAAGGATCAGGTCCCTGCACCTTTGATGTGTTTTTTGTTAGCACAGTAAAGGCACACACTGGTGCACAAACCCGGCCTCAGTGCCTGTCTGAATCTTTTTGTTGTTCAGCCCTCAGGTTAAGTGACTTCACTTTAAACTCCATGTCAGCCCCCAGAAGACCAGTAAATCTAACAATTAACCAAAGTAACAATGCGTTTATGAAGTAAAAAGGTAACACTAATATTTACTCTTAAAGGACACTATTTGAAAAAGAAGTTCAAAGCCTCTACTGCATTGTACAGATAAGACCAGGAACCACTGAATTAATAATTGTTCAACCACTCTGGGAAAAAGTGTACAAATTTTCCAGCATTATCATCCAAAAATATCTTAAATATTTTTATGTCAAGTCTAAACAGAACGTTTCTGAAATCACCTTAATGGTTTTTCAATATTACTTAACTTGCAAGCAGAGCCAAAAGGATAAAATACCACTGAAAATTCTCTTTCCCAAATATGTGCAGAAGAACCGGTAAGAGGTTGGTATCCAAAACCAACTTTTTCTTTCAGGTTTTCAAGTCAACATTTGAAGTCTCAAGAAGCTTGAGAAGAACTGACACCATTTTAGGTGCTTAAATCAACAAACCCCAGAATTTCTGCATTCTCAAAGCAGGCAATGTGCTTTTTTTTTGTGCTGATCATGAGTAACCTAAACAAAGTTATTGATACAACTATAATTAATAGCAAATCTTAGTAAATGTCATAGTTGTTAAAATGAACAACAAATGATAATTAACTAGAAAACCTAGTCGTTCAAGCTTTAATGAGCAATACAATACTTATACCTGTCTTTCTCCCATCCTGGACTTATTTCCAGTCACTAAATAATTTGATCACTCCCATTAAGAGAAGTCTGAACAGAAAAATGTATTGCATTTATCACCACTATTATTCTACTTCAGTCAAAACAATATGAGATGAATGCAGTCTAATTTATGAATGGTACTAGAGAAGTCTGACCTTTTTCACATAGCTTTAGTAATTAATCTCAGTGACTATCAGTTTTTTGTTGTTCATACCCACACAGAACTGAGATGACCTAAAGGAAGAAGCATGTAACAAAAAATGAGTTGCACTTTTCTTTTTTCTTTCAGGATTTTGATTTTCTCAGTCTGACTCTAAAACACATTAAATTCACTGCATAGCAATTGCTACACATTTAAGAGAAGTGATGATAAAAACAGGAGCCCTATTTAGCTTTCACCTGTTAGAACACACCACAGTGAATTAGATCCTGAACATCTATTTGTGCAAGACATATCTAGAAGTAAAATTGTTTTATTATCTCACTAAAGTTGAATAAAATAGACAATACAATGAAAAATATGGTGTTGCATTAACATTATCAGTGCTGCAGCCTGGTTTCAGTGGAATATTTTTCAGTAAAGCTCATGATCCCAAATGGAAAAAGAAAATGGTATTTAGAGACACTGTAAATACCAGCCATGTTCAGAGTAGAAGAAAAGCAGCCTATCCTTCCTAGCTATTCAGCTGCTACACCAGCCCCAACAACTGCAGTCAGTGAAGGGCCACTTCATCTTTAGCTGACTCTCCCTGCAGTGGGAAACTTACACAGGACTCTGGCTACATTGCACCTTGCAAAAACAAACCAACCAAATAACAGCCACCACCACCCCTGAAATTCTCTTCAGCTTACAAGTTATACAGCACTTTAGGGAGGCTGTCCATATGCTGTTCCTCCTCTTCAGAGAGCTCCCAGAGAAATGACAGAATGCTCAGTTGGCTTAAAGCCACCTCTGAAGCCAGTCTGTGTCACAATTTCTGAGGTCACTTGCTAACCACGTTGTGGAAGGCTGCCCAGATGTGATGAAGTGACTTTCCTACTACCAACCCACCTCCAGAAATGCTGGAAGACAGGACAGGAGAGCTCTCAGAAGACAGTCTTCCTCACCTAGTTCTAAAATCGTGAAAGCCTGTTGTACTGCTCTGTGATTTTTACCCACCATAAGGGGACTGAACTTACATGCATATATAAAAATTAGGTTATAATCAAAACTTCTGGGTAGGTCTGTGGCTCGTGCTAAAAAATCACCGGTGCGTTACATAAAGCTTCCTGCCAGCACTAGTAGGAAGCTATTGCCACAGGAATGCATGGCTTGTGTTCTGGAAATTCTACTTTTGTTTCCCTGGCTCTTTCCATGACAGCCTGCCAGCAGGAAGAGAGCTCCTGCCTGCTGTAGCAGAGGTAGCCCATGAGTTAGGTGTCACTAATCCCTGGAATTGGTGCACTTGGTCAAGATGCTGCAGCACAAGTGCCCGGGATAAGCAACGTTTGCAACTATCTGAGATGAAAGGCAATGCACTCTCACAATGTGTATTTTTTCCATTCAGCAGACACAAACCTTTAGAAAGAGGAAGGAGACAGGGTGGTGATCCTAGTAATAATCACAGCTTGCATCACAAGCTCAGTCACAATCTCTGCTACAAGTATGGGCTTAGCAGCACAGCTGGTGAACTGTTGCAGATGTCCACTAAATGTGATGTTTCCTCGCTCTCTCTTTGCTGTTCACAAAGAACACGATTGCTGATTTCTTCTCTACGTTGATATCTGTTCTTTGCTGAGTAACAGAAGGATACATTAATTACTTCAAACAATTAAATTACTCCTTCTGTCAAAAGCACATGCTGCATACAGAGACCAAATTTTATCAAGAATCTGTAATTATTTTGCTTTCTTTAAATGAGAAGTTCCTAGAGGGTTAAAATCAAATTATAAGCCCCCACAGGAGGTCACAGATCTCATACAGCACCAAGAAAAGTGCAAAAATTCAAAATTATTGTAATGCAAAAATCAGAAGATATATGTGATACTGAAAAATGTATTTCAGATAATGTCCTGTTGGGTTTGGAGGTTTTCTGTTCTGAGGCTTGAATTACAACTTATGAATAGTCAGGGACAGCAGCCTAAAGTTACTTATAATTCTGAATTGAAGTCTGAAAAAAAAAAAAAAGCTGCTTCTTCCTAATAGATTGAGACTCCAGACCTGCTAGGAGGAAGAGGAGAGTATGCATAAGGAATTCCTTTTCATGGAAAAGAAGATGGATTTATTACAGGCTCCTCAGTTTCTGGTAAGTTTCCACATTTAAAAAATAGTTTTGCACAAACCGGTTTTGTCCACACATTTTTATATTCTAGCAAGTAGGTAAAAATTGCATTGACTCATTTTTCATTCCTACCAGTCTTATACTTCACATAGGCTTGTAAAACCTTCTCAACTCAAGACTATATCATGAGATGACATAGATTCAAACTTAAAACAAATACATAAAGCCATGACCCATTTGTTTTGATATTCTGCAATGTTCCAGACAGGGAGAAAAGCCATCACTGAAACCATGAGACGTACAAGACTTCACAATTTATTAAGAAGATTAGCTGGGTTTAGTTTGTGCAGTAATGATTAGTCACTGAATATGTGTTGGTTTGAAAGCCTAAAAGGTCAGGGATCAAGGAATTATTTGGCTTAATTGTGTTTAGGTTTTTTGTCTTTTAAATAGTTAAAAGGTTTTTTAAAGTCGAGTAGAACTTTGCAAATGCGGAACTCCAAGTATATTCCACGTAGAACAACAAACGCACCTTAAATATATCATGTTTTTTCACTTTCGGATTATATTTGTAGAACTGCCTGCTGTGAAATGACAAAGTTCATGGTTCATCTGAACTTTTGAACTCAAGTGAGTATTTGACACAGCAAAACAATCTAAATGAACCTAACACAAAGTTTTCATAGTTTAAACCTAGCTTTCAGGCCTTTGTCTGGGGCAATTGGGTAGGAAAGTTCTTTATTGATGTTGTAAAAACTACCAGTTTAATAACAGGCAGAAAGAGTGGAGCGAGCAGTGGAAAGAGCACCTTAGCATTTTTGAAATAGTGCTGGTTTGGTAGTTCATTGAACTTTACCTGACCCCATTACGAAGGCTTCCCCAGGACAAGTTGTAGCTGCATTTGTGACAAGACTGAAGCTTCCTATCTTACTTCAAATAGGCTCCAGGGCTGGGAGTTCACAGATAAAGTTAGTTAAAAAAAAACCAAAACAAACTCGGCACACATGAGTTCACTTGGCTCCGTGCACTGCTATTTCATTTTGATGTTCAGGCTGTAATTATTTTTATTATGGAGAGGTAGAGATACTTTTTTTCCAAAAGGAAAAAGCTTGTTACTTTCATTCCCAATATGTAACAGCAAAAGCCTTTGAAAAAAACTGGGAAAACACAGTGCATTTAAGATTCCTATGCTGATGCGCCTCCTAAATCTTGGCCTGCCTGCACGTGATTACTGCCATCCCTTCTTAATGTTATTAGAAATTCTACAGCAGTCTTTCATGCTTTATCAGTTCATGCTTTATCAGTTTTAGACCTATCAACCAACAAAACCTGGAAAATATTTTGAGGCTTTTAAAATTGCTAAGAATACAAGATGTTCTGTACTTCAAGTTCACAAGCAGTTTCATAACTCACTGGTGCATATGAATGACAAATATTTCTGACCACATTAGAAATGCTTACTGCCTAGGGTTCAAACAAGCCTTACAATATCCAAAGAAGAACGATAAACTTCTACAACTGTGTAAATTCCCTCTGAAAATAGTCATACCACACAAAGCCCTGTATTTCACCAGCCTGTAAGGCTGAAGTCACTCATTACTTCCATCCAAAAGAATGAGGAAAAGCGACCCAGAGATTACTTACAAAGAGCAGCTGTAACGATCACTAACAGTCGTACAGTTAATATCACCTCTCTCTTGCAGCTCACTAATGCAGTTGTATGTTTTTAATCGGCTGAGCTATGACAGGAAGACATTTTCAAGATTTAGAAAATTCTAAAGCAATTTCATGACAGTTTGCATTACTAACTTTCTTTTCTAACTAGGTCTTCCAAATATACCATTTAACTCCAAAGCCTACTTATACAGCTCTATTTCTAGCCCTTCCACTTCCTTTGCTGGCAAGTTTTACGTCCAAGATATCTGCCTTTTTTTTTTTCTCTATTCACCCAAGAGCTGAGCATTCAGCAGGAGTGAGGAAAGGAAATACCTATCTAGCAGCATTAAAAAAAAAAAAAAAAAAAAAAAAAAAAAAAAAAAAAAAAAAAAAAAAAAAAAAAGGAAGAAGTAGAAATAAAATTTAACATAAATAAATAATTTTTTTAAAAAAAACCTAGTGAGAGAAGGGTGTGGGAGGCGGGCTGGCTCTGCCGGGACGGCCAAGGCGCGGCGGGTCCCTCAGGGTCGGCGGGGAATGCGCAGCCCCAGCCGGGCGTTCCCGTCCCCGGCTCCTGCGTGTGGCCCCGCCAGGGGCTTTCCTTTCCCCGTAAATTCCCCGTAAATCCCGCAAGCGTTACCCTCCGGGGTCTCGCTCCGCTCCTGGCCGGGCAGTTAGCAGGTACACAGGTGCAGATAACCGTGAGGGAGCGCCTCAGCTGGCTCCCGCAGCCCACTGCCGACCCGCTCCGTCCCCAGCAGACGAACAAACGCTGGGGTGCCCTGAGGTACCTGCGGATCACGGTCCCGGCATCTTCTCTCGGCACTCGCAAAGGCACCGAACCCGGCAGGCCTTGGCTGGGGCCGGCCCGCGGGGCACCGGCTGAGCAGCGGGGACGGGCATGGGACGGGCACGGGACGGGAACGGGACAGGGATAGGACGGGCGTGGGACCGCCAGCCCCGGACCCGCTCCGGCCGCCTCTGCGCAGCCCGAGCCCGGCGCGGGCGAGGCGTGAGCAGCGTCACCTGGAAGGGATTGTGCCACCTGCGCCTTGAAACCAGCCCTCCGCCATAACCAGCGTGATGGCTGAGGATCCTCTTCGTTATTATTTACTTGTTTTCTTTTTCGGAGCCCACCTGTGCTCCTAAAATATGTGAAGCAGCTGACAGCGAGGCACTGTTGAAGGGCGACACTGAGCTGGAATTCCATACAGGACGTGATCTAAAGCAATAACATTTTGTACACACCGCTAATTATATTGTTACCAGAGATCGGAAAAATAATCACCTGAATCACCACTTGATTAGTACTATATATTCTCCATGAAGCATCTAAAATGACATCTCAGATGCTCTATGGATTAAACTTCTGAACTTTCCAAGAGATAAAGCTGAGTTTCTCCATTGCCCTGCCCAATTGTTGAACACCCTGAGCATTCCCTGTCAAGAGCCACGAACCCTACCAAGCCTGGGCCCTGGGTGCAGCATGCACACCCTGTAACTACGCCATCACTGATACACCCCACGGTTTTCAAGCTGGCTCTGCTAAGTGAGCCTTGCTGGGCAGGGCTTTCCAGTCAAGCCTTTTGACATGCAAGAAAGAGAATTTATTTTCGTCTCAAATATTTTGCTGCTTCCTGCCCCTCTCTGAACTGGAAGGATGGCTGTTTGCATCCATTTTGTGACCGAGAGAGAAAGCTAGCTCTGGCATCTGAAACGATAATGGGTAGGAAAGATTGTGTTGCCAGCACTCCTGAGGCTGCTGTTACCTTCACAATGACAGGTGTGGATGACCAATAAGTGTTTAATCCCTCAGATCCCCACGTCCTTCTGGGAAGTTCGGAACAGTATATCAAACCCATTCCCCCACGGAAACACTGAATCCTCTGTGAGACTTAGGAAGTTGACCCTTGCTCTGTAGACCCTGTGTGTGCCCCTGCTCTCTCATTTCTTTCTAATTTGTTGTAGGACTTGTACTGGCAACCTATTACAGAAGCATCAATCAAATCAGCTCCTAAAATGGTTTGTCAGACTGCTGTGTTGATTCATGCATTTTTAAGAGATTTGGAAGGAGAAAGTTAGAAGCAAACAGTGCCACTGAAAGGCTGGGACCAGTTTTATTAATTCTGAAGAAAGCAGAAACAAAGTAGCTAATGTGGGCAGAAAACAGTGTTTGGAACTATGCAGCAAATGCCGAAGGCTTTTAAAAAGTCTGTGTTTAGATGTGACATCTTTAATCAAACAGAATCTCCCTGCTTGATGCTGAAGAAAGGTTGGATATCAAGGCAATTCAAGATAGCCAGTAGATCATGCAAAAGTTAGTATTTCCATTTATGGGCTGGTGTGTGTACAAGTTTTGTACACGTGCTGTTAATTGTTCTTCTGTTGGCATCACTGCAGGCCCAGAAATGCAGCGTAAACGCAAAGCAGAAAAAGCTCCCGAGTCCCTGCCAAAAAGAGCTATACCATTAAATAAAAGAGCACAAATTATAACAGAGCTTTACAAAAGAACACCAGAACAATACTCATCAGCTTGAAGAGCAGGCATCTCAGGACCCCAGCAGTCTGTTGTTGGCAATTTTTTTGTAGGCATTGTATCTAAGGGCAATGAAGATAAATAGGTTGCATTTCTTTACAAGTTCTCAAAGAAGCTTCTGCCAAATATATGGATGAAAGCACTCTACTGCTCTTTTGAAAATGTAACAAGTGGAAAATATACACTGGCATCATTAATAGGTTAAAAATAGGAGTCAACCTTTAGATGCTGAATGAGAAGGTTATATAAACTATGAAATTTCTAAAGGACAAGTCACATCTGCTGACTTAGATTGTGGAGAGAATGATTGTGAGACAGGTAAATGAGATAACAGTATAAGAAAATAATATTTTAGCTATCTTTCTGACAGGAATTCATGGGGAAGAACTGAATTTGTGAACACCAGACAAAAAGATGTGTTAGAAACCCATATGAGGGGGTGAGAATTTCAAAGGTTTTAGATATGTAGATGAGGAAGAATCTGTAAGTTAAATATAGCACCATGGTCAACACTGGTATTAATTTGAGCATGTGGTGCCGTGCTGACAAATGGGTGAGGGTTGATAACATGGAACTCAGCTGTGTACACGGTCTGTAGACCAGTTCCTTGGACCAGACTCCAGCCGTGATCACCTCCTTGGCAGCCAACCCCAATGATTTGTTCTTCAGATTGTATGTTGCCCTGGGCATTTGTTTTTTCCCTACCAGTTTTGAACTGTTTCAGGCAGTAGTAGAAGTTAAAATGCTAACGCAGTAGTAGAAGTTAAAATGTTAATGCAGGTAGAAATACAGACTTGGCAATGAAATAGTTCAAGGCTATAAACTCCAGGGCAAAGAATATTAGGTTTTATAAACCTAATGATGTTTTTATGGCTAGGATTTGAAAGAATTTGTATTAGGTCTGTGCTCAGATTTTCTGGAATATAAAATCTGAAAAATATTGTGTGGAGGCTAATTATTTGGTTCCTCCCACTGATCGCATTGCACTTCTCTAATCACCAATTATACTTTCTATACCACTAGGTTTAAGGTACCTGAATCATGCTCTAAGTCGATTATTCTAAAGCACAGAATCAATACATTAAGAAAAAAGTAAAGAAATGCACTAAAACCATCCACAGTTACCATCATAACTACAAAGATGTATTTTTCATACATTTAAACCAAATATTTTTTTTTTAATCTACTCTTCTGGTATTTCCTGTGGTGCTTTTATGTAATGAGTACCAGCTGTACTGTTAATACAGTTCACAGCAATGTAGATTTCCAGCTGAAATAATTGACAGCTTTCTCCACTGACCTCATCATCTACTGAGGCATCATCTATAAAACACTTTCCACAGACACAATCCTACTGTTTGCATACTCTCAACTCCAGCTTCTGGTTCCTGTACTGTCAAGTTACATTTGAGCCTCTGTCCATCCATTGTTCTTCTGAAGTTTTTAGAAAATTAACGGGGTGATGTTGATAAATTATTATGCAATATTTTCCTGGTCCTCCTGACATCCACTGTAAGACCATTATATTTACAGAACATACTTTTTCATTAATGTTCACGCTTTTTTTGTCACTAACTGTCCTTCCTCTGTCAGTATCTAACTGCAAGAGCAGTCTCCTGCGTAACAATCTTAATAAAAACTCTGGGAACTTTACAGGTCACTACGTTTCTGGTGAAATGACCATTGACTTTAGCCAATTTGTGGTCTCCTCTATTGATTTTGTTCTGGTTTCCACTTTCTTAATTCTCTCAGGAATAAGGTTACTCTCTTAAGGACATATTCTGCTCACCAGGATCTGCCCTCCAAATGAGTTTTCAGTGGAAATGGTACCACTGGAGTCTCTTCAAACCCTCTATTTGTGGTGCCAGCCCTGCCCTTGCTGTGCCAGACTGCTCTGATATGCTCTCAGATAAAACTCTTAAGAATAGCTGATGTAGCACAAAATAGTTTCTCTGCCTGATCATTCAGCAAAGATTCCCCACAAGATGATCTTATGTCTTTTATCTGTACTGGTACAACTACCTACCCTAACTTATTTGTAGCAGTAGCTTTTCTTTTAGGGCCTTTGGCTTATGCATTTAATCTGTCGCATGTTTCTCCATCTCATCATGTTTGTTTTCAAATCTGTGTGCAATTTTTAGAAGCTGTCATCAAAAGCAGCTAGTACCAAACACTGTTAACTGCTGCCTCCTTTTGCAATGAGCCATGCTGTGCTGCCTCTGGGTCTATTGCCCCAATATACATCACATCTGTGACCTCAGCTCGTTCTCTTCTATGGACCTCTGTGTTTCTCTCTTGGGAAGCACATTTCTTTGCGAAGGGGTTTTCTTTACCCTTTGAACAAAGTTTATCATAGTTCATCCTGTGCTAGCAGTTTTGATTTTAATGAGATGATTGGTGCTCCATATCTTGCACCAATTCGTATTCATACACCAATCAAATTAATTTAGGGGCTGCTGTTTAGCGTAATCATCCACTTGGCCTTTCTATCAGATATCACCTTGTCTGACCTAAGTGAATCCTGGACCGGACTTCTTAGTATTTAGTATTTAACCTGACCAAGTTAGATTGTACCGTGCAGAGTAGCTGATGACAGAGAGTTTTCAATTTTTTTTCCTGTATAGTGGAAAAATAATAGTGACTCTATTTTAAAAGGACTATTTTGAAAGCCAGTTGCAAAATCAAAATTTATCCTACCTCTCTCAAAAAGGGAAAAAACCAAAACAAAACAAAAAACCCAAAACAAAACAACAAACAAACAAACACACACACACACACACACACAAAAAAGAAACCCCCAAACCCACACCTACCACAAAAAAGCCAACCAAAACCTAAACCAGAAAAAAATTCCAAATCCTTCTGTGAAGTGACCTGTGAAAGCTATACTGTTCATATGTATCGTTGCTTTTCATGTAACAGAATTCACTTTGATCCATGGATTCTAAGCTGTCTTGGCACAACTGAAGCAGGATGTTGTTGTGAAATTAGTGCCTGAAATACAGATTCCTTTGTGCAATAGGATGAACCTCTTGCCTTACGACCTCTGCAGTGTTGCTTAAAGACAGCAGGAGTACATTGTGGCATTATCTAGGAACTGCTACTTGAACTTTTGCAAACTTCCACTGAAGTAAGTGAGATTACTCACCTGAGTAATGTAAGCAGAATTCATTACCAAATTAATGTTTTCAACAGATCTGTATGTAGACCTCCAAAAAGACTAACTATTGCAAGACTTTTCAGTGCACATCCATCAAAACTTTACGTATTTTGCTGCTGAATTTTCTATTTAATTTTTGAAAATTTCTGTTTAGTATTTTACCGTTTTAGTCTATCTAAAAAGTAAACAAAGGAAGAGGTGAAGGTGTTTCACAGACGCAATTGCTCCAGGCAACTGTCAAATGTAAAATTCATTGGAAAACTTCAGCATGTCTCTAGTTTAACTCAGTTGAGGAATGCTGCAAAAACAGGTGTTGTCTGACACAAGCAATAATTATCTTTCACCTTGATGGATGTTAGTTTAATCTGTTTTTTACATGGTAGCTAGGTCTCAGCTGGGTTAATGCCAGAAAGCAGATGAGATGTTTTGCGTACTTTATGATAATATCCCAGACTCTTTTTACTCCCCTTTTTTATTTATTATATGGAACAGTTTTAATAATCTCAGTGGTATATCCATTAAATTTTAGCTCTAGATTAATTTTATTTTACACTATCAATGTATTTGAAATGAGCTTAAAAATTAAACTGCTAGCTATTGAGTATTTTACTTAAAGAAAAGAGACTAATGAACAGAACGTTCTTCCAACATATAGATGGTTACCTATGCAATATTAACAAAGAAAGATCGTTTAAAGAACAAGATTAAGGGAACAAAATTAAGAAAAAACCCCACCCTCCCCGACTTCTTGTTATTCCTTTGCATATATTTAAACTAGAAAATAAAAACATGTAAGTCCTACCTTTAATCTAAAATGCATTATTACTTTCTAGCATCCAGTACTTATATCACATCCTGCTTAATATTAAGTCACTCCAAACTAGACTACACCCCTCCTATAGCCTTGGGCAGAATTTCTAGCCCTGTGGGCATGGGAATAGCCTGTAAGCCATGCTAACGTTGAACTTGGCACACAGTGTCAGGGATTCTCTTTGCATAAACAGCGTTTTAACAGTTTCTTAGAGGTGTTAGGCAGTATGTACAGCAATTTAAACAAAAGGCATGTGGGGCCTCCTGACTTGGCAATGTGTTTTATTTACAAAGCTTAAATGTACAGTTATGTGGTACACCACCCCAATATAAGGTTCTTTCTGATAGTTCTCAGTTGTGCACACCCATGGGGTTGAAATTATTTCAAACTAATGCAGATAATGGTGACTTCCATCAGAACAAACACAAGTAAGTTTCTACCATTTCCTGTTGTTAAGCTCTTAATAGCTCTCATCTGACAGAATTTCAGCATGACAGGAACCCTGTGCACTGAAAATGGTGGGTTAATGTTAACAGCGCCGGTTTCTTCTGAACATACACTGTACTTTCCCCACTGTGCAGAGCAGCCAATGGTTGAAGTACATTCCTTGGCCTACATATTCTTTTCTCCACAGTCTGCACCTGAGAGTCTCATTTATTTCCTCTTAGGACAACTACCATTACTCTTCTGTTATGACTTTATGCTAAAACAATAGCAATAAACTGTTTCAAAAGGACAGCACACAGCAGGATTTAAAGACATCACTACCTGAAAACCTGGGTTGAAAGCAGACTGTATTCTGCAGAGCTTACAGATACACAGTGGAAATTTGTCTCAAAGTCCTATTTCTGAAAGAGAATATTAAAAAGGATTTCTTAGCCCTCACAAAAGAAAATCAGTAAAGGAACATGGAGGTTTTCTGTTAAGAGTTACCAGTAAATCTGAATGCTCCAGGTCAGTGGTAAGTTTTGTAAATGGGGATTTTGCCTCATGGAAAACAAAAGTCAGGTAACACAGAATAAAAGATGAAAAAGTGCAGAGAGCATTACAAGAAAGACCTACACGGAAAGGCAGAAGGCTATCCATTCACCATAGAATAGAAAACCAGAAAAAAAATGAAGCAACCTGCAGTGTTGATTAATTTGATTTCATTCCTTAATATTAAAACATGGGTAGCACTTAACTCTCTAATATACTCCAGAAAGGAATGATTCTATGATTATGTTTTCACTTCTAGAGAGCAGCACAAGACAAATAAAAGACAAGTGCCTGCATTTTATGTATTGGATATACAAACATAGTTTCTTAGTTGTATATCCATTTTTTTCACGTTTCTGGTCACTCGTTTCAACATGACCCCCAAACCACAAACTTTGCACAGAGTACAATACTTGGCAGATAACTTTACACTCTATGGAAAAGAAACAAAAGATAAAAAGAGATGACCATGTGTGCTTAGGTATTTAATAAAAATACTTATGGATATCTTTTAATTAAAAGTGAAGAGTAAGTCTTATAACAGGTGCCCAAGAATTTCTGTGAAAGACATTCATATGAAAGATTGGCCAGCTTTCAATATGGAATCTGGTTCTATTTTGTCAATGTTTTTAAGATGGCATTATGATTTATTTAGCAGCAGCTGGAGATATCATTACTAACATGTGTGCCCCTCCCAGGGTAAGTGTCGGAAATGCTCAGCAGGCACCTCAGATACAATATTAATGTTTTTGGACATTGCTACAATAGGCAGAGAAAGTCCATACACGTAAAGCCAGAGAAGAAAAAAAACCCCATGCACCTGTATAGACAGAAAATATGACAAAGCAGAAAGACTCAAATTTGTAATCAAATTTGTAAAACCATGCATAAACATTTTTCATCCAAAAACCCAGGAATTTCAGACTATGAAGGATCCTATGTTCTTAGGAGTTTTCCTTTGAAAGTTGGAGTTGGAAACCGTACATAAAGCACAGTAACCATACTGAAACTGCAGCAGTTAGGACGTGAATTGAGGAGTTGAAAAATCTGTGTTGAAGTATGCAGGCAGTCATAAATGGAAGCATGCTGAGCTGTATGTGAAACAAGAACAATGACAATTCCTTTCCTCATTAATAAAAACATAAAGAAAATGCATTGGGACTGCAGTACTCAGGTATTACTTTCATAGTGGCACTACAGAGGACAGACCAATCTCAATCTACATCTCAAACGAGGCTGCTCAGGAAACTTCCTAGTTTGGGAGTTGCAAAAGTTGAAAGTTGCAAAAGGATGATGGAGGTCTGTGTAGTCATCACCCAGAAACACAGCCTGCTCACTGAATTAATACATCTCCAGGTACAGATGGCAAATGTGGAGGAGTTGAAACCTCTCAAGAGCATAAAATATTTAACTTTAAACAGTTACCAAAAAAATTATTCTAGCCCTGGGAAAATGCCATCCTTTTTGAAATAATGGATCACTAAAAGACTTAGCAGAGTCAGTGCACTTTGGGTGAAAAGGCAAGTAAGGAATAACTCAAGGGGACAAATACAAGGACACGTGGCACCGTTTTTAAAATATTTTAAAATAAAAGTTAAAAGACCCAAGGAAGAAAGAAAACCAAATACCACTCAGATGTTGGCTCAGAATTTATGGTAGAAATACACAATCATTAAAATTAATGAAGAGCGGGGAAAAAAACAATGTGAGAGATATAATCTTGTATGTATATTTTTATATATATTTTTAAAAATAAATGTATATCTACAAAGAACTAGAATATATTGTCAAGCTAATCCTACTCTGCGCACTGTTTAAAGAAAAACACAATAAACTCTTTATTCAAATTAAACAAAATTAGAATGGGGAAAAAATGAGAGAGTAAACATTATTTGTAACATTATTATAAACAGTGTGAGAACTATAAAAAATAAGCAATAACTAACATTTGTGACAAGTAATGTGACCAGTCCATGTTTGCATGCATGTGCCTTGGAAAAGCTGACCACTATTCCTGATTCTATCTTAATATAACTTGACTGCTGAATATTCAGATTTGAATTAGATTTTTGGTGTGATATACCTGATGAGGGTTACAACCTTCTCTTGTTTCCCACCATTTAAAGAGACATACGGTAATGAAGAAAATATTTTAATTATATAACCTTGTCTTATTATAGTTTAAAACCAGCAATCTTTAAAATGTAGCTGAAATATAATAATTTCTAGCATTTTTTCCATAGTACAGGTCTCATTATTGATTGTAGATCACTTTATAAACTGAAGAATGTCATGTAGGAATGAAATGTATCTATAATCATTATTTTTAATAAATATATGCTAATATTTCATGTTTCTTCTGCCTAAACAGCACATTTTTACCAAAACCATAATCTTTGCTTATTTAACAATCTTCATCTATCTGATTAACATCACTGGCATTTTATTACTGAACAAAACATACAATATAAAAGGAGAAAGATTTTTCACTTAAGTGCAAACCCCAAGGAGAAATATATTTCAGATCGTTTTAAAGGAGGAGCTGCAGCATTACAACAGGAACACAAATGTGTGATTTTTTTTTTCTTCCCTTGCCTTGCAACTGACCTACTTAGATGGGTCATTTTGGCATCCCTATGAAAGGTATCAAACCCCTTTATCAGTGAATTTGCCTATGATTAAGGGACATTAAGAAAGGATGCTTAAGCTTTTTTTTTTACCCAACTAACACATTACTGACCATCAAGAGTTTTTTACCCTTTCTTGCTAGAATGACAGACTTCCTATTAAAAAAAAAAAAAAAAAAAAAAAAACAGAAGAAAAGGAAAAAAAAACAACCAAACAACTTATCTAGTGTTCTTTATACATTTCTCTTCAAGCACAAATGTGTACACAAACACTAGAACCAATTATGGAATCTGTTTATGCTACATTGATTTACTAACTATTCAGAAATTACTTACCAGTGATTTGTATTTTATTGAAAAAAACAACATGTGTGCAGAATCAAATTGCATACCTGCTAAACATAGGAAGCACATACATGGCTGAGTAAAAAACTGCTACAGCTGTATATCTGTAAGAAGTAATCTGGTGTTCAATTATTTTTTAATTTTTGATTTTGACTACCAAATTTTTTTATTTTGATCTCGTTAATATGAGGTACTGTTTTACTAGAGGTGTTACCAAAAAACCCAGTATATTCCATTTTTTTCATGTTTTGCCCATATCCTCACAATTGCTGGCAGATCCACTAATTTTGAGTCTGCTCTACTGAACTCATCCCATTATGGAACAAGTTTATATAGGTTCACTTTTTGTGTGACTGCTGAACATGATGCCTGTACATAAGAGTTTAAATTACCTTAAGTTTTTTTCTGTGATTTAATTTCATATATCTATCACAGATCCAGTTGCTTCATGTTTTTAAAACACTTGCAGGAAAAAATACTTTGTAAGATTTGAAGAGGTAAGAGGACAGCAGCTCAGATTGAGCTTCTAGAAATCACAGGAAAACTGTTTCCCTAAATATTAAATGCTCACATTTTAAAACATGATAATGACTGGTTTTGGATGATGATTTATGAGTCACATTCAGAAACACGTAACAGGAAAAGATCAGTTTTCCTTTAACAAATGCCTAAGAAGAAAGCTAAGGCTTGGTCATTCTGGAAAATGGTTATGTAGCTAATCCAATAAGAAATAATGGAAAAAGACAACTATTCCTTCAGCAGATGCAGGTATTAAAGATTAATAGTAAACAAGATGCTGTTAGACAAACATTTATTTTCTCAAGCAAGTCAGATGTTTAATAGTGCTATTACAGCAATGACACACTACCTGATTTCTTCTCCCTTCTTTTTGGAGAGAACCTGCAGATTGAACAAAACATCCCAAAAGGCCTCAGCTGCCTTTTAAACTATTTGCCTTCAGCTTGACTATGTTATTAAATATACTGCCTTCTGGAGTAAGTGAAGCTGGGTCAGGCAGATATAAAACCTCACGACTGCTGTTTCATAGCCTTGGTTTCAAACGTCCCTGAGTTCCAGAAGCAGGACGTTTTAAAGAGAACCACTCATTCACCCCATACTAAAGGCCCAAGACTAATATTTTGAAAACCTCTAATTCAAAGACCTGTTATCTTTGCTTGACCTTATTTCCTGTCATTGGCAAGAAGTGAGCTGCTTCTATTCACTCTAATAGCCATATAGTATAACCCTTGCTGTGAACAACTGCTATTTATGCGTCCCTTTGTAGGGAGCTCCAGCCTTGGGAAGTCATACCCTGCCTCGGAAGGGTCATTTACAAACAGCCTCGTTTGACCTACGGGATACATCACATTGCCTCGCCCTGTACTTTTTACCTCGTGTACTGTACTTCCTTCCTCCTGTGTTTAAGGCTGCACAGGTGGTTCTGTGCTGCAAAACCAGGTGTCTGAGTCTCAAGTCACCTGCAAAAAGGCTTACCTTCTTATAATTTTCAGCTGGATTTCGGTAGTTATAAACGTTCTGTTGGGGTTTTTTGTTTCTTTGGGTTTGTAGTTTTTTTGTGAGGTTGGTTTGTTTGTTTATGGGTTTTTTGGGGGGGTGTTTGTTTTGTTTTGTTTTTGTTGTTGGTTTTGTGTGGGGGTTTTTTTTGTTGTTGGTGGTGGGTTGGTTTGTTTTTAAGGAGGAGAAAAAGCCTATTTATCATGGGTCCTTTCCATTCCATAAAGAAAATATTTTGGTGTCTTCCTACATGTATTTCTCATCTAATCAAGTATGAGTCCAAACCACCTACTTATTCCTTTTTCCAAAAGATATTAATGAATAAGTCATTGATTAAAAAATATATAGGAACAAACAAGAATTAGGAACTTATATCTGGGAATTATAAATCTTTTCCACTATTAAAAGAATGGCTAATATACAAACTACAGAAGGTATTTTACAAGAGATTCCAAGCATGAAAAAAAATTTGAGGCCTCTCTACCTTTAATTTCTATTTTTTAATAGTATATAAATAGTTTTATCTAAGTAACTATATCTGCTTGAAGTTGTCCATCCCAGGAAAAGAGAAAATACCTCTTCTTCTTTCTTCATTCCATTGTGCTTCACAAAGATCTAGGTCTCAAAAGAATGTAGTTATAAAATGGTACAGAATTGAAGGCATTAGTTTATACATTAAGAAGTTGGTATATACGTAATCTCTGTGTAATTAGGAGAATATTAGTATTTCTTCAATCTTGTTTTTCTGTTAGGACAGATCAACTATGCCAGGTCTGTATTCTAAAGATCTAATCAATCAATAAATAAAGTTGATTTTTTGCACAACTGCAGTCATAAAAATGTTTTTCACCCACTTTGAAAGAATTTAATAATTTTGATTATCAGTGGAGAGACAGACAATAAAAGCAAGTCAGACAAGCACTTAAAAAGAATTATCCTGCTTCTTCTGCATTCTATCCCCTCTGTAGTGGGAGGAATTAGCTATTGGATATTGCACTCATGTATCACAAAGCTGCAGATGTTGACAATACCGTCTCCGTATTTGAAGTGCATACATTTTTAATTTTTCCTGACAAGTTAAGGATTGTTTCATAGGATGTTTTACAGAACTAACATATGAAGCTCAGTTCTACCAGTGGGAATTCATGGTAAATATATCAGACTGGATGAGGTGTTTCATGGTGGTTTCTTTTGAAGAAATAACAGAATTTCTGGGCACAGAAAAAGCCTGCAGTGGAGCACTTGATGCTGTGTTTTGTAGGTGTTGCTAGTTAAGGTAGGAATTGAGAGCTGTGAGGTGGATGAGGCTTTTGCTAGAGGGGAGGGTTCTAAAAGAAGTAATATTTGGTCAGAGGCAGTTGGGTGAGAAATTGCTACTGTAATTTCACAGTGATCAGTTTTGTGACCATCTCGTTTCATAAGACGGCAAAAAGTCAAAAGGGTGGTGGTGTCCAAAAGAGAATGGCACTCAAGAGTGTGCTAGTGGCATGAAAAGTAATGTGTAAAGGGAATGTTCAGCAACTAATAGCAAGAACTGAAATTAGACTAAGATGAGACCAATAGTTCTCATCAGCTGGAAACCACTGAAGGAAAAAGAAAAGGTCAGGAGGTATTACCTGATCATGGAAAGACTGAGTTGCCAACATGATATGGCTGTGAAAAGCCAAAAGTGATCCTGGAATATATGAGGTGAGGCACTTCCAGTGGAAATAGGCAAACATTCATAACACTGGAGAAGGTGTTGTTCAAGCTTCATCTGGAATACTGTTCACATTAGCCCATATTTTAAATCCATCTTTGTTCACAATTGAATGACTAAAGAGAAAACTCGCTGTACTGACAGGACCCTGGAGAGGAGAATGAAAAGGTTTGTGTGGTGCAAGAGTGAAATCTGCTAGAATGGTTCTCTGTACTCAAAATGGAAAAACCTTTATTAATTTTAAAACCAAATTAGTGCAAAGATAAATAATTATAATCCAGCTCTGAGCAATTTTTTTCTGGATTTTGAAGAAGGCTTTAACTATTAGAAAAGGGACATTGAAGGAGAGTTTTCCTTTAAGAATAGTAGAAGCAAGTACCATACCTGTTCTAACGGCCAAGTTTGATATATTTTGAGATAGAGCAGTGCCATGAAAACATATATTGCTTTTGATAAAAATTACCACATTGTTGCCAAAGTAAAACTATCTGTAAAATAATTCCTGGAAGAAATTGACATTATTAATACAGTTTCTCTCAAAATTAAAATTTAAAACCAAGCTCTTTCTCCCTCCACTTCCTCCCCCCCCACCTTGCATCAGCAAGTAGTAAACTTTGCAAGAACCAGTTCACCAAGCAATAGTAATGGTAGGAATATATTATACATTACTTCCAAAAGAAAACATACCTTAGGATGTGGTGAAGTGTAGAAAGATATTTTTATGGTCAGTGTGAATATTTTAGTTTCTAGTTTTTGTGGCACATGATGATATTATGTTAAGAAGTTATTATTCTGCAGTGTATGACTTACTGCCTGGTCCTGCTGTTTTAACTCAGACCTTTCACAACTTGTTTTCAGACAAGGGGATTCTTTTACATTAATTGTGCATTTGAGTAAGGAATGCAAAACTGGATCTCCATTTACTACATTGAAATAAAATGAACAAACCAATACAGTATGAGAGAACAAGGAATTTGTATTTTGCATTGATTCAGTTCATAACACAGCTGTTTTCCAGATTTACCCCTCATATTGAGAATTCCCCTACTACTTGATTAATCACTCAGAAAGGTTCAGGTCTCTGACTATCTTTTATTCAATTTCTCTTTCCAGACAGAGATAATAAAGTGGACAATGCTCACATTCAGACACAGAAAAGGTGATAGTCCATTAGGAAATCTGAGCATTTCTGCAGTAAGTCAGTGTTGTTTTTTCTTGCCTCATTTTTGTCAGTTTTAACCGCTATTCCCAGGACTGCAATGGGCAGATATACTCCCCAGTGCACTGGCCCGTATTGTCATCCCAAGAAACAGTTGAACTAAGTCAAGGAGGGTAAAACCTGAGCCTTTGGAATTAGGGTTCCTAGGAGCTTAGCTTTCGTCTTTCAAAGTATTCTTCTCTCAAAAATCAACATGCTCATCATTAGAAAGCTTGGGTTATACAGAGCTAAGGTTGCAGGTGGCACTGTGGAAAGCAGAGTTGAACACAGCAGCTCCCCGCTCAGGGAGCCATCTCACCAACACGGGAACCAAATTGACACCAAACTCATCCTCAGCCTAATCAAGCTTTCTTCAAAAGACGTACAGCTTCATTAAAGGTTCAGCCAAGTCCCTCACTTTCAGAGAAGCACTCCAGCTCCTGTGATAGCATCCTGCTTCCTGACCAGACCAGTGAATATTTATAATCGTGGTCTGGCACAATTCCAGATAGGGTCAAACTTCTGCCCTGGAGCTGAACACTTCACCGTGCTGCTGGAGGCTCTGTGGTTAGGAATACCTTCCCAGCAAGAGGGTGAAACGTGTCACCCAGCCAAGGAATGACTCATATTTCCTATGTCTTGGATGGCAACTTGCATTAGTAGGCAATTAGATGAAAGGGAAACATCATGCTATTTCCCCTCCTCTGAGTGACATCCTGAGCATATCTAGTAAAAAATTAATGCATCTAGGCCCCTCAAGATTTGCAGCTTATTGAGAACAAAGGTGTGTCAGAAAATGCTCTTTTAGACTCCTAGTTCATGCTACAGATTCCTAGATGCTATGGCATTTTAAATAGTAATAAAATAAATAAGATAGTCTCTTTATAGGACACCTGCATACAGATTGGGTTGCTAGAGAAGTCCTGCAAGATGTTTTGGCTAGATACAGCCTGATTTTTCAAATTCAAGTGGAATTTTGCTTATCAACTCAAATTATGTTGTCTTCCGAATTATACCTTGCTTTTGTACCTAATATTGCATGGTCCCTGTGTTAGACAGTGCTACCTTGATATCGTATCACTATCATTATTGTCTTCAATTTGGTCTGCAAAAGCCCTCTGCATGGTGTGGACACTGTGCAAGGACAGGCTAACATGCAAAGTCTGGTCAGGAGAAGGATGCAACACCCTCGGTCTTCCTCTGCAATGTGTTTGTAGGAAAGACCCTGGCTTCTTGTGGAAACTGTCAGCCTGGGGAATAGAAGCTATACAATACCAATAATGTAGAAAAAAACCGCCCTCTTTGTGAGGGAAAGGGTCTGATGATCAATGTGCTTCCTAAGAATTTAACACTGTTATCAGGAGGCTGAGTGGATATCACTGTCATGTAAAACTAGAGGGAGTATTTGTACTTAACGTACACCTAATATATCCTAGATTAAAAGCCATCCTTAACCAGCCTTTCACACACTTATAGGTGCAGGTAGAAGACACCATTTCTTTAATAACAACATACAATTCCTCTACTGAATGCTTAGTCACCCATAATTCTGGATACATGAGCCTACACCATGATTGGCATGTACAAGACAGAATGTCCATCTGAAAAAAAATATATGCCACAAATTACCCATAGCATGCTGACATTTTTCCTTACCTTTCCATGCACTTTGAGCTGAAAACAATTAGCCAGCTAAACTACTAGTAGTAATGTTGCCTAAATACTCTGTATACTACTGGTTGTGCAGGAGCCCTGAGAAATCATTCCGCCTTTTGTCTGAAAAACCCAACCCACTGGCTTTTTCACTTTCTGCTACCATAAAATGCTTCTGTTCTGGAATTGCCAGGCACCCTGTGCCTCCTTAGTTAGCAGGCAGAGCAAAACCTCCCTCCAGGTGCATAAAGAAGGGTTATATATAATATTTCTTGCACAGCTCTGCTTACAACGGGCTGACTGTTCGTGTAAGCCTAGGCACCTTCCCTTCAATGAATCCCATGTATTATTCTTCTGACAATTTAACAGGCAACTGATATTGCTACCATAATTTTACATTCAAATAAAGTACAACACGTATAAACACGTACTTTTTTGTGACAACATGTGTAAAGGACTAACAGAAACATAAGTTTCACTGAAAGTTTCACCATCCCCAAAACAATTCAGTGGCTCCATTCCTTCGCCTGGCGAGAAGAAAAGCTATACGAATCCAAGATGGGTGCTAGTGTCATTGTTCAATGCACTTTTGGAAGGTGCTTAAAGTGATTAAGACAGCAAGGAAACCCACAACAACACAACAGATGATAATCTAGCACAGAAAATAAAGAGAGCTCTGGACTCAAGCAGCTAATGTGATAGAGCTGCTGGTGCAGGTTTGCTGACAACAACATTTTGGTCATTGGCTTGGCCTGTACACACCAATCTCCTCTTCCTAGTGTCAGGACAGTCTGACAGCAACATTGAAAAGAGAAGGGTTAACGGTCAGGGACATTTGAACAATGTTTGAGACCTCGTTTTAGTCATGTCACTGCATTGTACACCAGTGATAATAATGCCCACCATCCAGTTGCTTATCTTCATAGGTCTTATGCTTTCCAAGGAGAAAAACATTTTCTGCCAGGGCACAGAGAGCTGAAGAGCCATGCTCCAGGTGACAAAGAAGGAATCCACAATCGCAGGAAGGGAACTCAAACCCCAGCTGAGCAGTCTGGGACCTACTCAGAATATGCAGAAACCTCTTTTTTCTGCAGTAAAGAGTGGTGAAAAGGGTACACACATTTGTCAATAGATAGTGCTGCACTCCATGTCATAATGGTGCTATAATTGGCATCCAGCAGCCTCTGCATAAGGCCACATGGTCAGAAGAAATTGCTAAATTATTTGACTTGTAAACCCAGTTTGAAATGCTAACTGCAGAGTTGTCTGAGTGATAAACTATTTAAGGAGAAACCTTTGATCTCCGGTCAAGTAAAGACCTTTAAAAGTCCTGAAGTCTGGAGTAGCCAGCCCTAAAGACCTTTGTTTGCAGCCATCACTGGAAGAGGGGGAGGGAAAAACCATTTTGCAGCGATTGCCCAGAAGTTTGGCTTTGCTTGTAAAGCTGGAAGGTGAAAGGCCGTGCAGCTCCCTTCCCCCAAACAAACAAACAACAAAAAAAAGGTTATTGAGCTTTATGGTATAAGGCGGTCCTTAAATTTAAACTAATGAATTTGGTTTAACAAAGAAGATTGCAATAATCTGAAAAAAAAAAAAAGGGTTTATGGACAGTAAATTTTCTTGTTCCTGAAAAAACCACTTTAAAGATCAAATTTGAAGTGGGCCGTGGCAGCCTTTAAGCACAGCATGTTGCAATAGAGTTACGGTTTCTAGCACTGAAATGGGAAAGATTTCAGCCTGCACACAATTTCTGCTCGGGGCACTTACTCACTTCATCACCCAGCGGAGCTCCGCAGCGCCGGGGTTTGCACGTGTGCTCACCGCCATCCTTCAGCATCACTCCGGCTAAAAGCAGCAGGGTGTTGGACTGCCACTGCAGTCAGGGGACAGTTGAACCAGATGTGAACTCTCTCCTGCCACTACACAGGCAACCTCTAGGAGAGGCAGGAGGGGTTACTAACCTTCTCTTCCTCGCGAGTTTATTCATGGTAATACCCTTCCTTGCCAACATTTCTTCTGACAGAAGGAACTCGAGTTAAAAAATCCTGACCGTAAATTGGTAAGGCCCAAGTGTCACTCCTCCTACTTCCTCCTGTGTCCTTTCACCACCATCACCCCCTGGATGAAAGTTCACAGCTCACTAGCAGTGTCGGTAAATGGCAGATCTTTTACTGCTAGCTTTAGCCTCTGCTGAGCTCCCAAATGGGATGGTGTTGCTTGATGGGGTCATCTGTTTACTTAAAACAGGACTGGGATCAAAAGTTCATTTTCATGGACCATTAAAGGACAACGATAACTGCGCCAGCCACTGCTGAGTTGAGCTGGGTGTGACTGGAAGGGGAATAACACCATATGCCAGCCAGCCTGTTTCTTATAAGATTTATTTCAAGTGCCTTCCCTGTACCTATCGGGAAATATGGAAACAGCCATCTTCCATACCAGTCTACAAGATGTATCTGTAGGCAATCTCTGACACATTATCTTCCCCTCAGAGGTCACTAGTGATTCATTACAGCGTATTTACAGACATTCCAACAGCCGCTTGGATTTGTTTCAATGAATCAGTAACAGTCAATTTCTGACCAGCAAAATCTTACTCATCTTTCACTTTTTTTGCTCGCAGGAAAACCCTGAGAGGCGTACTGTTCATGCTGAGCATTAAAGTCAGCACTTGTGATCCGGAGAGGGGGTGAGGCAGAAAGAGAAACAAAATGAGAAGAGGTGAAAATGAAGGTGATTTTCAAGTCTCCATATAGCAGAACTGCAAAACTGATCCAAAATTCACATTGCCTCTAACAAGCAGCCCCACGAAAAGTAGAAGTAGTATGACAATGAATCATTTTTGTTGTAAAAGCCCGAGTTATTTAGGCTTTTAAATTGACAGTGATTTTGCGTAATAACCATAAAACCTCCAGTCCGATCATGAATTAAGCCTAATTTCTACAGGAACACAAAGGAAGACTTCCTTAAACAAATAAAGACACTCAGATTGTGTTGGTGGTGTTTGTTTGTTTTTGGTTTGTTTTTGTGTGTGTGTCGTTTTTTGGGGGGTTGTTTTGTTTTTCCTAATGGCAAGTTTAGGTGCTCAGGAGAAGGTAAGGGCCTGGGCCACAGCATCCCAGCCTCTCTCCCCAGAGCCAGCCCCAGTGACCAGGTGGCTCCAAGCAGGGCCAGAGGGAGCCCTGTCTGCAGCTCCATCCTCCAGTCCTTCCCATCCAGGAGAGGGGCTGCCAGCCCCCCAAAGACAAAGCCTCAGGTCTTTGATAACAGGCGTATCGTAAGGCCTTTGCTCATCTCGGAGCTGTAGTACGGTGTGGTTTGACTACCCCGTCAAATTCATCAGAAAATGCCAAGGAATGGTGCCAGACCAGCGTCGGCCGGATGAAAATTTGAAAGCTGAGGAGGGAGAAGTGGGAAGCCCTGGTGGCCTGGGCAGTACCAGCGCTGCTTAAGGGACTTCTGCTACGGTCTGTAGATCGCACACGTGTCTGGTGGCACCCATTAACTGCTTTCAGCATAACAATGGCCCTTTCTCATCCCTGCCCATCCTCCCCGTCCCAGTTAAATGAGCCATTTCCCAGACAAATAAAGACTGGAGAGTCTGCCTTCACTAGGGGTAGGAGACTGAGGAAGGCAATTCAGGCGGGAACGGTGGGACACTACCGACAGGGACTCAGGGCCACCGTGGGCAGTGTTTCGGGACACGAGGAGAAAGGAAAGCCCGGTACGGGGGAGAGAGGCGCCGGGAGCGCGGCGGGACGCGAGCTGCGTTTACCCTCTGCGCGGTATCTGGCGGGAGGGGAGGGAACACAGTGCAGCAGCAGATACACGGGATCAGAGACGTGCGGGAGATCAAGGGAAGATGGGAAAGGAGGAAGGTGACAGGGAGGTGACCCCGGTGCCAGCTCCGGCCGCAGGGGCTGCGAGGCGCGCCGGTGCTGGGTAGAGCCAGCAGCAAAGGGCTGGCTTTCCGTGCGCCCCACGGCAGCTGGCCCGGCGCGCCCGTGTCCCCCCCGTCTGAACAAGCCGAGCAGGCACCGAGGCTCCTGTGCTCACCTTCTCACAAGCTGGTGGCCTGGCTGCACTCCTGCCCCTTTCTGCTGGGGCTGCAAGGACAGCGTGTCTGACCACGAAGCTGCTGCTAAAACTCTTGTTCTTCCTCCAGCCTTCAGGAAAAGCAAGCAAACGAGGAGCAGAAGCCAGGTGGGACACACACTGTGCTTTAAAGGTGACAGGTTAAGCTTCAAGTCCACAATGCATCTGTATTTCTTTGCCTAGTGTAGGTACAATGAAGTTAAAAATAATTTTTCATATTTCTACCTCATTTTATACAGCTAGATGTGCAACTATATACATTTGCCCACATACATATTCCTATGTCTAACCTGGCTGCAGGCTTCATGCTGCCAGATAAAGAAATCAGCTTTAAGGAATTCAGGAATACAAGATTTCTTTATAATATCTCAATTGTATTTTTTCCACTTGTGCTGAGAACAATGGTTCCAAAACCACAGCCAGCCATGCTGATAGAGCAGAGCCCAGAAGCTGGGCTTAGAGAGCATGAAGTACAGTATACAAAGAAAAAAATAGCAAGACAAATACTCAGTTTGTTAAAAGACATTAGGCCAAATCTTCCTCTACAGCAGTGTTAATTATAAGAAGCCACTTTCAAAATAATTTTTAAAGAAAACCCAACTTTGAGCCTGCAACACCCACAACCCAGAGAGAACAGAGAGCCTTGCACAAGACTGGGGAAATATACTTGGGAGCATTTTATGGTAGACTTCCTCAAGCATCGTTCTGTGCAGAAAGGACGAAGCTGATCAGCGCTGCAATCAGGGCACTGCTGACACGCACTGACTTAGCCCTTCCTGGATATCTCCCCCCAGCCCAGCCACTCCGTCACTCCCTGTTACACGGGTACTGATGCCTCTGTGCGCATTTCTCAGCCTTTCTGCAGGCTGCAGGAGCAAGGAACTCAGCTGAGGGCACACTCAGAGGAAGAACACCCTCAGCAGAGTCTGTGGCACAATTTTCCCCTCTCCCAAGTGCACTCTCTTCAATATACCCCTTGTTAATATCGCTGTGACTTTCTTTTCCGCCTTGTGCTTAATACTGGTGCTGAATTTTGATGAGACAAAACCAGGTGTAACCCGTGGCATCTATTTATTTAGAAGCAAATACAAAATTTCAGCAAATATTTTGGGGTTACAAAGAAGAATGATAGGTCAACTGCTTCTCTCAGTCCAGCATGGGTTCTTATATCTTTATCAGTCAATTAAAGGAAATAGTTGCCTTGAATCCACAAATGTATTTTTCCTTTAGATATTCCAGACGCTTTTGGTCTTACATTAAAGTTAGTGTTGGCGCTTTATATAATTCATACAAGTAGCCACAGGCACCAAAAAAAAAAAAAAAAGTTAATTTCTTAAGTGGAGCTTTCTGCTCTTTATGTTTGCAATTTGAATTAACTGTTCTAAATAACTGACAACATGGAATATAAAACATTCCTGCAACAATGTAGGTCTAACAGCAATTACGTTGATTTACTCTGGACCATGTTAAGTTCAGGGAGTAGGATAAAGAGACAAGAGTTTAAAACTTCTTTCACACTGATGTAATAAATTCAGTACATTGCTTTAAAGTTAGGGCAAAATAGCTGGTAACTGAAAGTCAAAAAAACCCCCTTGTTTTGTTTTCCACTGTGATAGAAAACAATAGATTATGGGAAAGTTCTTCAGAAGGTGATCAGAGGAAAAGTTCACCAGCATCTATCATGGACTGTGTCTCTGTGGCCTGCTGGGATAGGAGGGAGGGACATAAAGGTGTCAGCAGTTGAACTGGTACGGTAAATCACAGTAGGGCTAGTAAAGCGCGATGGCAGCCTAGTGTAAATGCCTTCAGCCTTCTATTTCTTCTCCGAGGTTGTACTCGGGACACGTCCCCTCTTTGTGACCTTATCTCTGGGGCAGTGGGTTGTGCACTGGTCTCTTCTCTTTAGTTTACGAGGACTAATCCATTTGCAGGTTAATAAAAGGTGAAAAGGACAATCACCAAGGAGCCACCAAAATAAACAAGTACCTTTGACTGCTTAAGGATTCTTGGTTTTCCACATCAGCGTGCTCAGCCTGTCTCCTTTCTCTCCTCATGAATACTTTGATCATAAGTACATCTGCAAGCTGCCGATTTAGAAAATTACTGGGAGAATGCAGAAGAGGAGAACAATGAGACAATTCCATAAAAAGTGGATGGTTCAACTCTGCAGGCAAGTAACTGGTCTCTGTAAATGTACTCTGCTGTGCATGTCCTTGTGGTTGAAAGTTGTGATTTATTTTTAGAAACGCTGACTGACAATTAGTGAATTTCAGCGACGAACATGCTCTTAGTCCCAATTAGAGGAAAAGTTCCCTCAGAAATGTCACAAATCTGAGCCATTTCATGTCATAAAATTAGCAAAAAGACCACAACATGCCATCACTTCAAGCAAAATTAATAAATTTTTCCCTTTAACTCCTGGGTTTATAATGCATGCGCTAGCTTGCTGCAGTGCTGTAGGCAGCATCATTAACATCAATAATATATATTTAATATAGTGACACCAAGAGCCAGAGACAGTGGGACAAGGAGGATGACCAGGGTGGAAATCACCTGCCAGGCAGCCAGGGCAGTAGTGTGGTGCTGGAGCAGTGGGACTGTTTGTCTCACTGCTGGTTCCCCTTTGTTCCCACCCTATCTCCTTCCATCCTTGTCGAAGTTAAGGACAATTCACAGAAGAGGAGGCTACTGCCGGGTCAGGGAGCAGTTTCTGGCTGCTCTCTGGTTCCTAGGCTTCCAAGGGAAGCTTTGGAGAGAGGCAGCATGTTTGATGAGTAGGTGTATGATGTAGATTTTAAGTAAGGGGAAAAACCTCAACTCTATTCACACAGGCAGGCACACTTCTTGCTAGGAGGGCAATTTGCAGTCCCTTCCTTGCTCTCCCAAAGGATACAAGGGTGTGAGTTCATTCAGAAGGGCTCAGATAGAAAATAAAGGCCATTAGATAAAGCACACCACAGCCTCTTTAAGTCAATTAAGTCAGCAAGCCGAGGAAACCAAGACCTACTATAATTCCATGGAAAATTCAGATTCGGTCTCGAAAACATTTGTTCTGCTGATATTTTACAAAAGCGGTATATTTCTGAGACGAAGATACACCAGATTGATATTGACCCCATAGAGCTCAAGCAGAAAAAAAAGTCTCAAACCTAAGTCGTTGCTTTTCCCCTCAAAACAGCAATTCCTGGAGAAAGCTATTTCATTTAAAGCAGCATTAACAAAGATGACTTAACAAGTCTCGGTAGATGCCTTTGTGCATCTCCTCAAACTCCACTGGAGCACTGCTCAGGACCCACATCTCTGTATTGACACCAATCTTTCCAGCTGCCCACCACCTCCGAAAGCTCCGAGCCTGCCTCCTACTCAAGAGTGCGAATGGCACTGACTGCATTTTGGTTACTTTTAGCTCTAGAGAGATCCTGTGGGAGGCTCTCAGCTGTGGAATTTATTCCCCCTTTGCTTGAAAACAGCCTCCAACAATCTTTGACCTTCTGCGTAAGCTGTGAGGCCCAAATCCGAGGATTTGCTTTGGGAGAAGCCTAAGAAAGGTTGGCATTTGTGGGTGTGGCAGGAGAACAAGTTGTCTGTGCCTGCTTTAGTCCTGGGTTTATAATTTTCTCATGTTGTGACAGTTATCCTGCACAGCAGCGTAGTCTTAACCCATGGATTTTAAGGCTTTCCTAAATGGTCATAAATTGGGGAAAAGAAAAACATTGAAATCTAGCAACATATGAATGATTGTGTATTTGTGGACAAAATGACCTGGCAAACAAGTACACCATAAGTCACTTTAGCTAAAATGATCCTTCCAGCCTTGCAAATCGCACAAGTTCCGCATGCCTCCAGGGCACTAACAGCATACAAGTGAAACTGCAATGTTGGGGCTGCTGATAAAGGGACAAATAACACTTTAATTAGCTGAGAATACCTAATATCTTGCCCTGCCTGTGTTGCAACTGAGAGGCAAGCTGTAACATCTATTAAAACAGTACTATTATGTCCTACTACGAAAGTTCTCCTGTCTGTCACCTTTTAAATATTTAAATCTCAGATTCTTTAAAAGCTGTTTCCGCTGCTTTTACTCTTTGGATGTAAACAGATTTGTTAAATATTTTATTTCTAACCCACCCACGAAGCTACATTCATTTACATAACTTAATGAAGGCTGCATTATTCATTGAACTTCTCATATAACATTTTTTGTAAGACATTATTAAACAAGTGAAGCAAACCAGTCTAGTAATGAGTCTTCTCTAAACTTGCTGCCAGTTACATTTCCTTTCTCCTAATCTATCACTCTAATGGTTGCAACTAATAAACTTTTTGAATTTTCGCTGCTAATCTGTATATGTTTTGCATTGCATGCTGGATGTATAATTTGACAGAGAATTTACAATACAAACCACCTGGCAAACAAAACTATCTTGATTAAATGCTATCCAAACCCACCCCACTCTTTTTTTGTTATAATAGAGCACAACTACGTGTAACATAGTACCTTTAAGCCATAAATAAATTCACTAATTTGGGCCTGGAACATACCAGCAGTATATCTCAAACACAAGATTTGTGTCTGCATTTTAAAAATTCTGAATCTTTGCCAAGAGTCAGTAGATTGAAGTTTGGTTTATGCAAATGTCCCGCACAACCTTGTAAAAGATCCAGTAGTCCTGCATACAACCCTGTCAGACTGTCCTAGGAAAGGTGATATGCAATCATTTTCAGGTAAAGAAATTCAGCACTAGGTTCCTTACACACGGGCTGTTGAATCTGTGTTTAAGACTACATCAAAAGTAACACTGGATTTTCAGGGAGTCTAAGCAGTGCAGCTCCCCTTGAGATAAATAGCAAATTTTCAGAATTTATACCTCATAAAATCAATTCCAATGACTAAAAGAAAAAAAGAAATAGAGAGTTGGATCCAGGGTTCTAATTTTATGCACATTAGTTTTTAAAAGACAGGCATATTATTTTATCAATGTCCGCCCTGAAAATCTCTGCAGATGTGTGGAATTAACAAAACACAGCAGTGTTCTGTTCTCAAAGATGGCTAGACACAGATTTGTAAAAACATTTTCAAAACTTCCTATAGCACTTAGGAAAGTACAACTTGAAAATCAAAGATGAAGTATTTTACATATTGTTAAGTATTTTTCTTGGTACCTCTCCAAAGGTTATTTTAAATCACTGAACAGAATAAACTAAGAAAACATACACTAGATTGAAATGGGGTAGAAAGAAGGAAAGCCTTTTTGTCAGCCTCTCATCTTGCAAGGTCTTTAAGGAAAAAAATAAAATAAATTAAAATAAAATAAAATATCAAGAAAGTAAGCTCAAAACCTTAAGCATACAAGACTTCAAATCATTGAATTCCCTTGAATAGGTGCTTCTATGAAGCAAAACAAAAGAAAATCTTTCCCAGCTCTACTGCTGAAAGCAACATGCAAGTAACACATCTTTGTTCCACAAAAACAAAATAAATAAACCAAATCAAGTTATTTTTAATCATTTCCAATGAGCCTTCTGCATTTTTTTTCTTAGCCATATAACCACTAGCAAAATTCACTTTTACCTGTTTTGACCTTATCTGGAAATGTTCTTGCCTTTTAATCAAGTACTGATTTATCAAGTAGCATTCCTCAATGACAATTTACATCAGCACAATTCTTAAATGTCCTTTTGATTAAAGAATAGATACAACTGTGTGTTGTTAAGAACAACACACTTAGCACTGAATAGATAGTTCAGAAATTCTAAGCTTTAGAGAAGCTTTAGAGATGCTGCTGCCTGGCAGGAGCTGTTACTCACATGGTTTTAGAAGTGTGGGTTCTATTAACTCATCCTCAGGGAAGAACCAGCATGCTCCATATAAATCATGGCTTTTTACTCCAGAACTGATGCATGGCACCTTCTAAATCGTGTGCGATTTTTCGAAGAGAAACCTGGTCAAATATTTTTCTCTTAAATAACAGGCTAACCAAGAGGAGGAATATGAAAGACCCTGCCTCCTGTCTCAGTGCAGCGTCCCAGCACAAACTATGCTCATGTGGGGAGCTGGAATGAGGACCTGGTCTGCCCAAAAAGCAATTAGTTCTTTGATAGGTAATTTTTCAACAAAATCGGTTCCTGGATCCAGCATAACAAGAGGGGTGGGGGCTCGGGGTGCAGCAGACAGGCAGCACCTAAAGAGCAGCCCCAGCCTCTGCTGAGCAGGCAAAGCTGCCCTCACACCAGAGCTCACCTGAAACTGCTCTGCAGCCAGCATCCAAGCTGTCAAAATACAGCTGCATACAGGAGATTAGCAGGGGTTGTAAAACCTGCTCAAGAAGTTGGGCAAATATTTTTGCAATTAACCCACAGCGAGCTCCGTTTTACTGTAGCTACACTGCTACCATTTCTCAAGATAGCTGGTTCAACGCTAGCTGCAGGATGCCTAAATTGCACAGCAGTGACAGACTGCTTAGCTGCAGAGATAAATTATTGCAGGGGCAGTACCTAACATAGGTTATGTTGTCATGATTTACAGCAGCTGAGGATGTGCCCCCAGATGTCCAGACAAAATCAAATTAAGTATATGATTTTTTTTTTTCTTCTTAGAACATAAAAGCCATGCAGACTTGACTCAAAACCAAAAACAAAAGACTTGCACGTATGACCTTAGACTTACACTGTGAAAGTGTTCCTATTCTGTATAAAATTAGAATATGAACTAAAATAATTTGAAGACCATGCAAAAAGTTCCCACATGCAAAAGGCTTTAATTAAAACCAAACAAAACATTTAAAAAATATCAACATCTATTTGGATTTGGAGAATGTTTTGATGTTACAGAAGAAAATGTTAGTAAAGAATACCAAGACAAGAGTCCTGCTCTTCTCCAGACTCCAGATCACGTCCACATCAGGTCCAAGGTTCACAATTTTCCACTACTATATAAAGCAGTCTTAAACTGAGGTTATTTGTCAAGTCCCTGAGAAACATAACGGTACAAGAAGTTTGCACAGGAAAGATATTTAAGGTTTTAAACATTGCCAAGAAGACTTAGGTGCAATCTAAAAAGAATGCATTTTGAGGCAACCAAACATTGAATATGAAAAATTCTTGATAGGTATGCTCATATGTAGGTTGTATCTAAAACCATATGTTAGAAGCTCCTGTGTTTAAAATGCTAGCTGGAAAGATATCAAATGAATTATAGAAACACCCCTTAAAAAATTATTCCAAAACTCATAGATGCTATTAAGCACCTGCAGCTATTTTGGGCAACTTAGCTCTGTCCTTAATTTTGATCTTGGAAGAACAAAATAAAAAAAGTGACTGCTTTCCAGAAGCAAACAAAAAAATTAAATTATTCTATATGGTGCTACAACTGCTCATGACACTGAATTACATTGGTTTACTTTGTAGATGTTTATAGAGCCAGCCTATGTTGTTTGACTTTTGAGGGAAGACTAATAGGTGTTGTAAGCGGGGGTGGCCACAAAACTCCTCATGGTTAAGCCAAAATAGGGGTCATGCCTAGGGCATTTTATCTGCCCTGCTTACACACCCCTGGGGAATTGCATCTCAACAGTTGATTCTCTGTTAATCAATTCACATTAGTGCCTGCCGTTTAGTTTTCACTTTGCTGGATTCCAGGAAAGAATTTCTTAAACCAAATGCATGCTCTATCTCTGACCCAGTCAGACCTGTTGCATTTCAAGGAGAAATAAGCAGATTTTATTTGCTCTACCAGCTGATAAGAGACACCTTCATAAGTTAAGCAGGCTCATTCATAGCCAGCAAGCTCAACACAGAACAAGATTCAGTGGTCTGTTTACACAGGTCAGCAGTAATATGGGAGGAGAGGACATTTATGAATTTTCTTCCCTCAACCAGCTCCAGAGAAAGACTTATGTGACACTTTTCTTTCTTATTTACTGTGGCTCAGCATGATGTGGCTTCATAAGGAGACCTGTAGCCCTTGCCATCACTCCATGCAGTTTTCAACATGTGGTTTTGTACTGTTCTTGCATTTGCAAACTAAAATTCATGACAATTAACTACTCACAAGCAACTACACATGAAAGAGGGGAGAGTTATGAACATGAAAATAGGAAATCCACAAAAGCAGATCAGACTTTACATCAAAACCCTAGAGCCACATCCATTCAGTTACTCTCTAACATACACACAGATCTTCATACAGAGAATCATCAAAAATAAACTTTATTATCAAACTTAAAATTCACACATTAAACATACAATCTAGACACAAATAATACTGAAAACATTCTCAAACAATAACCATTTCAGGTAATTTGGATGAGTAGCTAGTTGCCATTGTTTTGATTGCTTTTTGAGTATTTCTTAATACATACGTCATCCTGAAATGTCTTCAAATGCTTAGCTGGCCAGCTCTCAATGATATTTTTAAATAGGGGAAAACTTATTTCTATAGAAATAACATTATCTAATTATGAATCAGAGACCCATAATTGTAGTGCTTGGGGAAAAAAAAAAAAAATATCATAGCCTCTTGAAATATTTAGAAGACATAAATAACTATTGTACATTTACAAGTTTTAAATATTTAAAGGCCTTTGTTACTATAAAAAAGTTACTATGTACATATTAAATGCTATACAGAAATCCAGTCGGAGGCGAGCGTTGAGCTCTCAGATTTGGCCGCTGAAACCTATGAATTTGGTAGGCAGATTGTCCACAGGGTACACGATGGGGCCCGTTTTCATTGTAGGAGGTCCATTCAGCAGCTGCCAGTCACAGCTCCGAGCCAACTCCACCGTAAATATTTTTAGAAGGACTTTTGCAAACTCTTTGCCCACGCAGCTCCTCAAGCCCCCACCAAAAGGAATGAAACTGAACCTAGAGGAATCCTCTGGAGATGGAGACATGAAGCGGTCTGGGTTAAACTCTTCCTTGTTGGTAAAGAGATCTGCCACGTCATGGGTATCACAGATACTGTAAATAACATTCCAGCCTTTAGGGATCTGGTAACCCTATAAAAAAGAACAGAAAGGAGATGTGGAGCACCTTGCTGTGTTAAATAATGCGAAGTGACAAGACACATCAGTGCACCCCACCTCCCCTCCTGGCTTCCTGCAGGTCACTCTAAGGCAGACAGGCTACCTGAACACAAAATACTTTGCAGCTGCAGTTATTCCAAAACCTTGCTTACATTTAGCTCAAGGGTCTTGAGTGCAATCCGAAATCCTCCGGGAACAGGCGGGCTCAGCCTAAGGGTCTCTTTGATGACACAGCCTGTGTACTTCAGCTGCTCCAAGACCTCCATGTCCAGCTGCTTCTCTTGGTTGGAACTGCACAGTAACCCCTAGAAAGGAGAATGCTGCCATGACGTTCATGAACCACACAGCCAGGGCTCCTGGCACTGCAAAGGAGCTACCCCTCAGCTACGAGCAGTATTTTCCTGCCACCCCTAAAAGTAGGGCAACCCCTGGGTTAGCTGTCCTGGGGGTACCTTCCTCCCACTGCCCCCTCCTATGAAATGCCCCTGGGGAAGACACACACCTTCACCTGCAGTTCTTTCCTCACTTTCTGCAGGACTTCATGGTGGAGCCCTAGGAAGGCGATCAGCGACGTGGCAGCACTAGCAGTGGTTTCATGGCCCCCGAAGAGCAGCTCTGTGGCAGACTCCTTCAACTCCTTACACAAAGGAAAGAAGAGGCACAAGCCAGGCTTGAACACAGTAAGTCTGCCAGGCTCACTCTACCGCTGCAATGCTGTGCATTGCTCCCAAACTGGAACAGACACCCAGGGGCCAGGATGGGGGCTTGGTGGTGCTTATGCTCCCTGTGGACACGTCTCCCCATCCAACAGCCTGACTGCAGCCTCGGCACCCTAGTGCTCAACACGAGCTGGTTTATTTCATGGAGAGACAGAGCATCTCCTGCTCTTCCCTTTTGTCCCCACGAGGCAAGTGTAATGCTCTCAGACGGCCTGAGGGAAAGAGATTAATCCAGCCGTGGGGAACCTTACCTGCATATTGAGCTGCTCCCCGTTACCCTGTGTGTGTTCCATCAGCAGCTGCAGCGCATCCTTGTAGCCGCCCTCAGGCTCCTTGCGGGCCATCTTGGCACGGATGTTCTCCTCGATCTTGGCATGGATGATGTTGCGTGCCCGCAAGCCCTGACCAAGCGGGAGGGAGAGCGGCGTGGGTCTTGGGCCGTACTCTCATCCCTCCCCCGCGACTCCCCGGTGCCCCGGCCGCAGGGGCTCCTCTCTCCTCCCGGCCCGCCGTGAGCCTTACCCGGTAGAGCCCGCTGAACGGCACATCGATGGGCAGGGAGAAGAGGTTGCGGATCATCTCCTCGAAGGCCTCGACCAGCTGCCGCTCGCCGTCGGGGCTGGCCTGGCGGGGCTGAAAGCCCAGCAGGATCCTCATGGCAATGCGAAACATGAGGCGCTTCACCTCGGGGTACACGAGCAGGCAGGGCCCGGCGGCGCGCAGCCACCGCGCCAGGCAGGCGCTCACCTCCTCCTGGATGACGGGCACGTAGTGCTGCAGGGCGTCCCGGGAGAAGGCGCGCATGATCACCTGCCCGGGGGGACAGCAGCAACGGGACACAGGCTCAGCCGCCGCGCCCGGGGCGGCCGCGCCCGCTCCCCGCCCGCCTTCGGGCCGTACCTTTTTGCGGTGCTTGTGCTGCCCGTTGTGGAGGTTGGAGAGGCAGCCCGAGCCCAGGATGGTCCGCACCGAGGCGGGCCACTGCACGGAGACGAGCCGGTGCTCGCCCAGCAGGATGTGCCGCACGTTCTCGGCGCCCATCACCCGTACCGTGGGCCGCCCAAAGAGGTGAGTCTTGTAGATGAAGCCGTATTTCCTGCGTTTCATCTGCAGAAATTTCCGCCTCTAGACGGTGGATGAGAGGAGGGAAATGATAAAATAAATTTTAGAAAGGATAAGAGGAAGAGGCAGGGAGAGCAGTTTTTTCCCACCTGGGCACGGGAGCCTGTCAAAGTCACGGCTCATCTCCCTCCCCTGCAGCCGGAGGAGCTCTGGCTCCAGACGGGCGCCTCTCCGCTCCCCGCGCCATCGCCTCGCCTTACCTGCAGCACCAGCTGCAGCGTCTCCCCGAAGAAGGGGAGCCCCATGGTGCCCGGGGGCAGCGGGAGCGGGCAGCTGGGGTCGCGGCTGCTCACGCAGTACAGGTCCCAGAGTTTCACGGCGGCCAGAAAGAGTAGCAGGGGCAGCAAGAAGGTGCACAGGGCGCTGGCGACTAGGGCGGAGAAACCCATGACTGGGGAGCGACTCCCTGCCGGCCCCCCGGGAGCTCTGAGTGCGCGGGCTGGGCTCGCCGCGGGCCGCCTTTTATACCCTTCCCAGGTTGCTGCCCACCCCTACCTTGGTCCGATAAATTAGTTCACCCAAAGTTCATCTTTAATTGCGGATTGCGGCCTAGCTCCTCCCCCCGAAATCTTTAACTATTTGCTTTGCGTAGTGCATCCTACCCGTCGCAGACCTCTGCCGGGGAAGGAAAGGTGCTGTCGGGGGCGGCGGCGGCGGCTCCGGGCTCGCTGACCCTGCTCGGCGAGTGGGCTGCGGGACGTCCCCGACAGCTGACAGCCGATGGTCGGCAGCCACCGCCTCCTCGTCCTCGGATTTACCGCCGATGCTCGTTGGAGACCAGCGGTCGCACGCAGGAATTCCCGCGCCGGTACCCGGCGGCCCGGCTGTCCAGAGACATCTACCCGCGGCGCTCCGGCTCTGCGGAGCTCCTTCGCCTGTCCGCCTCCGCCGTCGGTGGGGAAGGGCGAGGTATTGGCCGGACCCGGGAGACGCCGGGCCGGGACCGTGGGGTGGCCGGAGCGGAGGATGCCCCGTGCTGGGGCAGCCCGGAGACCCTCTGAGCAGAGCCGCAGCTGTGTCCGGCGCATCGGTGGCGCAGCCTCCGCTGTCCCCTGGTTCACCTCGAAAGGCACGGCTTGTATTTCTGCCGGCCGGGGAGGAAGGAGCCGCCGGCAGCAGTCCGTCTCAGCCTCCCGACGCAGGTTCAAGCGCGGGTCACGGAGGGAAAAGGAGGTGAGCGCGGAAAGGGAACACCAAACCCGCCGTGCCCAGCTCCTCTCCCCGGGTTCCGCTGCCCGCCCTGGCCGGAGGCTCTCCGGCATCCCGTCGGGGCTGCCGCCTTCGGGAAGAGGCGCTCGGCTCGGCCGGGCAGCCGCGGCGCAGAGGGGCTCGGCGCTGCGGGGCGGGCGGGCACCGGCGCTGCTCCCCGGGCGGGAGCGGCGGCTGCGGGCAGAGAAGCGGGGCTGCGGGACGGCTGCGCTGGCCGGGGCTGCTGCTGGATGCCGGCGCAGGAGCCGCCGGCCGCTGGGGAAGGGGAAGGGGCGCCCGGGGCTGACCGCGGCCGCGGAGCTCCCTGCCGGCCACGGCTGCTGCCAATGCATGTTTTTTTTTTCTTTACGGTTTTTATCTTTTCCCTAGACGTTACTTTTTCTTGTTACTTTTGCTTTCTTGTTCCCAGACGAGCTCAATAAACGCTGGAAGTTTCGTGTGCGTGTCTGTGTAGGGGAGAGGGAAATGTCACTTTTAATTATTATTTTTCTAACAATCAACGGATCGTACGGAGCGGGGCTGCCCGCCTCCGCAGCCCCTTGCCCAGGAGGGAACCCCCCGGAGGTGCTCCCCCGGCCCCGGGAGCCCCTCGGGGTTCGCCGCGGGCCCGGGCGGCGCTGGCCGGGAGCGGCGGCCGCGTCCTGACCCGGCGCTCTCCCCTTGCCGGGCGCTGACCTGCTTGTGACCTACAACACGGACCGTGACATCTGCGTGAACCCGGCCGGCAACCGCGCCAAGTTCACTGTCTATCAAAATAACGAGATACGGTGGCCTGAGCACCGATAATTGCCACAGGAAGGCTTTATTATCTCCCCAGCTGTGTATTCCCCAGCCATCGGCTTGAAAAGAATCAAATGGTAAAGAGTGAAAGGGATAATTAAAAACATCTTGGAAGGGGGTCAAGAAATTAACAGCCTAATACGAACAAACTTTGATTACAAGTAACAATTATTACACTTCATTTGTAAATGCTCGTGTTTATCTGCAAACAAAATCAGTTTATCAGTTTCTTTTTTTTTTTTTCCCTTTTTTTTTTTTTTTTTTTTTTTTTTTTTTTTTTTTTTTTAACTAGATTCATGTTACATTTTTCAGCGGGCTTGTTGACGCTCAGGGTAATTTTTAAGTGCGCTGCTGGAGGAGCCCTGACCTTCCTGCACCGGGTGCTGGACGCTGCAGGCCCAGCCCTGCCCGAGCCCTGCCCGCGGTGAGACCCTGACTCGCCTGCGGTCTCAGCCAGCCAGTAGCTCCTGCTAATTAAAGTTAGTCATTGCCACTTGCAGCCACCATCTAGTGATTTCACCTCCGATAGGCAAAAAGATTCACCTTTCAGGACAAGGTCAGGAGGGCCAGAGGCGCTGGTTCACCACAGGGTCGACTTGCCAATAGCACTTAACTCAGCCCTGCAGTTCAACTTCTTCCAGATTTGACCTGTCACATTTGGGAGCCAGGTTTCTGCCCGAGGTAGTGAGGTGGTCACTGCACAGCCCTCTGACAGTTAATGCCAGCACATGCCCTGCTGCAGGGCCCCGGCACGACAGGCAAGGGGGACTGGCCAGGGCAAGGCCCTAGCACTGAAGCAGGATGATGATAGTTTCAGGAGACTGGAGAGCTCCCCAGAGCCTTTTCCAAAGGGACACTGTCTTCGTGCCGTGTTTTGGCCCTCACAGGTCAAGCTGGTTCTTCAGACAGAGCACATGACGCCACCAGGCATGGAATGCTCTGGAGGGATGAGGAGGATTATTTTCTCACTGCATTCACACAGAATACATGACAGTGGGGAGCAGAAGTGAAGCTGAAAGAAATGTATAAACACGTCCTTATGGATCAAGGGCCTGAGCCCAGCTCTGTTCTCAGTACACAAACAACAGGACTCACTCCATTTTATTTTATATGGGAGAGAAATACCCTGGGGAGGAACTCAAAAGCCATCTAAAAGGGTGCCCCCAGCACCCACATTTAGCCTCAGGTACCACCTCCTGGACAGACACATGGAGCTGCTGTCCTAACCCTTTCCCTGGCAGAGCTGGGCTGACAGAGGTGACAGAGTCAGTCTGGTCACCCCCAGATACCACGGGGCCTGTGTCGCCTTGCAAATCTCCTCTGCAATGTGAACAGCATCAGGAACAAGGGACTTTCTACATATTCAGAAATGTCTGTTTTCTAAACATTTGCTCTCCAAAGCCCCCTCCCCTGCTTCAGTCCAATCCCATGGGAAGGCTGTGGCTGGGGAGAGTATCCTGGGGGGACCTCAGAGGGGGCTTCATGGCAGTCCCCAAGCACCAGCACAGTGCTTAAGCACAACGTACACAGCTACTACTAGAGGGTGAATGAGAGATATCCTCTTTGTGCCACCTCTAAAGGGAAGTGCATGAATGAGGTTAAATATTTACAATTAAAGCGACTTTACACCCTATTATTCTAGCTAGAGTTGATGCCATGGATTGGGCAACTCTGCCTTGTGTTTTCCTGCAGAGCCCCACAACTTCCCTCTTTTTTCATCTAAAAAGCTACAGTATGCAGGATGTTTGTCCTGCCTCTCCTAAAACACACCTACAGGAGATAACTCTGGGAGTCTTAGCTGTGGGTCTGGGAATTTTGCTCCCCTTCCCTGGTAGCTGTGGGCCTGTATGGGGCAGGGGCTGACTGACTCCCCACGGCACATGCACCCTGCCAGCAGCTCCAGCAGGTTTTGCCCCAGTGCTCCGGAGTGGGACTCTGCAGAACACCCTACTGCAGCACCCTGCACACCCTACCAGCCTGTACACCACGAGGGGAAAAACAGAAAGACCTTCAGGGTTTTGTTGGGCAGTGTCCCAGCAGCACACCCAGCCTGGGGCAGCAGAGTCCTGCTCCCGGCAGCTGCGGAGGGGCATCGGCTCCAGGGCTGGGGAAGCAGCGCGCCCCTGGCTCAGGCCTCGTGGCCTTGGCTGGGCTGCAGCGGGTGGAAGTAGAGCTGCAGCCCGTCATTGACAGGGTGCACGATGGGCACGGTCTGCATGGTGGGGTAGCCAGGGGTGGCCAGCTCCCAGCGGGCCGTGCTGACCAGCTCAATGGCCAGCAGCTTGAGGATGGCCTGCGCCAGCTCCTTCCCGATGCAGCTGCGTGCCCCTCCGCCGAAGGGGATGTAGTGGAACCGGCCCGCAGCCTCCGGCCGGCCGGCGCCGAAGCGGTCTGGGTCAAAGCTGCTGGGGGGGCTCTGGTAGACAGCAGCTGTCTCATGTGTGTCACGGATGCTGTACATGACGCTCCAGCCTTTGGGGATCTGGTAGCCCTGGGGAAGGGAGAGAAGAGGGAGGAGAGGACTGTTACATACCCGTGCCACTGGAGGGGGAGCAGAGGGTGCCTATGGACAGCCCCACTGCACTGTCACCTGCTCTACGTCTCCTTTTCTCCCCAGCCCAGCTGGGACCCACAGGGGTTGCAGGGTGACACTTCCCTCAAGCTACACTGCCAAGCACCACCACTGTGCTGGACACAGGGTGCTTGCACACAACGGCAGGCAGCAGCTCTTTAGTGGCCTGCTGGAGCGCCAGGCACTTACATCGAGCTCAAAGGTCTGCAGCGCCGTCCTGTAGCCTCCGGAGACTGGGGGCAGCACCCGCAGCACCTCCTTAACCACACAGTCCAGGTAGCGCAGGCGGCTCAGCTTCTCCAGGCTGATGTCTGAGATGCAGCGACAGCTTTGCCCCGATGGAGCCGGGAGCTGGGGGCCAGTGCAGGGGCTGCTCCGGGGGACAGTGGACTCCAGCAGGGCACCCGACTGGAGGGAATCTTCCTCCACCGGGGCCAGGGGCTGGCTCTGGTCCTTGTGAATGCCTTTGGCTGTGAAGTGGGAAAGTGATTTCTCTCTGTCCTGGCTCTGGATGGTCAGGGTGTCCAGGCAGGGTCCTGCAGGGCAGCACTCACTCTGCTGGTACAACTCATGGGACATCAACTCCTGCCTTATTTTTTCAATCACTGAGGGGTGCTTCAATAGCAGGAGGATCAGAGAGGTGCTAGCGCTAGCCGTGGTGAAAAAAGCAGCAAATATGAGCTCAATTGCTGATTCCTGGGAGAGGAATGAAAATGACAAGTTTGAATAACATTTCAAAGCGATTGTGTCTCAGACTGTTCTCACCTTTTGCAGGTTTTTCCCCTGTGCAGGGGGCCCTGGCCCCCACTCTGCTCTCCCCAGACCTGCACCCATCCTGGATTGGCAGGGATTAAAGCGTTTCTGTATGAACAGGAAGACATCCACTTGCTAAATGACTGATGCAGAACCACAGCTGGGATGAGTACACATTACCTCCAGTCCAGCTCTTCTAAGATTTCCTCACAAGATTTACCAATTTTAAGGCAGCACTTTAGCATGCATTATAGCACATTGAGTGAAGTCCATTTCAAGTATTATGCTTTTTATCTTCATCTGCCAATTCCCCTTTGCACCCAGCTCTTACTTTTCTGCCCAGGCAGTGGTTACGGGCAGTGGTTTATGCATAAATTCTAGATGTGCTGGCAGCTAAAATGGGTTGCATTTGATCCATCTCCAGTTATGATTGATCTTATCTGGGAAGAGACTCAAGGCAAGAGTCAAAAGCTTAAAGGCCTCTCTGCTAGAGCAGATCAGGCTGGGAAGTGCTGTAGCCAGCAAGGAGCACACAAAGGACTTGCTTGCTTTTCAAGCTGTACGGTCTGAAACACAGCAGAGTTCCCAATAGCTCCATGGCAGGTGTATCCATAACAAGATAGGAAGTTAACCAGACAGATGTATGGACCACAGCATGGTCAAATCTGTAATATGTACCTTGTCCAAGGTCAGGGGCCTCCTCACAGCCTCCCAGCCTTTGTGGGACTGTCTGTAGGTTCTATATGGAACAGCACATACCAGGCTGCTTGGTGTTTGCAGCACCCTCTGATCAACTTTTGCAAGTGATTTTCCAAAAGTTAAGGGTTGCCCCGAGCTGGTTCATGGCATGACACATCTCTGACAGCAAACGTAATGCTCAAACCTACAGCACCATCTGAAGGTGCCAGTGGCTCCATAGCACAGGGCTGGGGGTGCTGAGGCCAGAGACAAATGCCAAGGAGAAACAAGGAGTACCAGGAGCTGCCCCCCTGGGACCTGACTGGTATTACAGAGCACTAATTGCTCCAGCCCCGGGGCAAAGAGGAGCAAAATCCCCCAGGGACACAGAGCAGTTTCCTTTCACATGAGTGTGTCTGGACTTTGAATTGTTCTGACACAACCGGTTCTAGAGAGGTGAAGCCACAAACACAGAGAACACTTGAAGACTGAAGGTACTTGGATTCAAGTCTGATAAAGTTAAGGATAATGTAACGAAGATGACACTTTGCTGCCATCCCTAGTGCCATATATTGGCTGGACTGGATGCTTTGGCAAAGTGCAGCTCTCAAGGGCATCTTTCAGCTGAAATAAAACCCCTGGAACAACAGATCCCTGTCAACCCCTATCACACCTCCTGCAGGCATTAGCAGGAATTTTTACATTCACAAGGTAGATGAAAAGAAACCTCTCAGTTCCACCACATGCAGTTAAACCCCAAGACATTTCAATAGCATGCAAGGAATTTAGGGCAAACTCTTAGGTTTGAAATAACAGCCCTAAAGCTCTTTGCATCAACCTCTGACAGTGCTGCTGCAGAAGTTGTGTCACATCTGCTGTCACAACTTTCCCCTCCTGCTTCTACAAAGCTAACAGAACCAGTGACTGGAAGGCAGGATATTCCCAAGCTTCTTCACCAGTATTGTCCCTGTCCTGGGAGGCAGAACAGGCAGCATTACACCCAGCCAGCGACGGCGTTATTATGCAGGATGGGTTTTTTTAAATCTTCCCAAGGTTTAAAATATTTTAAAACAGTATTGCTGGCAAAGCAATATCTTTTTAATGACATTTCAAGGGCCCTGGTGAGCTTATGGCAGCAGTACAAGCCACAGCGTATTTAGGAAATTTTCTGGGAAAACTGTCTTTCCAGATCATTTGAAAAAAAAGCAGATTAGTGACTAGTTTGTGCCAGTGTCTGGAGGGTCTCTCAAAGACAGATATATCCACAACTCTGAGACAGCTTTGGACTTTTTATCCAATTATACGGTTTCATTAAATGAGACCTCTACTACTGTTTTATTAAGGTAGAAAATATTTCCACAATTGCAAGCATAGGCAGTTCAGTTTGCAAGTAATTTTGTTAAAAACAGACATTTTCTAACCATAAAGGTACAGAACAATACATGAATATATTTTAATTTGAATCAGCTGGCCCAAGGTCGCTGCCATGTCACTCAGTCCACATTACATTTAATATCTCCTTATTCCATTTGTGGTCAGAGCCAGGGACATGATGAGAGAATGTGAAATTATTCTTGCATAATATTAAAGTGACTATTAACAGAGATTAATTAATCTTAATCGCATATTGAATCTGCCAATTATTTTAAAAAGTTAAATTATAACTAAACATTGGTAGAATAAATAATATAATAAATAATTATTTAAAAATGTATTTAGGGATATATGCTGGTTCTAATTATATCTAATAGTTACTCAAATTTTTTCAAATATTTTAGATTTAGAAACTGCATTTTTACGAAATATTTATAAAACATTAGTCTTTTGATAGTTATCCTGAAATATTTAAATAAACAGTAAAACTACCTTTAAACTATATTCAAATACTTTAAAATCATATCCAGCTGCTGTACCCATGTAAAACTGCTTCAAAACTTGTCATATAAATGCAATGTCATCCATCATTCACTGATACTAAGTGACGTGAAACTATGAATGATGCAGTACTAATGGCAATTCTTTTTCCCAAGATCTTTGGCAAAATACTTGTCACATTCACTCGGTGGCTTTGGCTCAGCAATGACTACTGGGCTCATCCCCGTGTCACAGTCCTACATCATATTTCATCATAGCAATCCACCAGCTACATGATCTGATGAATGAGGAGGTGATACGGAATGACCTGGAATCTATCGCTCCATCCCTGGACCATTCTGATTTATCACCTCAGAAATTTCTGGACTCACAGCCGTGATGAGTCCAGTGATGTGATCTACACCCTGCCCTAGGCTGGGAGCAGGGCTGTATTTGAGAAGCACACAAATAGCTCTAAACATTTCCAAGAGAGTGTCCTGGAGGTTACTGAGTGCACAGAAGTGCAGAGCCTTAATGCAGCCTCCTAACCCCACCACATCCTACATCAGGCTGAAGGCTGGTGGCCGTGAAGAGGAAAGGTAGAAGGGGCGTTTATTCCCTTTTAAAAGGGTCCCTTCTAATGCAAAGGGACACAAGACTACAAGAGCAAGAGCGTGCTGAGTGCAGGCTCCCTCGTTCCTGCAGGAGCTGGTGTCCTCACCGCAGGTAAGAGGGGGCAGGAGCCAGCAGCTGGTGCTGGTCCCCACACAAGCCTCCTCCTGGCCCTCAGCCCACGTCTCTCAAGCAGCCACCGAGTCAGGAGCGGCGCTGCAAGGCAGAGGTTCTCCTTACCTTTAGCTCCTGCATGGTGAATTCTTTGCCGTGCTCCTTGGCACTGTTCATTATGAAATCCAGAGCATCACTGTGGTCTTCTGGGTTGTTTCTCTGCAGTTTTTCCTGTATAGCCTTCTCCATAAACTTATGTAGCATGTCCCGTGCTTTGATTCCCTGTGAGAGGCACACAGAGTTCAGGAGAACCTTAGGAACTGCCCCCCTCTCTAGAGAGACCAGGGAACCCAAGTGTAGCAATCCTTAAAACCAGGACCTGTAACAGCAAGAACTGTTTAATCTGCTGCCCAGCCCCAGAGCCTTGCGAGAGGCAGCAGTCTGGGGGGGAAAAGCTGCACATTCTGTTGCCTTGCTGTTGCAAATCAAATGCAACAAGTCCCAAGAAACTCTCTGGGAGGAAAAGACAGCAGTAAACCCATGCTACCAAGTTCAGAGGCATCTGCACTGAGCAAACCTACAGTTGTGTCAGGTCCAAAAGAAGCTTATCCCAAGGGACAAGAAAAGGTAACAATAAAACTGAGTCCAGACAGCGAGGCACAAATGCTTTTACAAGGGTATAGTGGATAAAGACACATTAATCACAGTCAGCTCATCTTCAGGTGTGTTGCACTCCAGGGCAGCAGAATATCCACGTAAGATCTCAGCAAGTCAAGTGATCAGCAATGCCTTTGCAAAGTGGGATGGATGAAGTCACAGTATACAACTCTCTACAAAAATATCTCCTGCAAAATCCAGAAGGGCCAGAAATTTGAAATTAAATAAGGTCATGGCCAGATGTTGGGAAGAAGATACAAAGGCTTAGATTTGAGGTGAGAAGGATTGGACAAAGTAAACAGAGCAGGGAGTGAGGAGAAATGGAACCTAAAGGCAAGTTGAAGATGTTGGTTTGGGACCAGACAGGCTCTGGCTGACATGAAAGAGGGATAGGGCAGGAGGGATGAAAGCTCATACTGGTAACAACCTGCAAAGGGAAACTGGACGGTGAAAACACAAACTTTGATGAAGAATAGCAGGAAGGCGGGGGGACAACTGGGACTGGCTGGGTAAGGTGATCCAACAGGGCAGAGCTCACAGTGGAAATAAGAGATGAGGGAAGACCTGGCTGAAGTGTACAGGAGACTGCAGCTGTGGTAAGGGTGGAGAAACCAAAGCCAGAGGAGGGAGGAATGTGAGAGGAAGAATGGTAGACAGGACCTACACCTAGAGCAGGAGTGTGGAGAAGCAGGCAAAGAGGAGCAGAATAGCAGGAAAGAAACTGTAGGTTGAAAGAGGCAGAGGAGACTGTCCCTCTCCCTGGGTTGTCTCTGGGCTGCTGGGCTACAAGGGACCGAGGACCATAAGAAGGTTTTGAGTTCTCAGCCTGCCTGAGTTGCAGAAGGGGTGCTAAGCTGAGGTGTGCTGTGTCCACCTGCCTTTGTGCTTATGCCCACAGACCCCTCTGCCGTGGGCTGACATGCGTTCAGATGGGATAAGATGCGGCAGGGTCAGACAGGATGGACTCACCAGAGGCAACATACGGGATGGGAAAAAGAGGAGCCCTGTGCTGTACAATGAACTGGATCCAGTGCCCAGAGGTGTTGGAAGCCAGCCAGGAGCAGGTGAGAAGTGCAGAGAGAAGGGGAAATGGCTGGGGTAGGTAAGACACCGAGCCCTCAGATCTAGAACGGGGGTGTTGCAGATGTCTTGGCCCATCAGATATGTCCCTTGTGGGCCTAGGGACAGGGGGTCTGTGCCGCCAGGGCCCAGGCCCACAAGGGCAGAGGAAGCAGCGCAGGCGGCAGTACCTTGCGCAGCCCACTGAAGGGTATGTTGAGGGGCAGGGAGAAGAGGTTCTCCACCAGTTGTTCAAAAGTTTTGGCCAGATCCTTGAATTGCTTTTCCTCCAGGCGGAGCCCCAGCAGAATCCGAGCTGCAATGCGGAAAGTTAAGGTTTTAGCGGAGGAATAAACTGCGATAGAGCCTGGCTCCATGCACCAGCCCCGCAGCTCCCAGCTCACAACCTTCTGGATCCGCGGCAGGTAGCTCTCCAGGGCGGCACGGCTGAAGACTCTGGCCAGGATCTAGGAGGAGAAGGGGGGAAGAGAGGCAGGTAGTTAAAGCAGGTGGTGCACACATGTCACCGATGCCCAGGCCTGGGCTGGAGGTGCCGCCTGGGCTGCGTGCCCCGTCGGGGTGGCTGTGGGGCTCACCTTGCGGCGCTGGCGGTGCAGGTCACCAGAGGAGCTGAGCAGAGTATGGGAGCCCAGGATGATGTGGGTGCTTTGGGGCCACTGAGAGCTGACCAGCGTGTGTTCACCCAGCAGGATCTTGCGGATATTCTCAGCGCCTGTCACCCGCACCACCGGCCGGCCCAGGAGGTGGGTCTTGAAGACGTTTCCGTACCTCTCCCTCCGAGAGCTGTGGAAGCGGTGGCCCTGGGGACGAGCTGCGGGTGAGCCCGTGGCTCCCACCAGCCCCTTCCCACCCCGCCCCGTCCCCCGGCGCCTTACCTGGAGCAGCCAGTGCAGAGTCTCCCCGAAGAAGGGCCAGCCCATGGAGCCCTTGGGCAGGGGCAGGGCGCTGGCGCGGTCCCGGCTGAGGCTCCAGCGCAGCGCCCACAGGTGCCGGCACAGGGCGACCAGCAGAGCCGGGGCCAGCAGCACCAGCGCCGCCGCCTCGGGCCAGGAGAGGCCGGCCGGCATCCTCCCGCGGCGGCGGGGACGGGGCGGGCGGCGGCTGTCGGGCACGGGGGGCCGGCGCCCCGCCACTCGGCTGCGGGCGCTGCGCGACGGGCCCTGCCGGCTGCTGCCCGCCCGGCCCCGCTCGCCTCCTGCTGCCGGTTCGCCCCTCGGCCACATTTATATAGATATTGGCCACTTACGCCCGATCCACCTTCGGAGATGACGTATCCGCTGCATATTTAAGCAGCGCGGCCAAGTGCGGTGATTGGCGCGGCAGGGCCGGGGACAGCGGCCGAGGGGCTCGGGGCGGCGGCGGGGCAGCCCCCCGGCCGGGGGCCCGGCGCCCCCTCCCGCCCCGCTCAGCCCCTCGGGGCGCCCCAGCCGGAGGCGGGACGGCCGCCCCTGGGAGCGGGGGACCCCGCTCTCCGCCCCGCCGGGAGCTCCCGGCGCCCCCTCGGGCCGGCCTGCCCAGGTAGCGAGTCCCGTCCCGGGCTCCCCCGGCCAGAGAGCAACCCAGCCCCGTTCCGCAGCCCCCACCGCCCCCGGCTTCCCGGCCTGCAGCGGCGGTCGGGGCCGGCCCGCAGCGCTGCCGGCCCGCAGCCCGCCGTCGGGGCCGCGCGGATCCCCGGCCGCCTTCCCCGGCGGTAAATTAATTAGCAATGAGTCGCGACCTGCACAGGTCCCGCGAAACCGGCTCCGATGTGCGTTCCGGTGTGTGAAATTAAACAGGAATAGGGGTGAGGTTTACATTACTGTATTTAGACCGTCAATAACTTAAAAATACAGCGAAAATGTACATTATTTTTACACGTTCCATTTGGTTTGAATTTGTTAGACATTCTCTTAAGTGTCTAAAACAGCCAGGGGGGGACGGTGCAAAGAGACCGACAGTCGGACAAAATGCTAATCGCTGGGATGGGGCTGGCAGGAGAAAGCGCAAACTAACAAACAGATGCGGCACGAAACCAACAGCGGCAAACCTATTCCTTACTGCAGCGTGGGATAAAGAACCCGAGATCTTACAAAAGTACAGTTAGAAATAGTAACCCTGAGGAACAAAACCAAAACGAAACAACATGTCACATTATAAAGAACTCAAATGGTTATTTACATTCACAACCTCAAGATTAAATCCTTTTGGAGAACAAAGCCTGCAAGTCCTAATGCTAAATTAGATATCAAGTCTAGTTCTCAGGTAGTTTTCAAAGGTACTAAATATCAGAAGACTTTTTCATACCTCCAGACTACAAAACCTGGTATACAAAATTATGTCCAATCACTTTAAGGCTAATATACATTTAATGCAGGAAAACAATAGGTGGCATCCGAAACACAAGTATCTCAATGCTTCAAAACATTAAATTAAGATTCAACCAGAAAACGGCAACTAAGGGATCATTTCTCAAATAATTCCTACTTGGAGCAAAATTCTGGACACCATATCTGCATATATTTAAATAACATATTTACAGTTTAGCTGTTCCATGTACAATACGATTGCGCTGGTTTTTATTGTACAACCTTATTTTTCACCATTTGTTTACAATATACAAAATAGTATCCGATCCATTAAAAATACATACAAAGAATTGTTTGTTGAAGACTACATGTACAATCCATCTACTGCATTTTTCTGTCTCTCCATCAAACAAAAGTCCTAACTGGTATCACCATTTGCTTAGTAGAAATAGTGGCTAAGAAACACCTCTTGTTGTGATGAGATACTGTCGATTTAAGAGGCCTATGTGTGTTGGGACATACCATTCACTAAACTCCTAAGCTGCTTTACTACAGTCTCTATTAGCTTCTGCTTGTCACGGTCATTCTTCCTGAACTGAGCAAAAATGTTGTTCTTTTTGCTGGAGTCTTTCATTCTAGAGAAATAAAAAAGCAAAGGACAAACACGTTAGAAACATAAACTGAAAAGGAAAAATCCAACTATTCAGATCAGTTTACTACTGTTCCTCTTTTGATCTTTCTGCTAATAAGAACTGAAAGACTACAAAACCTGTTCACTATGTGTTCTTAAACTACTGCAATGTAGAATTCGTTTTAACAAATACTACCTCACAAATAACCTGTAAGTATTAAGCAAATACCCCTTCAGCAGGACCCTGATCCTACCAATTGCCTTAGGAGAGAAGTGAGTCAGAAAACCCGTTAGTATCATCTCCTTCCATGGTAAATTCAGACTCGGCAAATGGGTAAGTTTCGTTCACCGTCAGTAACGGGCATCTATATGGCTGATTTCCCGTATCAACGGATATAAAAACGAAATTCGGGAAATTAAGTAAGTTACAGAAACAATATTTTGTAACAACACAGGCGATACGTACCCTCTGTGAACTCTGCAAAAGACATTTTCATCGCGGGCAGGAGAGGAGAGAAAACATTGTTAGAAAGCGTAATGAAACCGCAACTGTTTTGATGCGGTTTTTACAAGCAGGTTGGTACCGGACCGCCCTGCTCACCCTGCCCGCCCGCCAGGCCGGCCGAAACGCTCGCACGGGCTTCAGCACGGCCACAGCTCAGCCTCTCCTTTCCCTAGAGCAGCAATTCGGGCGGCCGCTGGTTGGGCAGTCGGCTGCTCCCGCGGCCCCGGCCCCGCCGCTCCCGGCAGGGCGGCCCCGGCTCCGGCGCCGCTTCGCATCCCCGCGCCGGCAGCTGCGGCCCCGGCCCCGCACTTACTTCTCCAGGAGCGTGAGGGCCGTGCTGGGGTTGACCCGCAGGTACTTGGAGGTGGCCTGCCCGTAGTCAGCCAGGTAGGTGGACCAGTCCCACACCATGAAGAGGTCCAGGAGCTGCAGGGAAGAGGCGGGTGAGGGAGTGCGGGGCGGCTCTGCGGAGAGAGGCCGGGCGCAGCCCCTCGGCGAGCCCCGCCAACACCCCCCCTTCACCTGCCCATTTCTTTCTTTAACGGCTCTCACCTCCCTCAGTGTGCAGGGAGGCGGCTGCGCAGGTTCGGCCCCAGGAGGGGATGCTAATGGCTTCACGCTTTAGTATTTGGGAACTTGTTTTACCGTGGGGAGCAAGACAGGGATGCTCCTGTCTGCTGCTTCTCACAGCAATTTAAACGAGAGGGTCAGGTAGTCTCAACGAAGCGAATTTAACACCTCCTGGCCGCACTCTCCATTGTGACCGATCCCTGAAATTCAGCACTAAGCCCTGGGCACACTTCTGGCCCAAACGAATCCAAACACTTAAGTGGAGGAACAAAAAGTCTCCAAGCACAGTCCTACGCTTGGCTGCAGTTTCAAATCAGGTCTTTGACTCATGATCTCAGAGCTGCTGTTCAAAAAAAAAAAAAAAAAAAAAAAACCAGCCCGCTTTTACAATCAGATGCAATGCCGAACCTCCAGCAGCCAGCACCATCGTAGCCCTCAAAGCCTAATTCCCCCTCCACCATCACGGGGTGCAGGCCAGGCACCGCTGGGCACCCTGCCCAGGCTGCCAGGGGCCAGGGCACAGGCAGCCCCGCTCGGGGATGCCTTTCCCACGGCTACCTGCGGGCCAGCGGGCCCCACTGCCATTGACGTCAATGGCGGGGCGCCCCAGCTTCCCCCTGCGTCTGGGGCCTGGCCTTGTCCTGCTGCTGAGGGCTAACGAGGGCTCGTTCTCAGGCTGTCCCGTTTAGCCAAACCTACTGTTAAAATAAGCGTTGGGAACCACTAACAACACTTTGCCCCAGCGTGCAGTGCCTGTGGCTGCTCCGCTGAGCCGGGTCCTCAGTGTAACCCAGAGCCCTGCTTCCCTGGAGACCCGCTGAATCAGTAACGTTGGAAAGGTGGGCTGGAACAGGATTTTGTGTAACAAAACCACTTAAAAAATGTAACGGACTACTGCAAGTCACACCATTTTGCTATTTCAAGTAAGAGCCCTGCTCACTTCAAACATTTGCTTCCGCTAAGCCAGACCAGAGCTGTTACAGCTGGGACACAACAGTAGCAGCCCCTGCTCCCACAAGCAGAGCTGCAGCAGGCGCTTGCTCCTCTGACTTCTCAGGCTACATTAAGAGGAGGGCTGCACCCCAGAGAACCTTGCCTTACTCAAACTTCTCAGCCTGATAAACTGTTAGAGGTGTCCAGTAATGCTCATGCCCAAAATCATAACACCAAACTATTTACAGAATAAAAGGATAGATCCAGTCTTCCCAGCTTCAAATTTCTATGCTTTTTTGCAAAATTTTCCACTTCCAAAGCACTCTCTTATGTTACTTTCAAATATAGTGTCTAATTTAAGTACATAATTTTCTAATTAATTACTCCTTCCTTATTTGTAGTATAGTCTTTTAGGACTAGGTAGCAACATTTCCTGGCATTATAATGGACCTCAGACACACCTACTGCTCTGTCATCCCAAAGACCTTCAGGGATTCTTACAAACCTCAGTGACACTTAGATTTTACATTTAACTATCTCATAGGGGTGAAAGGATCTAAAACCCAAGGAGGCTCCGCTGATTAGATTTCCATGATGACCACCAAGGTCAAATTCAAGCAGTTCTTTCCCACAAAGCCCTTTTTCAAGATGGATGCCACCAATTTTACTGAGTTGATGAGAATATGCCTTCAGTCACCAAGCAAACAGACTTGGGAAGGCTTGATAACTCAGAAATTGGCATCAGTTGTCAAACTCACAGCCTCAGTTGCTAGTGCATGTTGTTCACTCGTTATTACCTGTGTTACACAGTTTGTGGTGTCCTCACAGTCCTTACAGAGGTTATTTTAAAGCAAAACCAAAAGAGTGGAAAGATAGGACAGGCAGATGCACAAGACAAGCTGTGAGGATAAAGTTGACAGGAACCCAAACTATATAATTTGGTCATTAATAACTTACTGCTGCTTACAGTGCTATTTGTCATGGGCTCATGGGACATGGTCCTTAAGGATGGACCAAGGTTTCTGCAGTTGTATTCAGTGAGTCAGAGGTGAAAGATTTCATTTCTTATCCCTATTCTACCATTGAAATTGAGGATTCTGGGTAAATCCTAAACAACCTGCTAGTAATGTGCAGACCAAAGCCATTGATGACTGACACAATTACAGTGCTGACAAGTTCAAAGAAACTTCCCTGACAATACTGCATGAGTGAGTTTCATACATGCTTTCAATGGTTGACTCAACTGACTGTGCCACGGCTCTGGGAAATCTCAGTGACAGTGATGGCTGGAAGATTACACCTCATTTGTCACCTGGCCAAACACAGGTATGCTGTAGGGCTCTAAACAGACCATGAAGTCTGTTGTTTTTCAACACGAGGTAAAAAAAAAGTCACACAGAACATGAAGCATATTCTGTGCACTCTAAGGCAGTCCCGGCCCTAAAGAGTGAAGACCCAAAGAGATGACACTATTGTCAAGGGGACTGTACCCAGAGCTTCCTCCCTGCTCCATGCATGACCGAAGAGCTGCATGCAACCAACTTCATGCTAATAAATCTCTGAAGTTCAAGCAGCTGTCATCATATGTGGCAGGTAGCTCAAAGGCCCAGACACACAATCAAATGACACATGCCACTTAGTCACAGCCCCCTTCCCTCCTTTTGTGCATCTGTTCAGTGGCTGCAGTGTGACAATCATGTCCTGGCTCTGGATTAAATATGGCAGGGAGTTGCAGACACTGCTGGAGACCAGACTGCTGCTGTGCACGATTACACACTGAGCATTTTGTCCCATTCACAGCTGCAGTTCTGCACCGTGGCATACTGCTGTATGCAGTGGGCTTTGACAGCAAGTACTGCATGCTGTGGGGTCAAGAGCAAGAGCTGCAAGAGCTCCTGCAGCGAGAGCTGCCTGGTGTGCAGCTCTTGGGACCTGTGTCCTGGCCATTCCTATCACCTGCATCTGCCTTGGCACCCGGGCTCGGTGGATGCCCAGCCCATGCAAGGCGCCGTGTGACGGGAGCAGGTTGGCAAGCAGCCAGTGGCAGAGAGGACAGTCTAGCAGAAATGACTCACTGGCCCCAGGACCACCACATGGGTGGTGGGAAATAACTTCAATCCACTCATGCAAAGCTTCACTTGAGCACAACACCAAATTTACCTTCACTCCCGCAGCAACAAGGCAGAGGTGTTAACTCACCAATCTTTCAATTTTTGCAGCTCTGTTCCTTTCCGATTTTTGTCATCTTTTGCTACACAAATGTGTGCCCTATTTAAATTAATCATTTTAATTCCTCTCCCTGATACAGAAAAAGTGGGACTGTCTTTGCCACAGGCAGATGATGTACATGAAGCGCAGGACAGTTTGCTAGTTCCATAACAGTAGTTTTTACTGCAGCATCTAGGATCAAAAATTATTAAAGGCCAAGTTAAAGCAACTACTACTATTTTATCTATTAAAGCTTTCACCATTACTGAGACAATAACTGAAACTGAGATGTATTGTCTAATAAGGAATGCTCCACACTGGCATACACTGTCAAAAGATAAATATGGGCAAACAGTAGATCCTGGCAATAAGTATTTCCCAGCCTCAAAAATCAGTCAGAGCCTCAGAGTGTATCACATCATACTGGTGCTACTGGCTGCGACTCCTTCAAGGTTAGATTGTGCACAGCTTGCCTCGAAATTACAATAAGAAAAATGTTTATTTTGCACATGCATCTTTCCTAAGTTCACATGTACTTCAGACAGAAAGGCAGTCTCTCCCTCACTGCTCAGAATCTGGAGGCAGCACAGCCTATTTTGGCTGTTAGAAAGCTACTCAGCCCCACCTAAGGAGCCACCCAAGGGTGTTCAGTCAGAAGCAGCTTATCATGCAGCCAAAACACACTGTGAAGCACTGAATAAACTAAATATATGTACTCTGCTACCCAGGAACAATGGCACTGCTGTGCTCTTTATCCCATAATAACCATGAAAAATAAGAATAAGCTCAGACAGGCAATACTACACCCGAGTATTTTATAATGAAGCAGAATACGCTTCCCTAGGAGCAAGGAGCAATTATTCCCTTCTGGCTAGGAACAATTTGCAGAGATGTGTGCGTGTCTGAGTCATTGTGGAAAAAAAAAACAAAAAACAACAAGGAACAAGAGGGGGAAAAAAAAGAACAAGATTTAGCCTTTCCTGTACACCACACGGGAACATCATATTTATTGTACACTTACTTCCATTTACAAAATACAAGAAACAGTCTACACTTCCACCTTATTTGAGGATTTTGCCTCTTCTAAAGGTGTGCTATAAAGGGAACCTTTATCCAACATCTTGGAACCATGAGGGCTGATCATCATAGAACAGCATGTTTCTTATAATGTAGGTGGAACAGTGTTGCTTTCCCAAACCATTATATTATTAGTCACATGTATACTTCTAACATTATAGGTAACTTAAGCCTCTGGTTGCTGTACTGCACTTTTATTTTGAATTACGTTCTACAGCGCTTTGATTTTGTAATTTTCCCTTCATGTGCAGGTATTTTCTAAATGCCTTTTATGACTAACATTAGGTGTCTCTAGAAATAAAAATCACTTGGAAAAGAAAAGTACTTTTGTAAAAGATTATAGTAATTTCTCACATTATACAGATAACACTGCTATTTTTAATTGGAAGACTTCTCTTCTAAAAGATACTAAACTATGTTTTGGTTAAAAGAGGCTGTACTGTTAAGACCTTGCTAGCTAACAGGATCAGTTAACAAAAAAACATTATAATACTGATGCTATGAGGGGAAAAGACCTTAAACCTTTAGGGACAGAATTCTGATTTCAAATAGGGTACTTTTACCTATTCTTCAAAGTTAGTACTCTACCGTTTTCCCAGTATCTAGGTGATATGGCCGTGTTTGAATAGAAATTACTCTTCATCATTGCTCACTAAAGCTTTGTATTGTATTACCAAAAGTTCAGAGCAGCTCAGCCATAGTCCTGTATTTAGGCCATCTTGTAATTACGTGAGAATTTCGTGCACTGGGAACTGCAGAAATCGACCATCCGGCCTTTTCAATGCCATTTGAGCCTCTTGTCACATCCTCAGATATCATACAGATGCCCTTTCCTTTTTACTTTTGGGCAACTGTCAGGAATAATCTTGGAAGAGAATGCAACTTTGGGAACTAGCTATGCACAGAGTGAACACAGCAACAGACAGAAGGAGGAGACATGAGCTTTGCAGCTGGAAATGGGGACAAGTGTCCATTAGACACTGTGCTGGTTATACTACAAAAATCCCAATTGTAAATGATCAAGGTGGCTTAGTGCAAGTTGGAATGGTGCAAGCTGGAATCTCCTCTGAAGCAGCACGAGCATCAGCAAATAGCTTTGGTTGTACAAACGACAGCAGTGATTCAGGAGCTGGAGATAAAACTGAGTTGTACACTTAATTTCCTACCTACCTTTCGGTAAAGTCAAATATTCCACCCAAAGAAAAGTAATTCTTTTAATATATCACTGTCAGTTATGTCACTTCTGGCCCACTCTCCTTGCTCACAATCTGAATATTTCTTATGCTAAACATTTTATTAACCCCTAATCACCCAGTTACTTCTGGACTTGATTGCATATGTAATTACCTTTTGTCAGGTACAATTTGCCTGATAAACATGTCAGAACACTTGCTGCTTAGTCTGTTGAAACAGATAAATGCTGTCTTTCCACAGCCTTGGGGCATAATTAACAGGGAAAAAAAAAAGGCAGTTATAAAAACACACAGAAGCTGATTCAGTGAGGCAGGAGTTCACAGCGTGCAGCCCGCCAAGACCCATTGCCCGGCCCGCTACGCTTGCCTGAGCTCTTATTGAGTTCCAGCCTGCTGTGACAGGGCAAAGGGGGCAGCCCTCAAAAACTGAGATTTAAAGTAGGTTTCCACGTGAACTTCAAAAAGGAGTGGGATGATGCCTGTTTCCAAAAAAACTAAAAAAGAAAAAAAAAAAAAACAACAACAACACAGTGAAGCAGCAGATAATGAAATTGGTAGAGTCCCCGTCATCATTATGCGTTATACGCTCAAGCAGATTCTCTGGGATGGCATCAGGAATGGAAAAACTTAAAGAAGGCAGAGGAAAGGAAAAAAAAAAAAAAATCAGGAAAAGCAAGCCGCTCAGGATTAACTAAAAATGCTTTGTGGCATCCTTGGGCTCAATTGCTTCTGATTTCTGCCCTGTAGTGTTTGCAGGTTATGTACCCATGCGCTACGGGGAGTGCGAAAAAAGAAATCCTTACCTGACCTCTGGATAACCCAAACAGGAGATTAGCCCATTTCCAAGCAAAGCAGGTTGTCACACTGTTAGGCCAATTGCTTCTATTGACACTTTGCATAAACATCTTACACAGGGTGATCAGAAAGGACTGTTATGCCATTAATGCTCTTTTTATTTTTTTATACCTAAGTCTTACAGAATAAAGGCCTTTCTGAGTAAGGGATAACAAAAGGGTCAAAAGGTCACAAACATTCTTTTAAGTAGGCAAAAATCGGGGAAGTTTAGATTCATTGAAAAGTGCAAATTGGAATTTTTTTGCATCTTGAAACATTCCAGCACACCCAGCTTTTTCTAATTTCGCTTCTAGTAAATTCACTATCTACTTAATTGTGCGTTTTTACTTTTACTTTTAAATAAGAAAAATGCTGAAGTCTTCATTTTAGGAAATAGCAAGCCATCTAACCTTCTCAGCTAATCGGTAATCTAAACAGACATTACCACTGAAATCCTTGTGAGGATCAGTGTGAAAATACATACAACTTTTTCTTGAAGTGGGATGACTGAACAGTCTCTCATGTACAGTTTTCACATAATTTACACAGCATGTGGTTTGCACTGTGTACAGCAAAATATTCTATATTTTCTTTTGTTTTGCCTTTGCTTTGATCAGAGATGGAAACAATCTCCCTTTAATAGTATAAAAGCCACCTGCTGGGCATCACAGACTACAGCTAATTGGTAAATTCTTTGAAATTTTGATATAATGGATTTTGACCTCTTTAATTAAAAAAAACCCAAAGCCTAGAATACGGTGAACTCTTCTGGGAAATGAATAGTGCCAAGCATATACAACTGCAAGCTACACCCAATCTTTTCTTACGAAAGAACACAGAAGTAACATTACAATTTTTTTCCTTGAGGATGCGTGGCTTTTGGCCAAGGGGAAAAAAAAAAAAAAAAAAAAAAAAAAAAAAAAGAGGCTCTTGCTAGCTAGGTATCTTTTAAGTCAGTAAGATTAAGAAAGAGCAAACACATGAATATTTCAATTATTACTTTGTTATTGGGCTTTGGGAGCTAAAAAGCACCAAACATGAAGGAGACTTTTTCCTTTTAAACACAGTAAATTCACAAAAGCCACTCACAAATATTCCAGTCCTCAACATTTTCTGCTCCAAGGAGCTCACACTGTACCAACCCATCCCACCTTGTTTTAAGAAGGGCAAATGGGTTTCAGGACCCAAAAGGAAGCCTGTCAACCAAAATCGTTGCTGTTTCATAATCTCTGACATAATGTTAACCTTTCAGTGGAGCTATAATCTCATTGCTTTGGGAATTCTGAGGCAGCACTGTCTTTCTTTTGTTAAAACACTTATTTATATTCTGCCCAGCATAATGGAGCCATGGTCCATGACTGGGACTCATAGGCACTTCAGCAACACAGCTACACAACAAGAACAACACTTTTAAAATCTTTGCTTAGGTTTCATGCACAAGTATACATGAATACATCTTACACAGGTATACACTTATTTCCAATAAAAACCATCTGCATGACTATGAAGATAACACCATCATTATTCACCAAGTTATGCTCCTGTTAATTAAAGCATGCGCACCATGAAAGCACTTACTAAACTGGAAAACAAAACATAAAGGACCAGGATCAAAACCAAAACTGGACAAAGACAAGTCTTGTTTACTCTGAACATTTCTTGGTTGCAAAGGAACAACAGAACTACTTAAAATATAGATACCTAACTCCAGCCTGAAAGACAAAAAGACAGTTTACTAACTGTAGAAGGACACCGTACCAACCAAACACAATTATCACTTAATCAGTAGGTGTTCATTACTGCTGACAAACATCTTGTTAGTCTGGTTAGCAAGTCTGCCTGCCACTTGCCAAAATATTTTATTTAGACCTGGTGACTTATTTTGCGAATGTGGTGAATTTCTGAATCCCCCCTACTGATCACATAACTGGAATACTGCACATTGGTCTTGTATTTCAAAGTGTACATTGATCTCTTGATCTGTGAACGTCTCCCTGTAGTTTATGCTATTTTTCTCAATTGGTACAACAAATGGATTTTCAAAGTGATGTTATGGGGACTTAGCTATGCAATTCCCATTAGTGTCAATGGGGGTCGCAGGCTAAATTCCTAGACAATGCTTTGAAAACTGAGCCCTGGATTTTCAAAGGAAGGACAGTCTGTGTTAGAAAGGCAGTGTCTTTCAGTTTTTAAGCCACTGCATTAAAACTTGCCTTTTCCTTTTAAGCACCATGCATTTAGAAACTGTGTCTAAACTTGGGACATTGAAATGTTCGCAAGAATGAAACCATTTTGTATTTTAATGCTACCATCTGTTTCAAATTTAGAAGTGAAATTGTATCTGTCACTATCTTGAATGTTAGGATACAGTCTTCAACACATTCATAAATGTACAACGTATAATGTTATGACAGCTGAACCACTGGGATTTGTTGCTATGCTAAGAAAAAACAGAAGTTATTTGTATTCATATATATTTTCTAAGAAAAAATCCTTGCAAAGGGCAGAATTCTCTCCTAAAATTTGGACCTTGTGGTACACTTTGAGAGATGCCTGGTCTTGTTACATTCATGATTTTTTTTTTAATTCTTTGGCACTTCAAAATGAACTTAGACCTGCCTATAAAAGAGAATGCTTTCTGTTGAAGTCACGTGAACAAGCTTGTTGCTGTTACCATAACCAGAAAAACACTCACAATGTATAATTTTTACAAATCCCATTAAAACTTCAAGCAGCCCAAGATGCAACATCTGAAGACACAGAAAAGTAGTTTCTGAGACAAATATAAATAACTAGGCCCTATGAAACACACAATATAGCAACAAGTAATACCTCTTCAAAGAAGATTTGTTTAATTACAGTGAAAATGTTTATTATGAAGTGTGTTGTTCTTCATCATTAAAGGATAAGCTGGACTAGTAGCAAAAGAACCATCTTTTGAGTCTAGAAGCAGGGAAGAGTTTGAAAAGCAGGAGCCTGGCAGACAATCAGGCTCCAGAGGGCACGGGCTCGGGCCAAATTGCTCCTGTCAAGCGTGTTAGTCCGTACACAAAGTCCCTTTAGACAAAGCATAAAACTATGTCAATGGCAAAATTTGTGTGGATTAAAATTGTGTATTATGCAATGGTCAGGTCATTCACCTTTTTTTCTGGTTTTGAGCTCCTGACACAGAGGTGTACACACTCAAACCGTACCAGGGGTGACAAGTGCAGCCCCCCAGAACAAGCCATCTGCCCCTCACCTGAACCAGACTTTGAAAACTCAATTTCAACTGTTAAAATTATGAAGCTTTTAATATAGCACAGTTTAATCTCAACTGACATTTTCACTTGGCTTCTGGTTGTTTTTTAAACGTGTTTGCCAGTAGTACTTCAATACTGACATCCACCAAAAACAAATTTTATATTTTAGTTTATTTAATCTTTCAAAATTTCTATAGGCACTTCTTTTTCACTTGCACTAACACAACAGGTTGCTTTAAACTATTCACTCGTCTATGAAATAATGCCATAAACAGCACATGATGAGGCACAGTGTCCTAAAATAAGCTTCTTGGGGATTAAAACTGTCTCTAAATTTGTCTCAATCCTCCCTGTAAAAATCCATCTGAGATGATTCACTATAAAAATGTTGTCAAAAAAGTTCAAAATCTAAAGCTAAATCTGAGCCACCTTCTCTGGTTTAGAGGTGGGTCTAATTTAAATTAATCTAATTTGGTGTAACTAGAAAAAAATTCAAACACAAAACACATTCACTTCCACATCCATACTGTGTTCTGGAATTGAACACTCTTGTCCCATCTGTCACATTTAATATTTAGCACTATTCATAAGAGTAACTCCAGATGCCTGTAGTCTCACAAGCATGTATATACACCATACCACAAGAAGTCATTATCTGACAAAAGCTGGTTTTAACTACCCCAAAACTGTCCTTGTATACACACACATCTAATCTAGACAGTCAGGCTGCTGTACCCTAGAACTAATCACCTGCAGTGGTCTGCCCAAGTATACAACTCCAAGTTTAAATTTCAGTCCAGTTACTTCTAGGATTGAAGGAAGGAGCTCTAGATACACAGCCCTGGTGTGCAAATGCAAACTGATGCCTATGGGAGGACAAGTGAGCAAGGCACAGCTCCACGGCATCAGCTTTGTGCTTACAGGGGAAGAGAAGACTTCAGCTCTTTGTGTGAAGCTGCAGCTCCGGAGCAGACCCAGGACACTGCCAATGAGGGCACTGCTGGGACCTAGGGATTCAGTGAACGGAGTGTTTCCCTCTCCCAACTTTCCAGTCATTTCTTGCCATATTCTGACTTGGACAAAAAAACAGAGAAAATTTTATCTATGAAATATGCTGAAATTACATTGCTACAGAGATTGAGTCAACTTAACAGGAGGATTTACATCAGGTCTGTAAGGCTTATAAGCACTCTTGAATCTGCAGCAATTGGTCTCCACAGAAGTCCATGATCTGCAGTGTGTACTACGAATCATACTATTTCTACTGAGATTACCTGAGGTTCTACAGCAAGTAAGGGGAAATAGCTTGGCTCAACACAACAGAGTATTTATTTTTTAATTGACAACTTTCTTTTGGTTTAGTTTCTTTTAGCATTTGTGCGTTTCTTAAAAGTTGCACATCTAAAATAAAAAATTACAGCCACAATGTGCCATATTCTTCTCTCAGGCAGCCATCAAAACACTTAGAATTTTATATACAAGGTGTCTCTCTGACAAGCTCCTGCAGGAAGCAGATACAGATGCAGCAACTGCCCAATAAAGTATATCAGCTGATCTTGGGTGCTGAGACAGAATACGTGAAAAGCCACTGCAATTCAAGACAGAACAGGCCACAAAACAGCATAATTCTGTTTGCATCCAGAAACAAAAATCCAGTGCAACCCATAAGGCACAGATACTTACAGATGTGGCCATCCTGAGTTTACTGTAAACAGATAGTTACTTCTTTCAAAGTAGTGCACTCAGGGTATGGCTGCACAACCACCCTTTATAGCAGATGAAGTTACATCCCTTAGGGAAAGCTATGCTAGACCTGAGAACCTCTGGACAAGGAATTCCACAATCAGTAGCTCAGGAATGTAAATAGAGACAAGTTAAAAGGAAAGCCAAAATCACTAGGAAAAAACTTTCATATTCTTTCACAGACAACCTTCACTTTCCTCTTCAGCTACAAGAAAATATTTACTTCCCTATTTATATCTGTCAAATGACTCTCAAAACGTTTTAGCAAATACTGTAGCCCATATAAACTCCTGGTTTTGTTTTGTTAACTTGTCTGGAAAACTTGGTTTAACAAAGGCTTCCAAGCTCAGCAAGTTGCAACCTGGATACCTCAGAATTTCCTTTTTAACTGGGTTTTTGCGAAAGATCTTTCTTCTTTGGCTGCTGTTCGCAAACATATTAGGAAAAACCCCATTTTGCTTAAAGGCAATAATCCAATAAAATTTCTTATCCAAGAAATACATCTTCAAGAAATTATTCTGCTTAGAAGATGGTCTTCTCCCCTTACAGTATGCCTTTTCTCCTCAATTCTATAGACTGTATTTTCTTTAAATGTTTTATCTAAAAAATTATTTCTTATGATTTCCCTGGAAGAACAAGTAAATACAAATTATTTTATATGTCATTTGCAATAATTACTCTTCACATTTTAGCTCCAACGGATCCCAGTACACATGGAACTTTTGCCGAGTGATGATGGCAAAATTCAGCCTGTAATGCCTCCTGCAATTTGAAAACATCTTCCCTTGATTTTACTTGCCACTTTGAAATGTTATCCCTTTCTAGCGAGTAATCCTGTGCTAGATTCTTTTGCTTCTTAAATGAACATTATTGTCACCCTTTATTGACTGACCAGATCTATTATCACATGTAAGCAGTGTTAATCCTCTAGTAATTAACACCCTTATTAAAGTAATTTTAACTCAAAGAAGTTTAAATCGCATTATTGGTTTTATTTAATTAAGCTATGAGGGCTGTTTTACAGTGTCATTTGAGTTTTCAGCTTGTGTCTTTTCTACCAGTTTCGCAGGTGCCCCCTGCAGCCGCCACACCCTGACACACACAAGCCACGACCACCACCACCCCACCCCACACAGCTACCAGAGCATTTCTGTCTAGGGGTTATTCAGCACTATTCCGTTGCACTGTGAACTTCTTCAACTATTCTGCAAGACGTAGACACTTTATTAAACATTTCACCATTCCCAGAACTATCATTTGGATGTGGAATGATAGTATCACATTCAATAGGACTCAATATCTTGTTCGTACCTCAAGAGACACTTTTAATGTCCTTTTCATACATCCTAAGCAAGGGCAAACATTTTTCTTTAAACTTCAGACAGGCGAAAAGAAACAGAATCTGAATGCACTGAGTTGTGCCACTTACAACTACCAATTTTTCTGTTACTTTGAAAATAAGTCAGGTTTTAAAATTGTGGTTTCTCGTGTGTGCGTCCCGCATGTTGCTTTCTATGGGAAAATATCTGATTGCCTACATTTTCTTGCAGATCTCAGGTAAGCTACTCAACTGACACATTTGACACAGGGTCAAAGGATGAGAACTGTCTTCTGGTTTAACTGCATCAAGTTACACTGTGCACTCTGGAAGAGTGTGGGCTAATTATGTGTCCTTCTGAACGATTTCCTGGAGGCACACTACTGAAACTGGGAAAGCTTGAGTTCTCCTGGGAATAAGGCAACCTGATGGTCTTACGGACTTTATACACCATTAACTGTGTACTGGAAGTCTTTCTTTTCTTTGAATAGAAACATCTCTTCAAATTTCTACTGTTTAAAAAAGAAATGTTCTTACTGGGTCTCAGCATAAACCATGGAAAATTATAAACACAGAAAGAAAAGGTTAAGAATAATAAAGTACATTTACAGACAAAAATTGCCTTTTTATCTTTTTTCTTCCTCATCCCATATTTTTATGTTCTTCCTTTCTCCCCATCAATTAGTGCTTCCATCTATTCACATTCTGATTTATTTCTACATTTCTATTATTACTCACTCTTTACTCACACTTCTTGTAATCACAAGGTCTTTTAAGCTGCACTGTTCCTTTGCTACTAATGCTCTAGAGAAAATCCTCTGCAACAAGGACACAATCTATATGTGAATCTTCCATGTGAACTTTGTTATTTCAATATTCTTTAAAATAGCACAATTTTTAAAAGGATAAAGTGCTCTGAACCTGACATGTCCATGAGTGCCATACATGTTAACATATATGATAAGATGTGCCTAAGAACATGCTGGTTCAGTCATATTGCTTACAGTACAACTAGTGCACTTCATTCAGAAACCAGTTATAACATACCAGGATGAAATTAAATTATTTCTTTTGCCAGCTATTGGTATCTTTGTATTAACTTTATCTCCCAATTTCACTGATTGGCAGAAGGTGGTCTAGCTAGACAGAGTAATATTTTTTAATTTGTATTTCTGCCGTTCTAAGACAGTTAACTGCAGATCAGTGTCACATTATGGTACATCCTATAAAAAGACTTTTGAACATATGACCTTCTTTCCCAAGATACTATGACCAAATAAATAAATATTCATTAACTACATTTCACCAATTCAAGTCATTGCCTTACTATGTCCATGCAATTCCTTCCTTGTGTTGGTACTGTTCTGAAGCAGAGAAAAAGTCTTGTTTTCCTGATGTAAAAGATTCCTTTGATTTTACTGGATTTTATATTTGCCCTGCAGTGACTTCCAAAAATGAGATGGACTTTCTTTTTCACAGAATAAACTAGCAAAAGGAAAAAAATGGGGGATTCTGTCTGCTGCATGTGATTGACAGATAATTTAGAAAATGAATGGAACCTAAGTATGCTGATTGACGCAACTGAAAAAATACTGCAGGCAAATCTGTAGGGTTAAAGGCTTAGTAGTGCTGCTCAGTACATACTACATACCAGTGGTACTACCAATTTATGTAAGACTGGAGAATGTAAGTGATTTGGGGGCAGAAATTACTTAATACACGAACACAGCTACCAGTTCCATGGCTCCCCAATGGGAGGCCAGATATTAGAAATGTTAAGAGAATACAAATAACATGTAACTTGAAGGAAACCAATAGTTTTCTTCTCTTGTGTTGCTCAGTTAACAATCCTTATACATTACTCACGGGAACCACACATATTGCTCACAGAATTCAGAGGAAGTACTGGAGAGATAGGGACTCCAAAACTGAGCTCCATCCATCAGCTCAGGGCTACAGAAGGACCCAGACACAATGGTGGAGATCTTGCAGCAACTGGCTGGCAGCAGGAAAACAGAAGCTTGATATAATGCATGCACAGACTTTGGGAAGTTGTGCACCCAGATCTTTCTTCCTTGCACACGCATCATTTCTTACATGACAAAGGCAAGGACTGAATGGGAGCAAAACCGCTAGCAGAAGAATAACTCAAGAGAATCTTCACTGCATTGAATAACTTTCACTCAATGGAATGTGTATCAGTGACCCAAAGGGTAAGTAGGATTTTACAAATATAATAGACGCATAGATCAACTTGTAATTCAAGGAAGATATTTGTTAATTGACAAATTATCTGGAAGTGAACTTTCTGAAACTTTCCTACCAACAGATCCTTCTGCAAAAGAATAAAACCTTCTCCAGATAAAGTTTATTTAGTGCCTTCTCTCACAATGTCATTGGAAATGGCTGCTTCACAAAGTGTTCCACAGGATGACAGTTATTAAAGAAATTTAGTGTCATGCCCAAGAAAACGGAAGCCTTTGGGTTCTAACATTTTGTGCACAGTATTCTTGGGATTTCACTTCAATTACCAAGGATAAAATTTAATTCCATTTAGGTCCCAGTTTTATAGGAATTTCCTCTGTAACTATTGGATGAGCTTTCTTGAACGGAAAGGTTTTCCAGAGATATGAAGTTTCCATCATAACAGTTCTGTAGGTTTTGAATTAATTGATTAACTATTTCTAAACTGTGTCTTGCAAAAGTAATGATGACCAAGAAGAGCTTAAAGCTGATTAAATGTGACATTTGGGAGTATTCAGACAGGGATTCAGATATGTCCATCTAAATAGTCTTGACAGCAGCTTTTGCCAACCTTTTTTTTTTTTTTTTTTTTTTCTTCTCTCTCTCTCTCTCTTCATATCTGCTTTGATCAACCTCTCCAGTGAAACTTTTAGTGATTTCCATTATGGTAGCATTTAGAAGATGAAACTTCCCTGCACAGTTCTAAGTCAAGTGTTTCACCTGCACAAATGAGATCAATTAATGTGATTTCCTGTCTCAGTTACCAAAATTCAAAATTCACCTAAAAACAACAAAAAATGCCCTAAGGCTTATGTTCTTATTCAAAGACTGTTATCGGCAAGTCTCTAAGTCAAGCTGAGTCAATGCTCCACAAGTTCTGTGTAGTTTCTAAATACACAGTACAGATTTCTCGTTGGCTCATTTAGTTCTTGTATCTACCTTGTTAAGTAAGAGAACTCAGAATTGTATCCTGTAAATTAACTAGCTTAAAGGAACAAAAAGGAATTTTCTATTTTTCATAACTTCCATGATTTAGGTACCTATGCCATTCTTTACTGTTGATTAAGAGATAGCATTCTGTTTATGCTATACACCTTTACACCTCAAAGCCTTTTGTGTACAATATACTGTATTTTCATTTGCAGAAACTGCTAAGGTTTTTTCCAAAAATAGAATGGGGTATCTTGTGGCCATATGTATATAATTTTTAAGTGAGGTATTGATAGAGCTAGTAAAGTGAAGTAACAGCATTTGTACATTGAGGTTTTCAAGACTGTTTTCAAGAACGCCCCCTCACTGTTAGTACACCATGATCTAGTGCAAAAACCTAGTATATGATCAGCATTATTTACACTTCTCTGCTGAAAAAGGGGCATTTAGATGAATTGGATACAATCTGGTTTGCACTGAATTTAATGAATGATTTAATGTCCCAAAGAATACACAGACACTGAATACCCAGCATGTGTGCTTTTAGTTTCTGGCACTAACAGAGTAGGAATACTTACTACCAGGAAATTACTAACTTGCCATTCTGCTTTGATTCTGCAAATCCTTATCAAGATGGTGAATCCGAAGCCATGCTTGTTTTTGACCCCCTGCTGCTAATTTCTGTGCATTTGTTTCCCAAGTTTCCTAATTCTTACCAGCTGGCAGGAAGATCCCATCCTAGTAATGAGCCAGCTTGCTTCTGTGTACAGAGCACTGATTGAGATCTTCCTCACAAATATCTATACCCACAGCTTGTGATCTGAGCCTACTGTGATTAACTACAGGCCTTGCAGAACCTAGCTGAGAAGGAGAAACCAAAAGGAAGAGATTCCATTGGGGAATATAAGTACTTGCAACAAGTTGCCACATTTGCGTGAAGAATTCCTGTTTACTTAGAAGAATATAGTACTCAGAAGAAATATTTTGTCTTCCCTGCAAGCCAGGTAACACACATTTTGCTTGCAGCCATACTCAAATAGCTGTGTCATTTTAAACCCAGAGATGCATATGTATGTTACCACTGTATGATGCAAATACATGAGATATTGAACCTCGACTTGTGCCTGTTCCGCTAAGAGTGTGTCTCAAGCCTTCCTTAGTGCCAAGTCAACTTATGGAGAAGGGAAAGCCCAGAAAGAATTGCCTTCCTCCTCCAGCAAAGTGAGGATCCATCCTCTGAAATCCAGGAAGATGCAACTCCTGTTTTGTTGCTGTCTGAAACCTGAGCTCCTTTCTTTAGCCAAATAAGCAGCATTGCACTGAAAACTAGAGAAGCACAAATCCCATTACATAGCACCCTGAGGCTGGGCTTCATGTTACAGACGTAACATGCTCCTCTGCTTGTTCACAGAAGCTGGGGAGTGCAAAACAGGGAGAAAGGGATCAGTAGGCATTGTGAAAGAGCCTCTGTGAAGATGAAAGTCTCAGCAACCATTTCCCTCAGGAAGCAAAAGATGAAATGCCCTATACTACTTTCTAATTAAAAATTCAAACTGTTGCCTTATGAAAAAAAGTCTTACTTTTATCTTCAAACTCTTTAGCTTTTAAGACTTATTCCTAAAAATATTGTTGGGGATTTCTCCCTCTTGAAAACTTCTGATGCTTTTTAAGTTCAAGACTCCTTCTCAGAACAGAGGCTGGGGTGGGTATACTCCACTAATTCCAAAGCCTAGGCACTCTGTGGGCTGCCTGCCTGTAAAGGCAGCCAGAGCACAACCTTAGAGCCTTCAGCTTCCAAGAGTTACAACAAACAGGTTTGGCAACAGGCTGCAACTTCTTCTCTGAGGTCTACTGAAGGGCTCAAGAGCATTCTCCACAGGGAATACAGATGGCAAGAGCTTTGGCAGGCTGCACGTTTGGGAATCGGAGACAAGCCAGAGCTGAAATGTAGTTACTACCACAGGAAATTAATTCAAATTAAACACTGCAAATATAACAGTGGGGAAGGCTGAACTGTCACCCTGCCTTCAGTGGCAGAAAATCCTGTGCCTGGGTTTGAAGCCCAATGGTCTGTTACACAGTCCCTACTTACAAGGAGTTACTTCTGAGTTATCAGATGGACAATGCTATGTCCCAGTGATGAATGGGAAGAAAGAAAAGGGCTATGTTAAGTAGTAATAAAAATTTCCTCTTTCAAATAAATTTACACTACATTTGTTGCATGGAACACTACAGTTCACAAAGGCTAGTAATAATTTCTCACCAGAAAACACATTAAAATATAAATGGACAAGCAACCCAATAAACTATCAATTATTCAGAATTAGAAGAAAATGTATTATACCTCTAAATATCAGTTATCAATTTGCAGATGGAATACATATTGTGTACTACCAACAACTTCAGTTCATAGAAGAGACACATGCTTATTTATACACATCATAAACAAGAGTCTGACAAAAAAAAAATCTTCTAATGTTCCTATGATAAATTACTCTCTATATTAGTCATATTGATTGCTTTATGACTTTGTGTCCAATATATCTCTAACACTGAGAAAATACAAACATAAACTGCTGAAAATCTAGAATTTCCCCCCGTGCTTAAGCAGAACTTATGGACACCAGTGATCACAGCCCTTGGTCTCCCATCTGAAGGACACCACCATCAGACTGTAAACTGTTTGCCATGTGAGTGGAGATATTGCTACTGTGCTTGCCTGACTCTGGAGTTACCAACAGCATGTGATTATTTTCACTTGAGACTGCTGCCCTTTGCAGGGCCAACACTGACAGCAGCTGGAGGGTGTTAACAACATGTACTTAAGTGCCAAAAGAACACAGATAAGACACAGTTCTCCTCAACCCAGGAAAATAAGGAAATTCCACAAATCATCAAGCTAGCTGAGCACTTGTTTGAGATGAGACAGTAGAGAAAGAAGCCCCTAAGCAGTGCTGACGGTAGAGAGAAACATCAGGAACAACTTGTCATGTCAAAAGTGAAACAAAGTCAAGCTATGTTGGCAGCTTAGTTATATCTCTGCAGGAAATTATTTGATTTCAAGAACAGGTATTTGTTAGCACCCACTTGGTTAAGAATCAGGACATTTGGCCTAGGACAGCAACTGCTGAACTCTCAGCCTACCACACCGTTATCGTTCTTGTCCACTACATACTACACTGGCTCTTCAAAGAATAACACACAAATTATAATACGTCTTATTCTCACAGTACTTAAGTGTACAGGACACAAAAGAAATTACCTCACATTCCAAAACTCTGTAACCCTAGTCTTTAGGGACTAAAGAACAGATCATAACCAGGAAAAAACTAATTCATGTCAGAGGTTGTGCTTCCTCCTCAGAGACGATTCAAGTAGGACAAACTAAGACCTGTTTACTTTAGAAGGTTAATTCCAATTGACCTAAGATTGGAATTGGTAGCAAAATCCCCAAAGTTTATTCCCCCTCACTTTGGATCACTGCACTATTTACCCAGGTTCCCTGTGCAGACAGTAGCAAGAAACGATTGTCAGAGATCAATGCAAGTTGCAGGAGAGCTGGGTCACCTTCACAAGATGCCAGAGAGCAGTCTCTGTAAAGCAGCACATGCCACTTTGATAATTGGCTTGCTGAGATGGCCCCTCAATGGCTTTAAGTGGGGTCAGAGGGTGCGCATAGGTGTGACCTCAGGTCATATGCTAAGGCAAGTGGCATAAGGCATGACACAATCACTGCAGCTGCACAGAACCATGAATCTGCCCTAATTTTCTACCTGCTAAACTAGTTGGAACTGCAAGTTTCTTTCTAGATGATCAAGTGTGATCAGCTAACCCCACCAAGCCACCTGTGTAAGACGCTGAGCTACAGTGGTTATGGAAGTAGCACAAAAATCTTTAATGACTAGGGTTTCTTCAGATTATAAAGATCTTTAAAGAGCATGGTAAGTATGTCAAAAGCCTAAGTGGAGAATAGTATAAAGAGAGAGAGGTGGCTCAAACAGGATACTGGTAAGTGCTTGCTCCTTTGTGATTTCTGTCCTCTTAGAGCTTCCTGCTACTAACTACTGTTGTCTTCTTAGACACAACTCTCTTTCTCATGCCAGCTGTTTCTGTTTGCTCTTCTATGTCTGCGGAAGGAAGAAGGAAAGTGGGCTTGCTGGGGACAACATGCTGCCTACACATTGTCCTCAGGGAAAGACAGAGGATCAAGAACTATTAGGCTGAAAATACCTATGAAAATTCTTTTCAAAGCTGCTCCTCCCTACATGGTAATCATTCAAGTGTAGCTCCTCTCTGTCTTCCAAGCTGGCTCCCTGTGACTTGACTTCGTTAGTAAAACATGCTATAATATCCTACTGCCCAACCCTCATTAATCTTACACACTGCACTAGTACAGCACAGAGTGAGTAGCTGTTGTTGAGATAACTGGCTTCCATTAGCAACCATGTGATTGGCAGGACGATAAAGTCTTTTCCCTTGCAGGTCAGCTGCTTTTTAAGAAGAGGGCAATCCTGCTGATCCATCTTTTAGCTACAGTCTCTCACTGAGTCCCAAATCTCCTGCCTTTTAGCTTTGATACGGTTCAAGCTTTCCCCCTTGTATCAGCCCCTACCTGTCATCAGCTCCTCTGTACCAAACAGCCAATATCAGGAGTTTGACCTCAGGGCACAGTCCGGGTGGGCAGGTAAAACCTGACCACTGGACCTACTTCCTTATCTTTCATATCCTGCAATTCATGAAGAAGTATCAAATTCAAACTAAAAAACAGAAGCATGACCTTTTATAAGAACCTTCTGAAAAAGGCTCTGTTGCCTTTCTAAGTATTCTTGAAAAGAACTGTCATCTACCCTATCAAGACAGAAATGGATCACAAATAAGGAGAAGAGGGAAAGCACTGAAAATACTAACTAAATGGTAGAAGTTTTTGATGTGTGCCTGCAATACCTTTTGGTGATGCACACAAAAATATAGTAAAAACCAAACAAAAGATGCTAGAACTGTTCTACATCTGCAAGCTCCATTTGCAACCCAGTAAGAGAGTTGCCCAAACTTTTCCTGTTTATAAAAAATACTAAGTCAATTAAATTCACATGACATACAGAGAATCCTCTACAAAGTGCTTGAGAGAATTCTAAATATAAGTTGCTAACGTAAGCTAAGAGCTATCATAAACAACATAATACCTATTTAAGTCACATAATCCCCAGTTAGTGCTCAAAACACACGAAAATCTTTATTTCCTGTAGCAAGTATGTACAAACTCTGCCCTCTTGCATAGCTGGAAATCATGTTTTCCCTTGAAACAAACCTAGGCTCTGCAAGGATTCCACTTAGGTGGATGACAGAAATGGTGTCAAAAAAAATCTCAACATCCTTTCCCTTCAACTGAAATGATCTAAGTAGAAATTGGAAGATATTTAGTCTCTTTTAACACTGACAATAAAAAAAGTGTTTAAAAGAATCCAAACGGGGAAGGCTGATAGTCAAGGCAAGACTTGAGGCATGAACAAATCTCGTAGCCATAATCCTGTGTCCTTCTCACATAGTATACACTTATCCCACTGTAGATATTGTTCATTATTATATTACTGTGAGAACCTAACAGAGAACCCTACCTTTTAATTTTTTCATTCAAAAAGACAGTTAAATCAAGTCCTTTCTAACTACCAGGAAAAATCTAAATACTTTTGCCTCAAGGATCTTCCCCTCTGAAATGCCCTTTAATAATCTTGCAGTAAAAAAACCTACTAAATTATTAAAAGCAAAAATAATCTTAGTATATAGATAATTCGGTATAGAATTCTTTCTACTTCTTCTCATTTTTTAATGACTTTGATAGGCCCATAATGGTGCTGAAAAAATATCACCAATATCTGCAGAAGGCTACAGATCCTCCATGCGCAGTTAATGATTCATTTCACTATTTAAATAATACTTACAATTTTGTGAAATAATAAATCCTTTGTAAAAGCTAACTTCAAGCATGAAAAGGTTTTGAAGACCGTTTGTTACGGTGGTTATCAAGTCCAAATTTACAAAGATTTTAGTAGATTTTAGTCTCGGAAAACCTTCCTTTTGGCAAGATCTGTGGAAAAGTGCTTCCAATATTACAGCATTTAAAATTAAATTAAATTTTATGCAGGATAAAGATCATCTGGTTGGAATAAAGCTGCATTCCAACAGTTTAAAAGAATTCTAGGTAACAAATTCAGGGAAGGAAATCTTAAATAACATGATGCCTGATTCTGCTACCCAGAGAGTAGTTTTGTAGACAGGAGCAAATGCTCAGAATGGAATCAGACCAGCACACACTTGGCTAACACTTCTCTTGCAAAAAGGTGTCACAGGATCTTCACAAAATTGTCAGGACCAAAATTCAAACCAATAGTTCTGTAACATTACTACCAGTAGCACAGTGCCCCCTAACCACACACTGGAGAAACAATTTTATGCTACATTACAGGGAATAGTGCCACTAACAACACTTCAAATAACTGCTTTTCACAACTAATTACGTGGGAATGCAAAAACATGAAAGGTTCTTGAATTTAATAACTTCAGCATTGGTCAGAAGGGGAAATTAGTAGGATAAAAAACACCAACTAGTGTCTTACTTGTCTGAGGTCGATGAAAGCTAACTGCAGGGTGTCTCCCTGGAATCCTGGCACAGGCTCAGAACTAGCAAACACTGCAAAAAAAAAGGTTAAAATATTACCGATGTAGATTTTTTTTTTTTGGTAATCTAACAGAAAAATCAAGCTCTATGCAATATGCAATATAAATGCTAGGTAGCATAGTTTCATAGGAATAGTTTAATAACTCACAGTGATTAAACCCAAACAAACCAACAAATAACCTTTTGATAGTTTTTCCAATAATTCTAAAGAATATTACTTTTAGGAGTATTATTAGAAATTTTGCTTAAAATTCTAACCCAGTAGTAACGTTATGACCACAGAAACCAAGATATCTTTTAGCCTGAGGTGCATGATTAATGAAGAATTTCAAAGTAATACCAATGCCATGGCTGTCAATATATTTTCAAGCATCTGCCTTTGTTACAGCATCCATGCTATAAAACCTCCACCTCCAGCCAAAGAGCATTAAAGAACAAACAGTAAGGAGTTAGCTTTATGGGCAGAAAGCCCTATGTGCCATGGTCAGAGCACAGCTGAAATGTCTGCTCATGTCTTTTAGCCTGCTTATCAGTAATGAACTTCTGCTCATTTTGAACCCAAAATTGGCTGTCAAAATCGGCAGGCAAAAATACATTCGTAATACAAAAAGTGGCAACACGGTAAGTGAAAGAAAGCTATTTATTTAAATCGGGAAAAGATCAGTAGTTGTTAAACTTAAAAATAAATACACTCTTTGTTGTTATTATCCCAGTCACAAGTTAATAACAAAGACAAACAACCACTGCCTCACATCCCCACTCAGATTAGATATCTTATTTCAAAAGAACTTAAGAGTATTTTTCTTATGCCCTTCAGGTAGAGCTCCCAACAAAACAAAGTAGATACTACTGCAACTGCTTTAGAGAAGCACCATCTGAGGCAGTAAAAGGTAGTATTTTTTTCCAAGTTTGAGAAACAGGTCATTCAGTGGTAGAGGAAACAAAACATACGTATCCAATTTCCAGACCCAGTGCTAAACTCTACCGTTCTTAATACTAACATTTAGAAGTAATATTAAATCCTTAATATATTGGTCTAAAGGGCTAGTTAGAAAATGTGGATTATGTGGAGGTAAAATCCAGAAAACCCCTGGTGTCTGAGCTAACACGATGGTAAAATAATGGCCTCGAACATCTACTTCTGAATGTATGGTTTCAATTTAAAGCAGACTAATGAATTCAGATCAACTATTTCACAAGTCTAAAAATGACAGTACGGAACACAATTTTAGATAAAGACTCTTACTTAAGTGGTACAAGAAACTACTAGGACCATCTCAGAATACTTAAAAATAGCTTAGTAATAGATGGATATACTATTAGAGTAGCAGTTTTACCAGCAGAAGCAGAATTTATTACCTGTATTACACTAGTGCAAAAGTTATTTTTTGAGAGTCAGGTAATAGGAGAATGAATTCAACTGTAATACAACATTATTCTTTATCAACTAAAGAAATAAAAAACAGCAATCAAATGCCTTAGGGAGACTTTATAAGTAACACCAACTTTCTAGAGATATTTTCAGGAAATTGTAACTGACCCACAAACATGTCTTTAAAAATGAAAACAAGGAAACAAACAAACGAACAAAAAAACACAGTAGAAAGAAACATACCTTAAACTCAGTATTTTATAGGGAGAGTTTTCTCATAATAAACTCTTTAAATTAGCCTGTACAATCACCAAGCTGCAGAATTATTACAAAGATGCCTAAGCCTAGGAACCTTGGGCACCTTTCTCAACAACCTGGGCTAAAGACCTGTGTCTACATGGCTGTCTTCTGGAGGTATTTCATGGCCACTAGGAACATCATTTTTAGAGGACAGCAAAGCTGGGCTCTGAGGTCAGCCAAACCCAGGGTTTAAAATGGAACACCACACTCCAGCAGGGAACCCTAAGCAAAGCTCCACAGCAAAGAAGAGATACATGAGCTGTGAGCCACGGCAGCACATTAATAAGGAGGGTACACATCACAGTCAGAAGGGGTCTTTTCTACACCCCTTAAACCAGAAATACCCAGCAGATCATCTGATTTGATCCTAACTTTCTGTTTATACACAGTACACCGCAACCAACTTCCCCCACGAGAATCTCAGCTCTTGCAGCCACTGCACAATTGTAGCTAGCACTGGGAGAAAGAAGATCAATGGCAAAAAAAGGGTTACAGAACTGAAAAGCAAATAGAACTGAAAAGTGTGATCTTCAGAAAATCTTTTCAGCTAGCTTTTGGCACTTTATACTTCAGGAGAGATCCTCCTACAGCAGAATACTCTTACATGCCACAGGGCAAATATTTGCATCTTTTCTGTGCTCATCAGGCAAAGAGAGTTTGGAATTTATCCTAATACATTAAATAATGCAGAATAATTTTGTTTCTCCAAGTAATGCCTACTAGTATTGCAGCTATAGAACAAGAAGTACACGATGTACCAAACTTAATTGTTGTATAAGCTTTGTTCTCTTAAACTACAGTTTTATATTATGAATGCATTTACAACATTAGGGACACTCATTATAGCGCATTTATTCTCACATTCAGAACACTCTGACAGGTGACTACAATAGAATTTGTTTCATTATTATAATTTCATGAGTTCAGAGGGCAAAAAGATAATCTACTTATGGTAACAATCAGACAGTTCCCTCTCTGCCCTCAGTGCAGGGCTTTTAAGTTTTGCTAACAATTTTACAAAGCTAATTAAATATTTTCTACTGCACAGCATATTAGGAAGATATAAGAACAGGATTAACATTCTTAATGTCTTTGTCCTAAGGGCCCTTTTCTAGATAGTAATGAAACACTGTCATATATACATCTTTTAAAATATTCACCCCCTGCAATCATTCTGGGCTTAAAGAGGATTTGCAGGGGTAGGGGACTGGTTGGTTGTTTGGCTTAACACACATAAAAGAATTCTGGAATTTTATAATACAGGAGAATTAAATGCAAAGATCACTATTAAACTGTCACTCTTAGGGGCAAACAACTTGCTGTTTGGCAGTTTGAATCAGAAACTCAAATGTTTGGGAAAATCAGTTGTAAATACACATTATATGAATCTGGTATTCGCAAAGTTTTTGTTAACATCTTCTCTTCCTCCGTGTATATAGAACAAGAACAACATAGGTCCTAAGTATGTAAAGTCTCAACATCCTGTAACAAGCAGTTTAGGAATATAAGTAAGATAGGATCGAACGAAACAAATACATAATAATACAAAAACAGGCTGGCAGGTAACACATAAATTATAATGGTGAATACAAATGTTGCAAAGATTACTTCAGTCCATTTTCTTTCGAATATTTTGCTTTGATCTTATAATTACGTTATATACAGGATATATGAGAATTGGCATATATAAAATGTAAGTATTAAAATGAGATCTTAAGATAAAGGCTGTATCTACTAAATGGAATTTAAGACATCTTTAACTGTAAATTGCACTGAATTTCTCCACAATTCTAGATTTATTAACAGGTCTCTTAATTTCGTTATCTCAAAATCCCATCTTTTAGACATCATCTGGTTGTGCCTCTCTGTCGGTCTGGGAATTCAGTACCTAATTCCTGACCAACAGTTTTGCCGCGGAAGAAATTAAAAACCAGAGTCCAGACTTTGAATCAAAAGCTAAATCAGGACAGTTGAACTCCCGTCCTATAGCGCTGATTCTCAGGCAGGACAGCAAAGCTAGAGGAGTATTTTTCAAGGAGGAGCAGAGAATCAGGTGACTATCTCAGCTGCCTCAGCCACTTCGCAGCCCTGCTGGATGCTCCAGCTGTTCAAACACGCCTGCAGGGAGCCTTGCGGAGGGAGCTGCAGCTGGCCAGCAGCAGCCCCAGCGCCAGCGAGGTGAGGGCCGGCCGCTGCCTCTCCCGCCCGTGCTGCCACTGTGACGGGCAGATGAAGGATGGGAAGTTAACCTGACTGCCCAGACCGGAGAGGAGGCAGGTACAGCCAGGGGCCTCCAGAGAAGAACACAGCGCCCTTTCAAGGAGAAACAGGAGCCGGCTTCCTCAGCTTCTGGCACGCGCACCTGGAGACTACTTCTGTGCGTGCTCAGCAGAGAACGCTCGGTCAGGATGGCACCTGCCCTTGGATACTGCCGCTCTCCTCGCAGCGGGATAAAGGAGGCACTGCCAGGAAGCCGTACACAGGGCTGATCAGGAAAATACAGAGCATCCCGCTTCGCATTAACTCTCCACTAAACCTCGCTTGTTCATAGGCAAGGCCCAAAACCTTTTCACCCTTCCACACCCGGGTGAAGAAGGAAGGATGCCTACTCACCCATATTTCATTCTGTTAACTAATCCTGCCTCACAATTCATCTATGTTAAAACACATTAAAAAACGCAAAACATTTTGCTCTTCTGACAATTACAACCTCAGACAAGTTCTAATTCCTTAATCAGAAGCTGATTAAGGAATCAGATCTGGATCTAAGTAGATCTGGATGGTGCACCTGAAAAGCTCATTTTTTATTATGTATATCTTTCTTCCTGTAACGTGAGATACAGTAACCCACATTTGAATTTCATCTTCAAGAAACAGCAAACACCCACTTCCCAACCCATTTCCTTCCTTGGGGAAGCAAAAGATAATACTCAAGCAAAAGACTGCTCTTTGGATTTTATTCAATGGGACTTAGCACATTATATTTTCTGAACAGTGCTTCAGGAATCTCAGTCACCCTAGTGGAAATAACCACTAAGAAAGAATGGTACGAAATACAGGGGTGAAACACTGCTCCAGGTTATAAAATTTGCAGAAAAAGTAGAGAAATACTTTGATTAGAAAAGAACAAACTGAAATCAAACTGAAATCTTCTGGGAATGTTTGGAAGGAAACAAAAAACATGCTAGAAGAAAAGCAAGATGATGATGATTTCTTTTTTTCCCCCTTAAAAATCATGAGATAAGACCACCTTGATGCTAATATTATTGTTGCGCAAAAATATCAGGTATTTCCAGATTTTCTGCTCTGCTTTTTGAAGCTAGCTATTATAGGTACGCCACTGTATGAAAATTTAGTGTAGGACAACAAAAATCACAGCTCACCACTAGACCACTTCCTTCCCTTGCACCTTCCTTTCTTGGAAGTCCACTTATCACTCTATCTATCCTCTGCCACTAAGAAGAGCACTTACAGTTACTGACTTTAACAGATTGCTGGATTCTTGTTTGCACTGTTGATTGTTTTTTAACAGAAAAGAAAAAACCTAGAAATTTGTCATATTTTTTCTGATTTTATTTAGATCTCTCCATATCAGAAAGAATAAAATTAAAATGTTAAAGATCAGGAAAAAAATCTACAATATTGGCAAGAATTTTTAAAAGTTTACCTTCAGATATTACTAACTTTCGACATCTCATCTAAATTCTTAGCTCAAAATTCATCTGAGTATACTCTATTGTAAGTAAAATGTCAAACCCATTAATACAATACAGTACAAAACTCCCAACAGTTGTGAATTATTTGCACACTCTAAGCACTAATTGAAATGTCACTGTCGTATCCATTAATCCCAAAGCATCAAAGAATCAAGCTGGGGGAGGGTGATGAGCAAGAACATAAATCACAGGCATCACAGTGAGGCCTGGAATGTGCCTGTGATGGACCTTATGAATGAAACCACATCAGCAAAGCAGTCTGAGCAAAATCTTGTGTCACTCCTTTATTCCACAGACTGCAAATGTGGTTTGTTGCAACACACTATTCTGACAAGTTTCCATAATCATATCTAAACTACTCAAAGGGTTTCCATGCAAAACCAGGGGTTTTTTTCTAACATGCTTTAAAAGCTTTTTAAAAAGGAAGAAATAAAGTTCATTCTATTAGAACTTGTACAGCCCATGCTAGAAATTACAGTGGTGGAAGAATGCATTTTCAGTTTTTTAAGTTATTTGCTTTCTGAAACTTTCTTATTTTGGCCAAAGTTTTGGTATGCCCTGTCCATATACTCAGAATGACAGCTACTTATGAAAAATCATGTCATCTTACAGTTACATTATTTCATTATTTTAAAATAACAAAATGTTATCATTTTAGATGAAATAAAACTCAACTAAGATTTCTTCACTGATTAAAGTTTCTGCTGTGCATCAACCAAAGATGGTAGACAGAATGGTAATAGGAATTAGGATGACACTACTTAGGGCACGTATCAGCCTCTGCCTGAGAAGAGAAAGGTCTGAAAACAACCCAAAGACCAGATGACAGCTAGAAACAGTGGAACTTCTTCCTTCTTTGCTGTGAAAATACTGTTCATACTGTGAAAGTCACCTGCAAGACATGCCTTTTATCCCCTGTACTGCCAGAGATCCCAGGGTGAAACAGGGCATTGGTAATCTACAGAGAGTAGTGAAGTACTGTGTTGTTCACAGCTGCTATTTTAAATATTAGAAACAGAGTAATACTGTAATGGCCAAGTTCTCATCACTGTTACACTATTTCTTCAGAAGACACATGATGGCTTAGTGGTTGCATTAATTCAGCTTGTTAAGATGATTGATTACAATGTCAGTATTATGAATACTGTATAATTTCTCTTGTAACAACTGGTATCTTTTTTACATCTAGGAAACTACACAAAAGCACAAACACACTCCTACATACCTACCTGAAAAGTACACTATTAAATTTGCAACATCAAGTATACTGAAAGTAAGAAAAGTCCAGCCGTGATCTGTTTGGTTAACTTGTACAATCACAGGATTTTAATGTCACGATCACAAATATTCTATCAGTTCAACCCTGATAGTCCTGTCAGTTTGTTCTGTGCTGAAAGGCTTTAAGGCTGGACAAGTGAGGCTCTGTCAGAAAGATGCCTGCTCTACTTGTTACTGAGTTCAGCTGGAATGTAACAAATGAGGCAGGAGAAGGAGAGACAGGTATATGGTTAAAATGTCAAAAATGCTCCTTAAGTCTGTCTCTGGTCTCTCACAAGAACCTTTGTGATGCTAACCAAATTCCTTGAAATTAAATTTTCAGTTTCCCATAGGTCACTTCTACTGGAGTAATCATCAATTTTTTTCATGTATCCAGACTAAAAGCCTCAGGATATGACATGTATAACTGCCCCATTTTACAGGTGTCACCAAAATCATTGAGATCTATGCCTCAAACACATAACAGGAAAGATATTTTGAAGAAAAAAAACCCAAAACAAAAACAAAACAAACAAAAAACCCCCATCAAAACAGAGCATAGAAACCTGAAAATACACACTGGAAAAAATGCCTAGTGAGCCTTTCCACTGTATCTCAGTCATCAACTATAAAACCAGTCCTTACACCTGTTCATGGAACTTCCTTTCCACAGATTAACAGCACACCCTGAACCACGAGCTCCATGCAAAACATGAGGTAATCAATCCCTCAGTGCTGTACTGAACCACTTTATACAATAATTCTGATACCATGTTTTAAACAGTGACAATAAAACAACAGCTGATGTTTACTAAGTGAGTACTATTATTCTGCACAGTAAGGCAGTAGCAGTTCTAGGAGAGAGGAAATCCTATGTAACAGCATATTTAAAATTTGTATCATAATCGATGAACTCAAGGGGAAACATTAAAATTTCACAGACATTTGACCTTTTTTCTTAACCATTAAAACATAATATTTACGTAATAGTTCTGGGTGATTTTGTACTAAATCTTTACTGGGTATAGTGATTATGATCCCATTAGGAGTAACAACAAAGCATGTTTCAATTTAGATATTTTAGTTAAAAGAAAAGTTTCATTAAAAAATTCCCAGGAATGCCAACACACTCATGAATATTTTACAAGAAGATGCACTGTAAAATTCTTTTTTTAATAAAAGACAAAGTTTTAGTAGATTATGGAAAAGGATCACTATGTAGCTTACACTAAATAAATTTTTTCAATGTTAAGACCAATACAGATGGGAATATATACTTACATTCACACTGTATGACATCTAAATTAAACTGCTGAATTGCTCCCATGCTTATTTGTTTTAATTCACTGTCCAGTAGCATCTGCATTAGGGACATTGAAAGATGCTGGCAGGCTGACATGCAAGCTGTCTGGGCCACTTTTCCCTAGTAGAAAAAGCAACAAGTTTTACAATAGAAACAAATGATACGCCACTAAAGGACTGCTCATCTGATTTGATTTTAATATACATTCCTAGTCTTAAGATTAGAAGAAGAGAGATCACACTTCCTGTTATTTCTTTGAGCTGTTAGATTTGTTTCTATTAGATCAGAGAACTAGATTAAATAGATGTTAAAGCAATTATTGATATTTCTTCCAGCAATACAACAGTCTTCATGAATACAAGGACATTTCCAAAACAGTGACAATTCAATGCTGAAGCATATGAAAAGCTTTGTGGAGTTATTTAAATATTTTTAACCCAAACAGAATGAAAGCAAGAATGTAATGAAAATCAACAGCCTGCATATTTTAACAACAGCGAATTAAAAAAAAAAAAAAAAACCAAACCAACTTTATATAAACCAAAATGACTGTAATTGGTTGGGGCATTTCTCGTAAGAGAAATTGTGCTAATTGTTGGTAGCTTAACTGCTCAGATTCCATCTCAAAGTTTGTTGCTAAATTATTTTAAAAATTCAAGCTTATCCATCATCTCGGGTGCTTAATAAATCAGTGCTGTCAGTAATCAACTACTTACAAAATGAAATGTAGCCCTCTGCTGTACAAAATCGAAATAATTTCCCAATCACAGTCTAGCTGGCAATATTGCTCTGTATCATCTACATGTAATTGAGACATTTTCCCAACATGAGATCAAAAAACAAAACACAGAGTCAGACATGAACCTGAATAAATGCTTTAAAATTTAGTATCGAAAAATTTAAAGATAACAAAATTCTACCTTAAAGTTAAGAAAACCACTTGAGACCAGATACCAAACCAGATGGCACCATTCTATTCACAGCACTGCCGTCTTTGAAAACAGAGTGATCCTAGGTTTCAAATGCAACTATATGCATCTCTGCAGTTTAATGTACTGAAACCACTCTTTTCAACTGACGTGTACGTTACAATGATATTGAAACAAAGGGAGCAACACGTTACACAAAAGAAATCATAACATAACAGAGCTACTGGAGCACACACCACTATTGTTTTACTTCTATCCATCAGTACAGTGATGTCACCTGTTTCTCTAAAGTAATGGTTCCCCAACTGTTTTCCGCAAAGTCAGGTTCATCAGTTTACTCTCGACTCCCAGAAACACACAGAAGTAATGAACAATTACAATGGACAGCTCACCATCCCAAAAAGTTTGGAAAGTTCTGCCCCAGCATCTGAAGGGCCAGATCCTGCCCTTAGCAAGTCAACTTGCTAAGATGATTAAACTTTCATGTGCAGAAAATTTTCATAACAGAAAGCAAATTTGGCCCCAAGTATTTCATGCTTTAAAAATCCATTATTTGTTAAAAGGTAATAAAATATAGTAAATACAATATGGAAAGCCTTCAACTCTCCTCACGTTCACACTGAGACATTAAATGGCTGTTGCTAATTCTTTTTTAGCATAAGGATACCTTGAACTGTAAGGAGCTTTTTATCTAAAATGACATGTCAGTTTCTTAATTGAAAATCTCAGAAAAGCAAATAACATATTTGAGCAAAATAGATGAACTGACAACAAAGAATGTAAGAAACAATGCAAGAACAGCATGCTTAAAAGTCTCCCAAACCCAACAGCAATTATACTGGGAGACATGCAGCTCTATTCCCCAAGCAGAACAATATCAATATGAATGGGGGAACAAGAAGAAAAAAGAATAGGCAAAAAAGGAAGGAAAAAGAGAGGTGAGAAGGGGACTAAATGGGCCACAGTTCATGTAATTACAGTGTAGTGCGTTTGAAATACTTAATGGAAATGTCATTTTGATTTAATGGAACAACTAGTGCATCTCTGTTTAATGTACTGCTCCATCAAATCAGCTCCATGTCCTATTTATGCTGCCACTATAATGTAATAGAAGTTCATCCAGATTAATAGGTTGTCATGAAAAATTTTAACATTCAGTTTATTTCATATAGAAACGTGACTCCTCTGTTATCTTAAATAAATGACAGAATTTTATATTTCTAACAAGCATGTGTATTAATTGTTACAATCTGGCAAATATCAATAGCACTGGAGCACAAGATAATGGTTACAATACAGAAATGACACAGCTAAAGCCACTCGGACTTTAAATAAGTATCAATACATGTACATTTAATGTGGGTTTTAAAGTTTCATAGAATGGAAACATCCTAACATATAAATTATTTCCAACTATGTAACTTGAACTACAGGCTTATTGTTCAAATGACACATCAACAAATACTACAAGTTTACTATGCACAGTTGATACTTAATAAAAATTACTTAATGTTCTCAAATTTAGAGAAAAAATAAAGCTATGCAGTTCTATCAAAACAATGAATTTTAGCTAAGAGACATATGAAATATAGTATTATCCTCTTCAAAATTCAGTGCTTCCCAGTTCAAAATACACTGGATGTATGATACCCAGAAAAGAATGAAATTAACATTTGTGTTTGAAAAATAGGATCTAGTTAAAAATTCATGTCCAAATTTGCAACAGTATCAGCAACTCCTTGCCAATTCTTCACAAAGTATTTTGAAGAGGAAACATAAGGATTCATAAACATAGCAATAACATTTATTTTTCAGGATTGAACAAGTGTCAGTAAATTTTAAAACAGTCTTGATGTTGGTTAATTTTGTTTTTTAAAATTACTATTATTATTTAAGGGAGTGGGGGTGGCCATGGTTATCTAGCAATTAAATACCTATATTCAACAGCAGCAGAGATTCAGCAGGCTTCTCACATTCGCCCCAGTTGCCTCCCATTTGGAGACACTACTATTGTCTCTGCTGTGCCTATGCTAATTGCTCCTATCTACAAAACCTATTCTTCCACTCAATCAGTGTAAAGTTTAGGAAACAAGGACCCTATTCTATACACAAAAACACCTGCTAACAGTGTTAAAGGCAACTGTTTTTTCACCCAGCCTTCACATTTTGCTGAAATACAAGTTTGTAAAAAGAGAAAACCCTTAGACAAACTTCTTATATTTCAAAGGAGCTTGTAAAGAGAATCTGCTGACATATTAAATCCTTTTTTATAGGACCCAAAAGCTTTTCTCCTAAGAACAATTGTAGTAAAGAGACATTTGGCTCCTAGGAAATTCCCAAAGGGTCAGCCATATGCATCCTTCCACGGCACCTTCGCGGTGCTGCTTTCTAAAACCCATGCTAGCTGTCTCAAAAGCAGCTTTCATCATTCACTATGGTGTCAGTCAATATGATTTATGGACTGCATTCAACAAAGTCAAAGCATATAGAATGAGAAATATGACTACAATCTGCTAATTTGTTTTGTATTGAGCCACTTAGGAGTCAAAGACCTGATGTCAGGCTGAGACCAGCAACACAATTAACCAGCCAGTGACAGATTCATCCATCCTCCCTGCCAGGCTGTGCCAATCAAAGACAGCATGAAGCAGCAGTTGCAGAAGTCAGTAAGAAAACCCATTCTCTAAGTAGCCTGTGGAGGCTGTTGATTGACAGTTTTTGAATATAGCTGCAGAAAATCACCACCCCTTCACCCTCACTGCAAGCTGTGAAATGAGGAATTTGCTGCCAATCACGCAAACAATAAAATAACACAAACTGCCGTCCTCAGCATAAAAAGAAAATAACAAAACTTATCCGTTAAATCTAAGATGTTAAGGTGAAGAATTGATTTAGCAATATGAAATAACATCAGGTTATTCTTTCTGAAAATGCAAGTAAGTTAAACATACAGATTTTATCACTCAAAGTTAAAAAGTCCAACTTTTGAACTATTGATAGAATACAAGCATACTAAAAACACGAATGGAATTTTTAAGAATCAATTTTACTTCCAGTCTCTGCCCTAAATGTTAGTGAAACAATTAAAAAGACCTAACTGAAAGTAATTCGCAACAGTCTCTTTTCAATGGCCACTCTTTTCCAACTCTGTTTTGACACATACCTATATATTTTATCAATATCTTGTATAGGCCTATATCTTTGTATGGGCACATATCTAGAATAAAATTTCAGCTAATTCTAAACTTAGATTAAAACCACTTACATATAAACTCACTATAATTTCCAGTTAACTTATCTGAAAATACAAGGTAACATTTCCCCCTAACTGTTCAAATAGAACTAATTTATTTCATGATATTAATACCTTTATAAAGAAATTTTAATTTGCTTTTTGATTCAAAGCATCTAATGGCACTATAAACCTCAAGATTAACCTAAAATCGGACATAAACATAATCTCCAAAGACTAAATTCTTGTGAATTCAGAAAAAGAGCCATTAAAAAAATGCACGGCTTTCCAATTATAACCTTCCAAAAGCCACACAGCTTCTTTGTTCTACAAGCTGAAATTCTGCTAGTCCTCCATCACAAAATAACAGCAGCCTGAGACTTATACATTACTAACAGGAAATATTTCTACACAAAACACAGAGCTCAGGACACCTAATAGCTTGACAGTTCACCAGGATGCTGAGTATTCAAACGATGGAGGTGTCGATTGGAATGAACCAACACTGTCATCTAGTCCAACCTTCTATCTGGAGCACTGTTGCCAAAACTACTTCAGGTCCATTGACCTTTTTTCCTGTGGAACCTTCAAAGTAACTGAGGATGGGAATTCAGCAGCCTCTTTGTGCAATCTCCTTCTACACTGCACCGCTCTCTTCAAGCACACCTTCCTCCTAATATTAAAGCTCCACCTCCCAAGCTTCTACCTGTGACCACAGCCATGTCTGAATTTGTCAGTCCAACCAAGAAGTTTGGCTCCATTAGTTTTGTATTTGTCCTCCAGGAGGTTGTAGGCTGCCACTGGATCTCACCTCAGCCTTCTCTTTAACAGAATAAATACACCTCCCTACACCTCCACTTGTGCTCTAGGCTCCTAACAACTGCTAGATCCATTCTCTAGGTTTTAATAATTTTATTAATATTAAACTCATCATTTTCATTATCACTGCAATGCCAAATCAAAATAAATTCCTCATATGAATAAAATTACAACCTGAATATAATCAGGGGATGGGAGAATTCTTAAATGCAATTCATCAGCTTCTTAAATTTTTTTTTAAAACGCAAATAACACCTGCACACACATTCCCTTGACCCCAGACAAATGTATCAGAGGAACGATGGAACGTTCACTGATTCTTTATTCAGCTCTACCACTCTATCCTAATTCTGTATGCATGTCTCATAGCTGTATTTTGATACCTGACCTCTCTTTCAAGAGGTCTCAGTCTCTAAATTACCTCATTTGGGATGCAAGGCACAGCCCATCAACCTTCTGCAAGGTTTTTAGGACTCCTGCTGTTTGTCCCAGTGTATGAAAGCCCAATGTTAGTCATTAACCTGATCCCTACATGCATCCACACAAGGTACGCAGCAAGTTATCAACAAAAGAGAAAGGCCTTTTTATTAAATGATTAAAAATTGAAGCAATAAGCCTGCAGGCAGTTAATAGTTTTTCTGTTCACATGCTTTTTCTTCATCTTGCATCTACTTACCGACATAGCTGCATGGTCATTGTTGTTATGCTGAGAAGGAAACCAGTAAGGCAATCAAAAAAAAAAAAAATTAAGATGCACTGTAAATTTCAAAAAAAAAAAAAAAAAAAAAAAAAAAAAAAAAAAAAAAAAAAGGAATAAAAAAATTGGTAGCAATAAAAGATAAGAAAAAGCTTACAAAAAGAACTATTACAGCTACACGAGAGTAATTTTTTTAAAAACCTCTTTACTTATATAGTATTTTGATGAAATGTAACAAAGAGATTATAACTTAAATAATACTAATTAGGCAATAATATATTTTTCTGTTATAAGGAACTGTATACCAAAATATCAAAGTAGCAAACTTCAAATGACAGTGTCCATTGAAACACCTTTCCATAAACTTTTCTTTTCAAGAAAGAATATACTCCAAAAGTCTTAGGTTAAAAAAGAAATGCCATGTTTACCATTATGGCTTACAGAGGCTATCTGTATGTTATTAACATACTTTGTTCAAGCAAGACTTAAAATGGCTCAGAATAGAAAGAATCTAAATATAACACGACCCATTAATAAATTTTAACATAAAACTTATAACTGTAGGGTTGAAGAAAGCTGCTTTCTTTTCCAAATTTGCTTTTCAAGTACAGTAAACACAGAGGAGAAAACTAACATGCAAAACTTGAGAGGGAAAAAATACTTTGGAGACACAAGACATTTCCAACGATTCAACAGAGATACTAGACCCCAACTAACTTTGTGTGCAGATTCAGTACCGTTCATGGCCTAGCTGATTTAGAGCTCTAATATTCCAATGAAAATAATACAAATTGCATAAAACAGATGTACAACATAAGATGCATTTTTGAAAAGTTATGCCTACATTGGTACAGAAATACTTCAGTACAGCCTCACGTGAAAGCACAAAGGGAGACACATCCCTGTGCATTTACACAGCATTATACATACAGCGAAAATAAAACAAGAGTCTAACGACAGGAACCCAATGACTGCAACAAAAAAAATCATTAAAGAACATACTGTAACACTTCTACAGGCAGACTAGCGTTTGAAACAATACCAAAGAGAAAGTCAGTGACCCTGGAGTGTGACAACAAAGAACTGCCGCGGCCAACTGCTGTCCCCAGTCGTAGCTCAACGTCCTCTGTAACACAAGTGGGTGTGGGAAGGTAGAAGAGAAGAGACCTCTCTACTTGTCCCACTCCTTTGCTTACTAGAATTGTGGCCAGTGTGCCAGGAAATTGTTCTTTGACTTCTAATTACAGAAAAGGTTATGATAAACTATTTTGAGCAGTGGAGTACTTCTGCCAGTCATACAAAAAATATCATGGAAATTACATTATGACATTAACGGAATAATTCATTAATGAAAGTTAATTCTAAAACTGTTCCAAAGCTTAATTATAGCATGTGAAGATCTAGCTCAGTTTATCACTCCAAAGCACTTACTATTTTAATGAGTTAAAGAACTTGGTTCTGGGCTAACCTTGGAAAATACTTTTACTATAAATTTTCTCTTAATGAAAACAACTTACTAGTACAAATCTAACACCATAGAATCACCGTAGTGTGCACACATTTTCATATAAACTCCACAGCTCACACACAACATTCACAGGACTGTATGTGTCTACAACTGGTCAAGATAGAACAGGGAACGAGACGCAGGATAAGTAAAAAAGTACAAGAAACCTCTTGCCACAGCAGACTACTTGTCTGTACAGTTCTACAGCCTGCCTGTTACCTGACCAGAGTTTGAAATTACAGAATAACCTCTCTACAGAAACTAGCTTTCTCCAAAGGCTGACTTGTACCCCCAGGCACATAATTCTATACCTTCCACTCTTCTTAAATCCTAATGCCACAGCTGCTTCTTTGCATTCCTCTTAACACACTACTTCGTTTTGTCTGTGACTCATTTCTGAACAGCCATTTAGCAGCAGACTTCTGTACATCCTGCTCTACAAATTTCACATCCCTTAACTGCCATATGCATATGGCCACTGAGGACCAGTGCCATTTGTTCACACTGCTTGTATCCCAAGTTACAATGAATTACACCATCTAACGAACTTGCTATTCTTTATCAAAAAACGCTCCACTGATTTGGCACAGAAGCACATGCCTCACATGACACATTCACATCAGTATCACATGATACATTTAGAGTGGGCTTTGTCCTTGAGTCAGCTAAAAGAACAGGGGAACTGAAGAATCACAGTCTCTGTGGAAGATCTGGAAGACAAGATAAGCCCGCTAGCAACTTCAGCATCTTGCGGTGCACATAAAGAATTTTCTTCTTTCAGTATGAAGCCTCAAAACATCCTATGCATTGAAGACTTATTCTTTATATGCATTGCAGGTGGGCAAAGCACTCAGACATCAGTGTGACTGTAACAACCAAGGACAAGCTAATAAAAAGCAGAACGTAGCTTGAATTACTTACTGAAGTAACTCCAGACCTAAAGTTATATGGTGACATCATTTGATATCATCATAATATCATGATATATGATGATATCATTATGATGATAAGCCAAACTAGAAATAGTCTTTTTTATCTGAAAGCAAGGGAAAAATCAGACAACAGAATGTAACAATTCATAGATAAGACAGGTTAACAGTACCCTTTTTCCCGGGACAAAATAACACAGGATATATTTAAATATGAACAAGGATTCATTCAATGAAGCTCTGTTAACTAGAATCAAATAAATTTTTATGATCAAGAATATTTGGCTAAAAATCTTGGAGAACACAAGACCTCTTTAATCTTACACACAAATGCAGGATTTATGCCAATTCTGCATTTTTTGAACCAATGTGCACACAAAACCAAGATGATTAACCAAAAGGCTCTAGAAAGCTGCATGAGTTCTTACACTACTTGTAAATCAGTTGTTGGTAACAATATTTAGACTAAAGTATTTGAAAGTATTTTCTAAGTATTCTGATGGGTAAGTTCCACCAACATACTCATACACATTTGACAATACCTCTGTGCTGTGAAAAACTTAAAAAATACATCTGACAGCGTGTGCACAAATAAAAAAAAAACAGAACAAATGTTTGTTCAAACCTTACTGCTTTAAAATAAAATTCTGTTCAAATAGTTTGAAATTAAACTCAATTTTGAACACTTACAGGTAAATGAGTAAAAACTTGAAACGTGCTTCTCAAAAAGTTAATTAGGTCCATTAAATATCCACTGGCTCTTCCATCTGACTCAGACATTGTCCAATCATAGTCAGCAATCTGAATAAATTCATCTATTTTTTGGTTAAGTTTTGTATATATTTCTCCTTCTGCAGCATGCCTTGCATCCTGAAAAAAAAATTGTGCAATGCTTGTCAGAATTCTAAAATATTATTAAATGCAGATCAAATTATATCCATCCACAAAACTGAAGTCTTGCGTTTTTCTTAGATTAAAAAATATTTTATTGAAATTGGTACTTTAATGTCTGACTTACATCTGAGGCTGTGATTTTTAAAACACTCCCATAATGCATACTTATGACTGTTTGTAACACTACGAGTGTTTACACAATAATCAAAGTTTTCAGACAAGTTAATTTGAAAACAAAGCAATTTATTTTCTTCACAACAACCCCCTTTATTTCAGCCTTACAAATTCATCAACCCTGACACAAAGTTGATTTCTCTTTTACAAAAAAAAATAATAAAATAACCTAATGATTTTGTCTTTTATGGACAGTGGTCAAGCAATCATATGCTTTTTATGTAATTACTGTCTTAAAGTTGCACATCTGAAGAATACTCATGATTTTTGATCCTCCTTTAAATAGCCTGATCATCATATACCATGATGCAGAGCACTCCCCTACTTGCTCCTACTTTTGTTCTGGCACACCCTGGATTCTACTTTTTGGAACAGCAAAATTCTGCATTTACTGTGAACAGAGTCGACACTGCTGTCTCTGCCTCGTTTGTACAGGGGACATCCTCAGAGATGCAACGAGATCTATGTGCAGATGCTTGAGTATGTGTTGCTGGAAAGTTGTGCTTTTGCCAGCCTGGAGTTTAAAGATATTGAGTATCTTTCTAATTTGGGCTCAATATAAAATTTTCTTCACTGACATGGAGAAATAACTCAAGCAAGACATCTGATTTAAACCAAATGGATCAGTTGCTTAAGGTTTTAAGAGGGTAAAAATAGCCTGGATACACTGAAGCAACAAAAAAGCAGAAGAAACTCCCATTGCTATTTTCCTCTAGAAGAAAGCCATCCAAAAAACATGGCATTTGAGAAAAGTGTAAATAACAAAGGCGAAAAGAAAAAATAAAAGTGTTCACATTTATCGATAAAAATAGCATTTTTACTCCTAACTAACTTGAGAAAGCTTCCACTGAACAGCTCTCCAAATCCAACATGCAAGAATCTGGCAACCTGTCATCACGTCAAAGGAGTATGTGGATATCCACAATATTGTAGAAGGCCAGGATTAAGAAAGTTTCAATTAAAGTGAAGTCTACATTTATAGTTTCTATTAACAACAAAACCTCAGTTGCAAAAATTCATAATGATGGGACTTGCAAATATATCTGCCTAGGTTTAGAGCAAAATTGTTTCAATTTTTTTTGTTTGTGTTTGGTTTGGTTTTGGTTTGTTTTGTTTTTTAATCTAAGTGATTTGTGGAGTGGTTGTATCACCTTTAACAGTTAAGAAGATTTTTTGGCAAGAGTAGTCCTTATGGTTTTGTCTTGCATTAAAAAAATACACCATAGATGTATAAGCTCGTCTCATGGAATGTAAACGTGACCAACGCTGCTAATAAAAGGAGATTTTTGACAACTCTGAAAGAATAGAGGTGACACAATTTGCCACCAGGAGATGAATTTAATAACAGTAGAACATACCAAACTCTGTGAGGGCCCAGTTGGGGAACTGTGAGCAGTTTTTCATTACAATAGAGAAGGAAAAAAAGAGGGATTAACAAGAAAAGAATTTTCTACTATAATTGGAGAACGTTGTGCTAACAAGTTCTCCAGGCAAGTAGACAGGAGAGAAACAACACCCTTCTGTTTGTCAGCATTTATCCCGTATTTTTCCAAGGTGCATACATGCTGAACTCGCTAGGAACAGACACAGTACTGAATTCCTCCAACAGAACTTAGTCTGTAGGAGTGTTAAACATAACTGTTAAACACCATAAGTTATCTACAAAAAATATAACACAACTTGCAAATGCACTTGTTAAATCAAAGTCAAGGATAAAGAATATCTGACCTCTTAATGAAATCAAAGACTGTGGCTGTATTAAGTGGTTTTGAATGCACATTTGACTGGCAAAAATATACTGAATTGCCCTTACAGGAAAATAGCTATAGATACACAAATTCCAAGACATACATATTGGTTCACAAGCAAACTAGGCACCTTAGACCAAAATTAGTAAAACTGCTGGGAGGGCAATGGCAACCTTTCTATCTTGCCTTATGTGCTAAATCCTTAGCAAAACAACCACAGCTAATGGGAGAATCATTAGCTATCAACTGGAAATATGAAGTGTCTTGCAATGATGGTATCTTATTCCACCTCACACACCTTTTAAAAGCTATGCCAGAGGGTATATTACAGTAGGATAGGCTACATATTGCATCAAGAGATAAAATGAATTGCAGAAAACAGAACTCTCTCAATAGGATTAATCCTTTTTATACAAAAATACATAAATACATAAGATTTTATGTATAAATACAAGAAATAAATACATACATAAATACAAGAAATTACTCTCCTTTGGTTCAGTGTGCATGGAAAAAATAACAAATACCTAAAGTTCATGTTGTAGCTGCTGTAGAATCCCTGATGACTTTTTAGAATTTAAGCCATAAAACAAAAGTAAAATATCACAGAATAATTTCAGTTCAAGCACTAGTTGTTAATACTTCTTTTATACTAATACTTACACCCTTTGAAAATACATCACATAATAATTCTACTGTAGAATAAAAAATAGATAAAAACATTTTAGATTAAGGTAGCTGTTTTGCTTGATTCCATTCAGAAAAAGTGAGAAGTTACACAAGCTGGAGCTTTTAAAAGCTTCTGGTGAAGTGAAGTGTTGACAGCCATTTCACACCTTCATAAAAAATGCACTTGAAAGCCAATACAGAGGCTTCTTACGTAGTGACATATTCCAGATCATACTAATAACATTAAAAAACATTGTTTATCTGCTCAGTGTTACAACTGGATGCTTAAGAGTTCAGAATTATTTTAGAGACAAAGATGAGACGATATGCAGCTTTCCTCTCACCCTTCTTGTTTTAAAACGCTTCATTAACGTAATGTTTCAGACATAGTCATACAATGGATGAGATATACCATACCTTAAATGTAGAAAGTCCATAAAGTCTTGCAGTGTGGACAGTCAATTGTGAAATATTTGTAATGTTAGATATAAAATCCTCAAGGTATTTACAGGCTTGCTCCAAGTGTGTTGTGTTTATGATAATTTGAACAAGCTACAAGAGACAAAAAATACTTGTAAAAATCTTTTTATATCACCTCTTGTAATTTAATTTTGTAAATGGTTACTTCTTCCAGGAACAATGTTACTGAAAATTCATTTCAGAATTTCAGGTCACCACCTAATTCCTGTTAAGTTTTCAAGTTTTCTTTTAAATACCACTAAGTAGTAATAACGTAGCTTAAATACAAATGATGCCATTTCGAAAACCAAGATTTCAGACACCTACCCAGTGAGATAAATCCGATTGATAGTTTAGAATTTAAAAAAGGGAAATAAAGGAAAATATATTTCTGAAATATAAAATATAATCACTAAATTATGCCATTTGGTTGTTTTTTAAATTTACTGCTCTTAAAAGGTCACAACACTGTCTGCAGAATGATGCATTCAAGTATATCTTATAGCCCACTCCATTCTATTTTTCATAGAAAGAAAAACTCAACATTAGTGGTTTTAACTGCTAGACAGAACACACAAATCATACTCTGCATGTAAACAAAAATGTGAATGTCTCTGGTTTATTTCCTGCAACTCTCTGTTTATCATAAAAACCACAAAACTCTTTCATTGTCATGTTTCTCAAAAGGAATCCCTGGGCCAATTAGACCCAACACTGTATTGTTCTTATGTATGTAACAGATACTGATGCTTTTTATAGTTATTTTCATTTTTAATTTTAAAACAACTACTTGATTTTCTCATACTGTGGTGTCAATATCTGTGTTTCGGCATTTACAAAGATAAATTGGTTTAAAATCCATAATTTTGAATGTGTTTCAAAACTTACCTCTGTTAAACCTATATGAGGTTTTTTAATTAGATTCTGTAAACAACTACTTAGAGTTCTTGTAAGCAGCAAATTTGTAGATTTTCTGAGCATATCATCTATTTCTGTTGAACTGGAAAAAAAAGTTTTTATTTATAATTATGCTGTACATAGCAATACTTTGACAGTAATACTAAATAATTTTCATTTCCTCCCTGCAAAGGGAACTTTTGATGCTAAGAATTCTCTATGTGCATTTAAATTCTGGTTGTTCCAAGTTTTCTGTGATCTAGCAGACAGAACACCTCTTTCACCTACCAAATTATCCATTAACTGAATTTCAGCACTGAAGAAAAAATCTGTTATTTTTAGATTTTGGACATGTTTATTGACACAGCAGTTCATAAAGATTAATTTGTGGGTTTTAATGAGTTACTAAGGAGGTCAACATGTGCTCATTAGTACGTGTAAATTATAAACACTATCAATTAAGAATGTGTGAAAGGGAGTAATTTACATCTTTAACAGTGCAGAAGTGGGTGACAAGGCCACAAATACCTTCCAGATTTCAGACCTCTGAATTCTATTTTATGCAATTAAAACCAAGCTTTTGAAGGCCAGAAGAGTAAAGGAAATGGGTGAATTGTGATGTTTTCCATCAGAAAAAGGTGGGATAGGAGAGGGAGCGAACATGCAGGCAGCACGTTCTGTTGCAGGAGAAATCATTGCTAAGGGAACTCAAAGCACTGAGCAGGGAAACACTAGGAAATTTAGGGATGCTGAACAATTACTTCTGAAATGGTCAGTATCAAAGTATACTTTTCAATCTTTACATGCTTTGTTAAATAAATAAATTCTCTTGATTATTCAAACTCATCAATACTGTTTAAAGAAGCCCAGTAGTGTTTTAAACTGCACACCACACCAAGCAATGCTCACCGATGCACATAATATATAGTATATACATATCCACTTATGTATAAATACATGCTACAACATTGGGAATCAGAGATTAAATATATAGGAAGAATTACATATGTAAATTACAAAACAAGCATAGCAAGCAAGCACACAAGAAAGTGTATTTTCATTTTAGTATATATTTTTAGGTCACCCGAAAGTTACAAGCTACTTTACAGCCACATTCCTGATAGTTCAAGCTTACCTGCGGTGAAGTGACTCTGAAAACTTAAGGCTTGCATAAATAAATTCCTTCACCTGCATATAAATTTGAGGCACTGACTGAGACATTGGAAGCTTCTTTGGAAAGGACTGCTGAGAAAGTAAAAGATAATACTGGCTCACACTTGAAACTCATTCCAAAAAGAGCTTGGTACTAAACACAGCAATTAGAAAGGCACTTAACATTATCAACATTTTAATCCATCTAAACCTTTTCTGATTTTCATCAAATACAAAGCTGCATGTGTAGAGCTGACTTCTACATCTGTTTAAATAGCTTATAAGCAAGATAGAACTTTATCACTTCCTTAAATTACGATAAAGTTTGAAGATTTTATGTAATTCAAGATGCCCCTGCAGAAAGCAATTTACAAACATACGTTAAAAACCAAGTCTCAAACTGCTTTTAATCTGAATGAACAAGAGAGAAGTAATTGGGATAAGAGGTTCAAAAATACAAAGTAATTTTTTTTCCCAAAGAAAGCAGTGCAAAAAAAAAAGTTTGAGAAGTTCAATACTTCTGGGAGTCTCCAAGTATTTTGAGAATGCTTAGACTATTTTTTTAAGGTTCACAAAACCAAAACAGTTTGAATTATTTTCAGGAATTTGAATTAACATGTGGGAAATAGTAATAAGTTTGTAACAATAAAATAATGCTTCTTATTTGATTTTAAAGCTGATACTGTATTTGAGAGAACAAAAGTGGATAAATTCAATTAAATCTACGCAGACTAAATAGGTATTTCTGCACTGAACACATAATTTTTGACGCTTACAAAAAAATAATTTTTCTGTTTATGACTAATGCATGAGAAAAATAATCAACAACTGGTATCATCCATGAATAATTCAATTTCTCTTTAGGAAAAAAGCATCCATCAACAACAGCCAAAGCTTTGTAGTAATCATACATATATGTATAGCAGATAAAACTATTTAGTACAAAATAAAAGTTTCTGCAGTTTATTAGCAAAATATGCCATGCAAAATAGTATCCAGGGTATAGTATACTTCCAACACTGTAAAGGAATTCCATTCTATTTAACTTCTTTTAGTATTATAATGGCTAAGTAAATTAATTTGATGGAGGAATGCATCCAGAAAGCACTCTGGAATCGCATTCAAAAATCAGCATAAAAACCTCCTTTCATTTTTCATCTTCATTGCAACACTGCATTAATGATACACAGCTGTTACAATTGCTGGCAAACCCCTGCTGAACCACAGAATTAAAACAGCTTTTCACTTTTGCAGGTATCTGTAGCAATGGGTCTTGTATAAAACAGCTTCCCCCAAGAGCAGTAACTCCCACTGTCATGTGGTTCTTAGACTTAGTGCCCCTCTACAGACTCCATCATGAGCCTGTTGTCTCTTCACTGGTATTTCTAAAATCATACCTGAATAGCAGAACAGGTTAATCACCTATCTGTGAAGAGAGTCTGTAGTGAAAGAATGGCTGAGGCTACAAAACAACATCTTACTGCAGTGCTATTACAGCAGAATTATTCACAGTCCCTTCACGTTTATTTTGCCCCACATGCTCAAACACAAATATTTAAATTTAAAAGTGAAATACAGAAATTATTGTCTCTACCAATCCATTTTTGCAACACAACAGTGTATACTGAGTAATTAAACACAAGTTGCAACAAAATTTAGCTAAAGACAGATTGCATTATAATTACGTAAGGACTTTATCAATTAAACTCTATTATTAATTTGTTTACAAAACACTGGGTTTCATTATTCACACAAACATCTGAGCAAATGACTCAATCTTTCATTTTCATATTTACTTCTGACTAGATAATTACACACAAAGAAGATGATTTAGCCCTTTAATCGATCTAGCTTTTCAAATTTTAATTGTTTTTTAATTATAGAAATTATTACTGTCCCTAGTGTCTTCAACTAGATTTCCACAAACTTTAATAATATAAAAGTTTCCCTTACCTTATCAAGTTCTGGATCTTGAAAAGGAAATTTGCTTATAACAATTCTGTATTCTTCTTCATTTGCTACTGGGATAGGGCTGTAGTTGTCTGCTTCAAAAATATCCCTGGTGAATAAGTGAAGTGAAAAAAAAAATTGGACATTTAACTTGCAGTATTTTCTGGTGTTAAAATATGTAAATAAATATAAATTTTACCACCACACTTAGGTCTGCATCTTCAAAAAGTTTTAAGAACTTTACACATCCCAAGTATTTCTGATTACTTTGGAAATACTTCATATATGTCAACTCTTTAGAGTATGTCTAATCACAGAGGAAAAAAATAACCCTCAAGTGTTTTCATATGTGCATAATACAGCAAAGGAACCTTAGAGCAACTAATCCACTCCAGAGTAAACCATAATATATCTATTGATTAAGGAAACCTGCACTTTTCCTACACTAAAGCTGATATTCAGAGCGTCTCACTTTGGCACCAGTTCTACATATGGTCAACAGGGATGATTGAGAGAACTTCAAGCAGGATACAGCCACGGCATTGTTTGGGCACCTTCTGCACTTCTGTACTATACAAAGGTCTACAACAGTGGTCAATTTAATCTTAAGGTCATTTTAATATTAATTTAATATAAGGTTTTCCATAATAAAACGTTTTATGGAAAACAATTTCTGCACATTGAGACATCACACCCCACCTACAAATAGGCTTTGGAGTACAGTGTCAGGCTTATGTATTCCTGAGTTCAGATTTTATTCAATCAAATGATCCCAAGGAATTGGTGGAAAACGTCTTTCACTAAAAAATGAAGACATGGTGACAATGTCAGTAGCTTGTCAGGCAAATATGTGTATCAGCCAACAGTAAACGTTAAGACAAACTAAATTAGGAACCTAAAGCCCTATTGCAATAACCTGGAATTATCATGTTCGTAACGAAAGAGAAACAGATGTCTCTACCCTGCATGTTTCTCTGATAATGTCCCTTTGGAGGCCTTCCTCCTTTCCATTAACCATAGAAGCAGTACTTGATGTCTCTCCTTCTAATTAGTAGTTACATGTAATGAATATCTTAGTCCTAACTAACCTGAAATTCATACACAACACTTGAGTTAACAAATTCTTTCTGAATTACATTATAAAAACTTGAGCTCAGACAAAAACAACAGATGCAATACAAAAGGTACAATTATTTTGATATACTAACCTGAACAATCCAGACCACTTTTTAAGAAGTGTTTCATTGTATTGGTCTCTTATTTCAAATAAAAGATCAAATAGTCGGTTCACAGGAAAACCATAGCCCTAAAGAATGAAAATGAAGAGGGCATAGTTCAAGAGCCAATACACTCAATTCCTATCACAACACTTCAGAAGTCTGAGGTGAGACTTACATTCAACCTTATCACTTCTATAACACAAATTATAGTACATGAAGCATACTACTACATGTTGATTTATTAAATTTTTACCAAAGTATTTCTCCTGTGCATTAGGAAATTTGCCCCGTTTCTCCTTGTTCATTAAAACCTGCAAGATTACCTTCCAGTGATGTTCACTTCGTCTTTCAGCTAAAGAGTTAATGATAATCGGAATGCTATTCTTTTTTAAGATGGGAAGCAAAGCATTTTTAAAAGACAAGAGCGTACACAAATTACGAAACAAACACTAATTTTGCACAGATATGAATAACTGATGCATGCTGGATAGCCCAGAATACGTATGTTCTGTTCATAATACTGAAAATTACCTAAGGCAAGAAATACATTTTTTTAGTATTACTGTGCAATCTGGGGTTTGATTTGGACACATGATTCATGAAAACACAAACGTTGCATTCACCTAAAGTTAAAATCTGACTACAAGAACTTTAGTTAAATTAAATAAATACAGTATGTACCTGCAAAGTATCAGCAAATACTACAATGAGATTCTTCAGTTCCAGAACAAGGTCAGGATCACTGCAATATGACTGAAAGTGAGAAATTCTGGTTTTATTAAAAGGATTTAACATTTTCAAAGAATAGTATCACAAGTTAAACTCTCCAGCCTTAGTGAAAAACAATTTAGACTTGTCTTTACTTACTCTAGTAAATAAATACTGGACATAGTTATAAAAGTGGAATACATAAAAGTATTCATTAAATTTTTATATAACTATCAATGGTGTAAAAGTTCAGAAAAAGTCAACTAAAATAAAAGATTCAATAAATACCAGCATGGTGTACTGAGACTGAAAATCAGCAAATTACATTTATTTTCGTGGAACATAAGCACACTTAGCTGAATCAGTATCAGAGTGGTTCCACAGGGCATTCTTTTGATCTCCAAGCCTGGGTCTAACAAATGCTGCGCCACCTCAAACAGGTTTTTTCAGCTGTATGAGTAAAATTCACTAAAATATTTTCTGAACAATTTCAAATTTAAATTGGATGATAAAAAGGTCAAGACATTAAGTTATTTACTAGATGACTGAAACTGAAATTTGATTTTCAGAGGTGCAGAGTCATACAACTAAGGCTTTTGCCTCAGCTTCACTATTTGAAACACTGGATAAAAATTCCATTAAAATAGATTAAAGCTGTATGAGAATATAGTATTGGCTGAAGACAATATACACCTGTTCCACCTTTCCTGAAGTTTTGCTCTTAGCATACTTCATTAAAAGAAAGGGTTTGGTTTATTTGTCTAAACATTAGTCTTCAGTAGGATGATGCTAGAGAGATTCTGATATAATTGGGTTTGATGGGAGTTACACATATAGAGAAGAAATAGTGACCAAGTACACAGCAAGATTGAAGATTTCTTTAGAGATGACATTACTTTCAATCTTCAAATCATCATATTCTCATATAGGTGTATAGATCCACATGGAGACAATTAACTAGCAAAGCATTTAGCTTTTAAACATGCTGGATGAATATATCTCAATAATCCTCTCAAAAGAAGTAAAAAAAGTATGAGAACATCTCAGGTACCCCTTCTTATAAAGGTCCTATGATAACGGTGGTTGCAATCTCAACTTTTTCCCATTTTTCCTCAGTATATATGAAACACAAAAATTTTCTTGAATCAAAGATCAATTTTAATAACAATAAAAATAACATTGCATTAAAAAATGCTGCTAGCACACATTCAAAAGGGAAAGATCAAGTTTTTTTATTTTTTCTGACAGTAAAAGTTACACCAATAGTAAACTCTGAAGCAATTTATTATCAGTCAGTTTGAGTGAACAATGTATATTCCACTGGTTTTTCACAGAGGAATAAGAAGTAGTATCCGGCCTCACTGCAGCTAAGGGAGGAATATAACTTTAGGAGACACACTTGAATGCACCAAAATACCCAAGTGATACAGAATTTTTCTAATACCTTCACTTCAACATAAACATAACACTACTATAGCACAGGGAGAGCTGCAAGGGTTTTGCTGGTGGAGTTTATTTTGGAAACACAGCATTTGGAATGATAATTAGGAACTATTTCCTGGTGGTGCTTTCAGTGCTGAACTATTCAATCTGATCTAATGAAGAGGTCAGTTGAGACTAATGAGGAAGGATTGCAATAATAACAGCAGATTAACTCTGCATATTCTAAACTGCTGGACTAAGAGGAGGTTTGGAAGACCCAGTGAGTTGTAAATCAGTGGAGGATTATGCAAATAGCCCATGGCTGCGGATCACAGCCTGATACTGTTGGGAAAAACAAAAGCTTGGCAGGCTCCCTCCCAAATCTGAGCAATTTTTAATCACAAGAAAAAGAAAACATGAGAGAGGTGTAATTTTTCACTTTGTTACTATCCCAGCTTTAAATACATAGCGCTCTGAAATAAGAGGATTTAAACTGCAATACTGATAAAACTTCTCACTTACTGAATGTGTTCTAAGAACAGCAATGATCTTGGAAAGGGCCATGTTCCAGAGTTCATCAGTGTATGTCCTAGTTACCAGTCCTTGGGTCACATGTAAAATGTGGTCTTCTACTACAAAGAAACTAAAACAAAGTAATACTTAAATTATTACACTGTTTATAATATTAGAGCAAATACTGCCCTTCACACCCAATCATAGCCAAAACCTTCTCCACTGGAGCAGTGACACTTCGGTAGGTTTGGTGCTGCGCTTCACCCAGAATGAAGTAAAAACGTGAAAAGTTTGTTTCATGCCATCTGGAGCCCAGGCTGTTGGAGGGTCATGTAGGGCACCGTGGTGGGAAGATCTGGATGCTCTTTCCGGCTCAGATCCAGCAATAACCACCCACATGATTTGTGCAGAAACTGAATCTTGCAGAAGAAAGTTCTTGGACAATGGACGAATGCAGGTTGAATTAACAATCAACACAGTAAAATGGAAATAAATTTTCATTTAGAAAACTTACCCTACAATTTGACTGAAGTATCTTCTATAGCCTTCTACTGTTTCATGCTTTCAATGAAAAAGAAAACAAGTTTAGGAACAAAAATACCACTAAGCATTAGCTTCAACTCAAATCAATGCAAAACTGAAAGTACTGATTACCATGCTTGACTGTGGTTGCAGAACTAATCTTGCTTGTTTCCTCCTTTGTTTTCTGTAGTAATTTTCAAATATTTCTCCATCACCCTAAAAAAAGACATAAGTAGTCAAAAAAAAGTCTCTGTGTGAAAAAGGCCCTTCTTAATTTAAAGGCAGAATTCTCTTAAACTAGGAACATATTTTGCATTTATTCCACATGTTAGCCTCCAGTTGACGCCAGCAAAGTTTTGCATGCACGAAATACGCAGAACTTACCTTCTTCTGTAGAGCCAGTACTGCAAATAGAAATCCTGCTCACATGCCTACATTTTGCCAAGCAACATTATGCATTTTAAATGGTATGTCCATTTTTAAACTACAACTTCAGAGTATATTAACATTCATAAACAAGGCATATTGTATGTATAATCGTAACTCATTGTCTCCTAAAACATTTCTCTAGGTTATTCAAGAGAGTAACTGGATTATAAAGTTGTTACAAAGATGCTTCTGTGAATATATGACACATCTGAACACTGCCTGCATTAGCTTTGCTGAGGAAAGACACACATGAGATTTATTGAATATTTACTTATTCTCTTTGGATTTACAATGAGTGTGGATTTGGATTTTTTTCCTATCACGATCATCAAAAATACAATACCTATTGTGCCTAAAGATTGTATTTTGAGGAATTCAAGTGACATCCTACTCATCTCATTAAGATGACCATTCAGTAGAAACCATCTGTCCATTTGAAATCAGTGCTACATTGACTCACCTATCTACCAAACCACATGCAATTTGTATGCAAGCAGAATAAAGCAGCTTAGCATTTTTAAGGCTTGTTTTTACTTCATGAGCCTATTATTAGGCCACTGCTATTCAGAATTCCATTACTTGGTGTTCAAAAAAATCTCCAAAACAAATTATTACAGATATTTTATCCTACTAATCCAGCATTACTTACCTAACTCCTTTATAAAATATAAATTTAGTTAATAATGAATATTTAGTTAATAATGACTATTTAGAAATATTGTTAGAAATACTGTTAAAGTCATATTTGGAAATACTGTTAACCTAAGAAAGCCGAAAAGTAAAAGAGAGACTTTGCTTAAAAACAAAAAAAAATTCACTTGAAACCAAGATGTAATTTGGTTTCACATAAATTTATACTATAAATTTACTAACTCTGTTGCAGCACAACTTTATACAGTACGGTTCTATTCATACAAACACATAATGATCACAGATACCAATCATTCATCTCCAGCCCTAATATTCAGTGCAGTTTTCCGATTGTTGACTTCTAACTCCAGCATCAAATCTGTACCCAGTCCTGACAAAAGCCTCTCAAGTGAAAAGGACTAGCTGTTCTTCTCAAATCCACACCACAAGTGGAGATGTCAAACATCTTAGGATTATTTATAGATCACGCTATACTATGCAGTCATAATTAACAATTCAGGCAGAACAACTGTTTGAACCAGATGTGCTGAAGCAATCAGCAGAAAACACCAACAACCCTGATGGTTCACTCACTGAATCAGCAAAGCCTAGGCAAGATAAAATATAACAAAGCAATGCATTTGTTTTGCCCAGCTTTCAAAATTACAATTTTTTCTAGCACCAGAAACAATAAATCAGTTAAAAATTTTAGGAATATTGCTAATATATCAAGTCCTATTTGATACCATAGACGCACTTGTTTCACACTGATACGGTGTTTTACTAAAATGTAACATTACATGCCAAAAGGGCAGGGGTATCCTCTCCAGAATTTATATATACAATATCTCACATAATACACAGGCTAAAAGAAGATATTTATGCATATTTCTCGTCCATTTCTCGTCTAAAGAAAGGTTACTGGTCCATAAATACAGTCCATGTTTGGTATGTACGTATCTCGCCATCACCAGGTTGGAATCACAAGCTGTGTAAAACTCTGAAGTATATCAAAATCGTGCTTTTTTCTTCAAATGAAGAAGCAGAGTAAAAAACTTCTATCCTGTGTGAAATCAGAATATTTTCTACAATTTTGTAGCAGAGACGGAATTTGTTAAGAACGTAACACTTGCTGCAAGATCCTTACTAGAGAAATGTAAAGTCATCTGGTATCAACTGCCCTTCTTTGCAATCATCAAGGTCTCTAAACTCAAAAGAGATGGTTTGCAACACAAGGTAAATGAGAAGGACTCCCAAAAGCAGCTAATGCACAACTCTTGATAACGCTATCATGGTTTATTAAGGAAATTATGCTGGCCGGCAATACAGAAGTCTATGATATCAGGGAGCACTCCAAGTTATTTTGTGTCTCCAGTAAATTTGAAATCTGGAAAACTTTTTGTGTAAACCCTAAGGTGCAACTTCAGGATCCTTGTCAAAGCGGAAAACATAACTGTGTATTACTTTTAACTGCCATCTAGCAATTTTACTTCCTGTTCCTTCAATATACTAAAGAAAGAATTAGCAGCTGTTGTCAAGTGGTATGCTTGATTTTACACACTTTTTTAAAGTGTTATTTCACACCATTCTCTGTTAAAAGAAGCAGTCCACCCTTTCAATGGTTCTGGCAGCCTGTCTTTCCATCCCTCCCAACTTTTCAGTGAGATGAACAATTAATGCTGGTTTTCTTTACTTTTTTTCTTAAAAAGAGTTACAGTGAAATTATATTTTAAACAGTATTTCAATATGCAAGCCTTCATGTAACACAGCTGCAAGGATTCTATAATAAGAAGATAACCCAGCCTGAATGCTTGAAGGCAGGTGCAGCTGAGGAGCTGTAGGATTGCTAATCCTAGTCTTACAAGCACATCATCTATGTGTCACTGATCCTTAGTTCTGGAAATAATCTGACTTCAAAAGCAACTGAGACATAGGAAAGATAATAAAACAACAAATAATTTGATACCATGTTTCCCCCAAAAAAGTTTTCATCCTCGTAAACTTGTGCACTGAATCTGTTCTACAGAAGCTAAAATAGGGTGTTGTGCCCCTGTCACTGAATCCAATCTAATCTGCCTGGGCACACCCTATCAGAATCTACAGGCTTTGCTTCCTACTTTTCGCCACTACTCAGATTTCTACAAGATCCAGACTGAATATTCCTATGTTTTGTCACATTCATCCAAATACCTGGGTAACATGGAACACTTGTGGGAACTGTGAAAGTGTGGATACCACTATTTAGGCAAACATACATATCTTACTTAAAAACACCTAGGTATTACATGCCTTGTGGAGTGTCCTTTATGATGCATACCAAAGAACTCATGGGCTCATGCCCTGAGTACCCATACCCATTTCAGCTGGTTCATCCAGAACTATTAACACTACAAGCAATGCAGGCCTGTTTGGGAACTATTAGGAGTGTGAACAATGTGAAAATGAATATGGGACTTCAAAAATTTAAATCTCTTTTTGAGGTCACCTTAATACATACCAAGACTGAGTAGATGTGCAAACACCTATAGACTGGAGAAAAGTCAACAAGATCTTGGGCAGTTAAAACCTAAAGAAGGAAAGGAAAAAGAAGAGTATATAAAACACAATAAGCATATAATCTGCAAAATGGGATATATTACCAATGGAACTTGTCTACATAATAAGGACTCAAAAATGGATGGTTTCTATTGGACAACAATAAAACAATTGCTCCAATCTCTCCTCCTTTTCCATTAGTCATAAATTTTATTTGTGTTACAATACCACACTCCTTTCTCTGTGTTTCCAGAGCATCAGATTTAAAGATCTAAATACTCACTGTTTTATTCAATTTAGGAATACTGTGTATTTGACAGATGAAAGAGGTCTTACCTAAGCTGAGGTCCTCAACACCAAAATGGAGAATTTAGCAGCACCAGACTATTCTAGTGGGCCACATAACACTAACACTGGGCAGGTAATGTACGACATAAGTTGCAATTGAATTCCAGAATAACTGCGAGTCCTGTCCAACCAAATGTCCTCAAACACAATGCTAAAGCTAGCATTAATACAACTAGTATTTTAGCACTAATTTTTCATCCTGAAATGCTGATCTAGACTGGTACACCTCAAAGGTGTTCTGTGTATTTCTCCAACTAACGTTAACCATCTAAAGACAGTGTGTTTTGTTCAATAAACCCACAAAATTCACTTTAAATAAGATGAACTGATTCAGTACAAAGTTACCTCTTCTTCATGCTCATCTTCATCTTCAAATGTTCGCTTCAATGTGATTTCATTCTTGGATTCCAAAATCCTGTTTCTACCTAAAGGCGTATTCCGACCATAGTTCACATTATGCTGCTTCTGAAGAGCAGTACTAAAGGTTTTCTGCTGCTGTGCCTGTTTTAAGAGTAGAAGGCATGCAATTCAAATTCCATCACTGATGAGTATATGCTAGGATACGAAAAACAGGTGGTGCAATTGAATACACACCAGTATAAACTGCAAGGTGCACGCACACCCTCAGCCTACACCAGTGATTTTGCCTTTAATCAGTTTGGGACGATAAATTAATTCAATAATGAATCCTGGATAACTTTTCCCTAACCCCCAGAATAAAATTTTAAAGGCAGAAAAATTTTAAAAAAGCAGTATGTAATTTTCCTGATCATAACTTGCAGAGAATCAATATTTAAACGAAGTACAGGTATCTGAGCTCCCAAATACTTTTTTGCTGTCTTCAGTTAAGTCTAAGTCAGCAGTCAGCTGCAGAAGTCAAAGGCACTGTATTACCCTTACCATTCAAGGCAGCACAGCATAACCTTGCAATTAAGTTTCATTTATAAAAATCAATGCTGCATTTTACAAGAACCTTAGATGACAAAATGGCAACCCAACCTGAATTCTGTCAATGAGAAGCCAAATGTAAACGGCATTTGCTCTCTGAATAAATTTTCAAAGCATTAACTGCTTTAAACCTTGCCTAGTAGTGGCGCTCTGAAGTGGCAGATTATTGTGCGATGGAGCAGGCAAGGCCTCCAGCTGTCTCAGTCTCCTTCTGGCTCTGCAGGACCTTAGTCTCCTGCAGGAGTAGCATTTTGGAGAGAACTAGGCAGTTATCTCAACACCTCTTCTGTCTAATTCATCCTGGCCAGCTGGGCAGATAGGCTGCTCGTTGTTTTGGAGCAGTAGCTGCTGAGATACAGACTATCTAGGAGCTGACTAGTCAAAGCACTTCATAATTTCTTGAAACCTGAGATATACGGCATCTCTCCTTCCTTTCTCAAGGAAGAAATACTTATTTCCAGGAAAAAAACCACACAACATGTCTGCATTTCACAGCTCTCCATCTTTACTCAGAGGTCTGCGGGATGACTGTAATCTTTGAACAAACCTTCTGGGATAATTTGACACTAATAAAACTGAAATTTTCAGTAAACAACAGGACCATTCTGTTCAGCTGGCTTACCTGTTTCATGGCAGTTTCCCCAATTCTGTCAGAATGCTTTCGAATACTCTCTAAGAAGTCCTTCAGATCTGACATGGATATTTCTTTTATTTCTTCACGCAGTTTTGGAAGATTTTCTATCATTATCTGGCAAAAGCGGTATTGGCTAACTCTAGGAAGATACAGATTTTCTAGCTGCTCCATTGTTTTCAAAGCAGAATAGTATCTACAAAGAGATTAAAATAAAACTATGAAGCTTCTTATAAAAAATTGGTAACATAATTTATCATATATATATATCAATTTTATACACAGAATCAATATGCATCTAATTAATTTAGTCTATTCTTAGAAAAATTAACAATCAAAAGGTCATCCATATAATGTTTTAGTTTGAAAAAAAACCCAGTGAACTGTCAGATTGACTCAACGAAGTCAAAACTTCAAGTAGACTTCTATAGTATTAACTGTTCAGATCAATAGTCCCAGTACCACATGGAGCATCTTGCAGAATGGAGACATTGAAGTCATGACCATTATCTTCCCTTCTAGATGGAACTGATTAGGGTTCTTCTTCTGAAACAGAAACTGCCAATCACCCAACGCTTCAGTGTATGCACCAAACGATGAAAAGAATCTTGCAATAGTATGCCTGCAGCTATCTGCCTTCTTCAGGTATATGTGAACACATACACACGTCTATGCCAACCCTCCTTCTACAATCCTTGGTGGGAAAAGACACAGATACACCTATCCTGACCAATGCTTTTTTCCAGCACTATATCATACTTTGCTGTAAACCACAAACCTATTAACTATTCTGACAAAATACAGTCTATCCCACCCAGAAAACAACTACATTGAATTAACAAAGTACCATAATCAACAAATCTGTGATCTCAACCACAGTTTAAAGAGAGGCACAGGAACCAGGCTAAACATGAGTAGGACAACAGTCAACTGCAGATGTGACAATAATTTCCCTTTATGTAGTATTCTTACCAGCTACTCAGCCCTGAAGGGAGTTGGGAAAATTAATTTAGTTTGTCTGATTAGAACAGAATAAGGTAAAGCGATTCCTTCTGCCTTGGTCTTAAATGGGAAAAGTACAAACACTCATCGATCAGATGGAATTAACTTGTTGCTAGTTCCAACCCTTTCTTTCCACAAATATTGAGTAATAGCCTTAACCCGTATTCAGCTTTTCTTCCATAATTTTAATTCCTTTATCTTACTTAAAGTTCAACGTCATCTATTTTGAAAAATTACCAAATTATTTTGAGGGAAAAAGCTGTATAGGAGGAAAATACCTTCAAATAAGAAAACCTAGAAAAGTGTCCTTTACAGTTCTTTAGTTTCTGGACATTACTTTGTAAATATAGTGAGTAAACACTTTCAAAAAATGTAATTCAAGTTTCTGGTTTCTTTCAGTAGACAAACAATAACAACACTAGACACTACTACAATAACAACACTAACACTAGAGCCACGACTTTTTGTTCAATTCTGAAATTAAGACAGTGTTTTGAATCTTCTTAATCAAGACATTTCTAAGTTAACAACTCAGCATAGCTGGAGGATGGGAAAAATCTTCTCTTTTATTCCAGAACAGAGCTGCTTTCAGAAGACTGCAAATAAAGAGGTTTCAAGTGTAAATTAGGAGCTTTTGTTTGTTATATGCTTGGTTTATATAAAATATACATAAGGTGGCGGGAATGTTGCACATAAGAAAAGGTCTGGGGGGGTATATGTGTGGGGGTTTTGTTTTCCTAAATAGAAAATGCCCAAGAGTGCCACATGGTGAGACTTCTGGGGAATAAAACCATAATAGCATCAAAATCGTATAAAAGGTTTTTATTTAAATTATACAGATCAGCTTATCAGAACACTGTTAGTTCATCTGGAAGGTTTTTGACTGCTGGCTCTAAGATCAGAATCAACATAATCCATTCTAAATCCATTCTAGAGTCCCTTACTAATTATACATATATGGAGCTCAGGACCTTGCCCTTTTAACATCTGTTCTGATAAAACACTGAAGTCTTATTAATTTGAAGGTCATGTGCAGGTCAGGATTTAAACCAGAAAGTTTTGCATATCCTTTCATAGAATTCATGTATTTAGATTTTAAAACTTTCCACAGATTTAACTCAGTGCTGAAGGTTTTGACAATATCATTAGTTCCCATCACGTATTATCAATCATATAAGACGAAGACTGCCCATTTGACTACAAATGAGTTAAAGAATTATCTTCAAAGTTATTTTTTCATATAAATATAGCACTCTTCTGCTTATTCTTCTGAGCTTATCTTATCAGAATATATTCCTTGGTGCAAAATTTGTAATTTTTTCACACTGAAGACACAACTTTGAAACACCAATATGGGTCATATGATAAGACTTTGCAGAACTGATCCATTTCAGCACCAGAACAAGAAAACTGCACAATGGATTTACTAAAATCTCCAAACTGTAAAAATGGAACCTTCTAATACCAGTAAGAACCAGGAAAGAAAAAAACAACACACAACATAAAAGTAAATTAAAAAACCCTCACAACCAAGAAACAGCCACCACCCCCCCCAAAGATTAATATTAATGTTTTGCATCATCTTATTCTTCGCAAAATTCCGCAGGCACAGAATAGTCGCGTCTGTATAGAATATGAAACATCAACACACAAAACCCCCAACATTAAAAGAAAATGACCATTACTTTAGTGTACATGAAGTATTCCTTTATGCTTTAAATGACAAAGAGAACTTCAAAAAAATTATCAGCAGAGAGTTGTTTGGAGGCAGTAAAGAGAAACACCATAACTTACTAAAAAAGCACCATCAAGTTAAACGACAGAAGTAAAGAAATTACACAGATCAGAAGCAAGATGAACTCAGACTGGATTTTACTGAGAATAATTTATTTCCACACAAGCATATTAAGTAAAAAGCCCCATGCAGTTACATTCCAAAATTCCCTGCTGAATAAAAATGAGAGACAAAATCCTCATTTTATTTTAATTAAGGAAACAAACCTAGTTTACAAAGAAAAAATAGCAGTACTCTCCAACTATAGTGCTTCCCTTAGAGGAAATACTGTATATTCTTGCTTACTACATTTCCACTGAGTAAATACCTAAAACTTTGCTATCAAACACATTTAAGGGAGTTCCTTGGGATTTTTCAATAATGCTACAGAAAAACCATATTTGGAGATACCCTGAAGATGACATGTTGAAATCGCAATTTAAATCCTTCTACCACAACTATTTATTTTGTTTTTAAATATAGTTGCCTTACCAACTTTAAACTTAAGTTTTAAACTTTCCCAGCATAAAAATTTTGTCAGTTGCCCAAAGGACCATGAACTGAGACAGAGGCACTACTAACTCTGAAACTTCTGTAAAGCAAATCAAAGGCACAAAAGTATTTCTGAAAATCAGATTAAAGAGATGCTGTGTGGGAAAAAAACAAGATATGTGGGTTTTGTCAATAATGATGTGGCAGGAAAATTTTTTTAGAAAGTGAAATTATCAAACTAATAATGCCTCGAGAATGGTGACAAAGAAAGCAGCTGACATTTCAGTATCAAATAACCATCAAATAAATTCTGATGGGGTTTTTTGCCACATCCACGGTACCTCTGGGAAGTATTGATTTGCTGCTGGTAAAATCCAGTGCTTCATTCTGACACTACTCCAAAACAATGCAGAAAAACAAAATCAAATTACCATGGTTTCAGCTGTTCTGATATCTTCCATACCAACATGGGTAGAACCAAATTATATAAATTATGAATTTTTCATATTTGCATCCTTTAAATCTTAAGGTTTTATCTGGATGCTTGGAAGGTTTATGCAGAGAACAGATGCGGGACTCTCTCAGTGAGTTTTAGTAACCTAAATAACTCATCAACTCTGCCGTTCCCACAGTTTAGAAATAAGCCTATAACAAGGTCAAAAAACAAATCCAAGTCTTTCAGGGCAAAACCCTCACTCTGAAACACTATACTTGTTCTTCAGTCCCTCTCACAGAAGATTTGAGAAGATTCAGCAACAACCTTGGCAGGCTGACTTATTGACTTGTATGATGGGTTTGGGTTTTCTGCAATATTTACTGTCCAGAAAGACTTGCCAAAACCACGGTTCTAACCATTCCCAATTAGGCTGCAATCACTTGAAGCAGCTGGGACCTGCCTCCCAAGATACATATCAAAATCCAAACACCAAGGCCATGGTAACAGAGCTGTGTGAAATGTGTGATGACCTTATCTCTGACTTAAAATTCAAACTCGAATTGTGTAAGTGCATAGCCCCCACTAGGTGGCTGGGAGAGCAGCAAAGAAACCACACCTCTCCTTTGCGCTTCCTCAGTTAAGACTTTAAACCCTCTGTAGCTCTTTCCAGCCAACTGTGTCTGTTCAGAGCAGATTCTGCAGTTACTTCCTCTCACTACTACAGTTCTTGTCAACTTGTGTTATCCATGGCTCAGGAGACAGATAAATAGGATACAGAGCCTTTCACCTTTAGGTCATCAGTTCAAATGTTACCCATGCTGGTAAAGGACCAAAAGTTGCTAACAACAGACGGCTTTTTGGACTTCTCTGTAAACCTCCATTCCACCTGCACAAACCAGTAAGTATTCCAGATTCAAAATCCTGCGTTGTCTTAAAAGAGGTGTGCTACGGAAAAAGAAAATGAAATTCCAATCTTTTTCCTGCAACAACTATCCTCCAAACACATATAATATCCATACTTTTGTTTTCCCTTCCTTTAAATATTAGAATTGAGAGTCTTACTCATGGTGCAAGACTGTAACACAATGGAATAACGAAACTGTGTTCTAAAAGGCCACAAGCAGAGAAAGTCAAGATGGGTTTTTATAAAAAAAAAAGAGCAGTGAAAGCTTTGCTGCATTAACAAACCTCAATGAAGGTTTATGAGAAATTATCTTTGCCTAAAATAAACATTCCTCATTGCTTTGTTATGCCTCAGACTGTGACTGCTACTCTCTCTGACTCTTCCACGAAAAAGCTTCAGAGCAAAACTTAGGAAGATCGATTTTGAAATCCCTTGTATGTGCACACATCAGCTGTCAGGTCTTTGCACTGATACTATGGATGTTCTTGATGTTGCTCAATCTTTTAGTAGTGACAAAAGCCAGAATACATGCACTCTGCTGAGCCACAAGGAAATTACCAGCTGAATTACTTGCAAGTTCCAGGGGATAGCCACCTGTCAGCTGTATTATAGGGAATTGTAAAGTCACAGGCAAAATAGTAACTGTAGCATAGCTAATGAAAGAGTTATCTGAGCTGCAGCAGTAGCCTGCAGCAGAGTCTAAGCCTTCTGCAGTCCAGGTGATTTCAAGGCATGGTACATCAAAGCTATGGCATCTCCCCTCTCCTTTAGATCTCTTTATATGGTATGACAATAACGTGTCCAAACCCCTCAATTCAGGAGTCCTTTGACTTTCAAGACTTCCTGTCTGGCAACAACTTCCATGGGAAAATTATCAGATAGAAGTCTTTAAGATTTGAAGAGTACTGATGGTTTCTAGGAAGGCACATCATCCATCAGTGGACTCTACAAAAGCACTAACAAATACAGAGTCAAAATGTTAAAAACCATCAGCAATTTTATCTCACCTAAATGACCTTTTACATGATGACATTAGGAGCTACAACTTCCCCTGCAATTCTAACACCAGGATGCTGCTTGCCTTGCCTGATAGAGCAAGGGTAGGGCAGAATGCAGGCATTGAACCCAGTGTTTTCAGTACTTTCAGGACACTAAATGTAGCATTGTCCACAGAAGACTTTGTAGAGGGAAGTGGTGTCATTCAGACAGCACATTCTTCAGTCTGATCTTTGACTGGAGTAGCAAGTGGACTGTTCATATCTTTCTGCAGAGCTGCTCCAAGAACACTGCAACACGCCGCTGCTACTACTATGGGCCAGCCTCTCTAAGCAGATGTTGAACCAGTGTCCTGTTCAGAGGTAACACTGTATAGCAGTCAAGCTGATGAGATCTACCACACTGGTTCACATACAAGTTTTTAACTGCCACAGCTGTTAAGGTCATTCTTAAAGCTTTTGTATTTTTGCAGAAGACCTCTCAGAGAGCAAATACGCATAGATATCGTGTAGCACATATACCACTGCAAAGATGTATCAGATTTGCTGCAGTGTTCACACATCTGATGAGTACAGTTAATCTGAAGCATTTTGGACATGTCTGCACACAGGCTCTAGAGCTGACTGCTCACACAGTGGCTGTTGTTGAGTTTTCAGATGTCCAAGAGTATGGTGGGAGCTGTTGGCTACTCAGAAACCGAAATCCAGACAAACGGCCCAAAAGTAAATCTGTATTACATAGCAGCCCTGCAGACAACTGTCTGTGCACAGCTAGTTCCAAATGGAAACAGTCCTGTCCAGACAGACTTGTCAGCAGGAGCTCCCTGAAGCGGTGCCAAGTGCACAAAGAGGCACTGCCAGCGACCAGGAACCCAGAAAGGGCAGGCACAGAGCATCGGTGTGACTGAGGCGCTGTGAAAAGCAGGCAGGGATCGCGGTGGCAGTGACTGTATGGAAATCATGAAGAAGAAAATAGCAGCAGTGCAATTGCTGGGGTGGGTGTGAGAGGTGCAGGCAGCAGCCCCAGTGGAACAGGATGCAGCTAAACAGAGGACAGGGGCAGCCAAGCTGCCATGGAGGGAGGGAGAACTGGGGATACTGGGACTGCAGCAGCAGTGAGTGGCTCCCTGAGAAAATGAAAAGTGGAGACAAAATAGGAAGGAGCAACTGGCCAGGTACCAGTTATAAACTATTACCTAGATTATAGTTTTAATTCTTTTCAACAAGTCAGTTTGTCACAGAGAGAAAAAACAGAAACAACACATTATCTGCACCTCATTCTCGTAGTCCCATTTACACAAAAAGCACAGAGAAACCAGATAGGTCTAAAGAAAGATATAAGGAGTAAAATGTCCTTTCCTCTGGTATTATGTATTTAATTTAAATACATCATGATATATTAATCAGCTATTAATGTACTCTAAAAGACCTTTAGTCCTTAAGGCTCTTATTTTTCTTGCTTCTTAAACTGCTTTAAGTAATAAAAAACAGTAAACTTTATTTCACATTTTATAATCATTATTTCACTACATATCATAGTCATTTAAGTAAGCGTTATTTTTCATGGCAATCACTAAGGTCCTAGAAGTTCTTTAATGCAACATTTTCAAATATTCTTGAAATACAGACCAGAATTAGGAAACAAAGACTACACATATACCAAGCCTCATACTAAGAACACTTATTTGTCTACATAAGTGTTTGCTATTCTGTCGACTTATGAATGCTACGTTTTTTCTCGTAGAAATAAGTTTACTCACCTTTTAACACTCATCTGTTCTTTTAGCTTGCTGTACATTTCCAGCACTGCATAAAAGCAAACAGATTAACTTCTGAGTCTTACTGTGGCTTTAGTTAATAAAAGAGCAAAATATCTACTGTAAAGGACAAAATTAGAAATAAAAAAGGATGTGCTATATTTACCTTATTTAATTCCTACTGTAGCATAAATGTCATAAACCTAGCAAAAAAAAAATTCTAGAATGCAGCTAGCAAAAAGATAACTGAACTCTTAACAGCTTTTCAATTAAAAAGAATTAAGATTAAGAAAACAGTCAACACTATACATATCAAGCATATTCATTCACTTAGTACACGCACAGCCTGATCTGCATTACCAGTCCATGGCCCATCTCCATAAAAAAGCAACAGTACCACCTACTGTACTCCAAACACGTCAACAAGACTTCACAAAGAAAACTTTTCAAATCTACTTAACACCAATATGACAAACAGGATAAAACCCTTATGGAGCTGTGTGCAATCCTACAATATCCTCCTCCTGAAACAACCTTCAGAGCCCTTTTGTTTTATTTCAAAACACCTGACACAGAGAAAAAAGTACAATCTTGAAAGAGCATCATTAGTATTTTCCCCAGTATTCAAACACTAAAACCTACCCTCTCAAGCAACAAATTAATTGTTTACCATATTAAAAATATTACTTCATTCAGAGCGGTATGTGGCTACAATGTTTACATTCAATTGTCTCACTGCCTTCTGACATCATCACAATTGCACTGTGTCAAATATTGCAAAAGACATGGAACCTACATGTTGAGGTATTTTAAAAATGTATTAATTTTTTTTTGTTAAATTGGATGTTACAGGACCAGAACTTAGTAAAAAACAGAACACTTTTCCTTTTGGCTATTGTAACTTACTTTATTTAATTTGCCATCATATTTAGCTATAAGTCACTCACCTGGAAGACACAACTGTAGTTTTTCCACAACGGTTGTAATATTCCGCTGTTGAACCCTACATCGGATGATTTCCTCTGTTTGGGCTATCACCTTAAAGGTTTTTTTTAAAAAAAAAAAGGGAAGAAAATCACACTTAAATTATGCAAATAAATTTATTTTGCCACAAATATTCATAATATCCACATAGGAAGCACCATTTTCTCACCTCTTTCCCAGCATCCTGAAGCCTTCGGTTGGTATCAGTAACTTGGACCTTAAAAATAATTTCACCTTTGTTAGACAAATATGCATATATTGCCCTGATGTGACTGCTCACCCTTGTAATCAGATCATGCTTCCTGAGAAACTTAGAACAAAGAAATGCAAATTCAAATTAACTCTACAGCTTGAACTTGAACTTTTGATCGCAAAGGGCTTTTGTTAAATTCAATTACTTATGACAGTTCTTTCTAACAGATTCTGTGGCAAACTTCTCAAATTTACTTGGGATTTTTGAACTTTCCTTGTTTCTGTAGGTCTGTCAAACAATTCAAATCATTGACCCAATTGACCACTGGTCCCTTTTTGATAACCTCAATGAGCTCTATGGGCCATTCATTGTCTGTAAGAAATGGTGATTGCATTTTATGGTAATTAAACATTCATACTTTGCTGAATGCAAACACTGGGTGGTTGATTAACATCAAACGTGGAAATCTCCAAACCACAGCAACATTTTAATGCTGCAGGTGCAGGCAAAGCTCAACCTCAGATTTTCCCACATAGTAAGTGACTCATTAGGTCATCATAATAAGGAAGCACATTCTAGTTTATTAAAAATCTCATTAATTTCTGAACAAAGATGCTCAATGACCTCATTGATGCTGTATTTGGTCTCTTGTTATCTGAATATCCTTTATATAATGGTCTTCTAATCATAACCTCTGATGAACTATGCTCATTCTGTCTGGTGTGCATATTTTGCTCTCAAAAGTGTAAGGAGAGCTAAAAGGGACGGATCTCATAATTCGCTATTCTGCCTTCTGATCTGCAAGGAATTCTTGGTTCTCATCTCTCATGAAAACTACTAACATCACCTACTCCTCTGCTCATTACATAGTAAAGAACAGGGGTATTTTTCCACGTATAATTGTGGTATTTCTAGTTTTCTAATAAGGACTTTCAATTCTTCTAAGGTCTGACATATAAATGGATGATTAGGAAAAGACCTATTTAAGAAACACTGTGTTTATCATTTGTTGGCCTTCCCCTTCTGAGAAAGCCTTTTTAAAAAGGCAAAATAATTTAGTACCATTTTCTGAAAACATACATTAAAAAAATCAGAATGAGACCTAATAAAATATTCAGCTTTGTAAATATAAATCACTGTATTAGGCAACACGGCTCTAATCGCAAATGCAGTTCAATTAACTTCTAAAAAATTGCTGCAAACATCAGCGTGCATGTGATAAACACTAAATTAATCTTCAGCAGAAGAGTCCAGATCCTTCTTTTAGATTCAAAGAGAAAGATATATGAAACTCTGAAAAACTTGTTCCTTACCTTTAGTTTTTCTGCATCAGCCCTAACTTTAAGAAGTTCTGTAATAGCATCCACAAAGCCCTGATGGTGAAAATTGCACATCTTTTCTATCTCCCTGTCATGGTTACGTATGCAGGCATCAAGTTTTTCCATAAACTTCTGATGTGCATTTGGTTGGTCATCATATACAGACCTATTAAACACAAATAAGAAAATCAAAGTTTACTTTTTACCCCAGCTGAAAACAGTATGCATGCAATGATCTTTATTGAAACCTCTCTCTCTTAACAAGAAAATAAAAGCAAGCAAACTTGATGTTAATGGCATCCTTTGGTCAAAATCAGCATTAAAAAAAAAAAAAAAAAAAAAAAAAAGATGGCACAAAACTGAGAACTGATGGCGCAAAACCCAGCCCTTATGGCATTAATCCAGGTGCTTAACCAGTTACATCATGGTTGACCTGAGCCTCACTGGTCTGTTATTTATGCCCTAATGCTCAAATTTGGGTACAAAAGAATCGGTTTCTCCAACCACCTCAAATAGCATGGATCGCTTTTCCATCAAATTCCACTCTTTGCTAAATATAAAGAAGTGCAAACATACAAATTTGCTTTCCTGGTATTCCTAACAGCAGAGTTATCCAACTAAATCAGGGTCGGATGACTCCAGCCGCAATGACCGGAGCATTGTGCGGCAGCAGCCGGACCCCTGGCAAAGGCAATCCCCAAGGCTCCATCCCTGCCTGCCCATGCCCTACAGCTCCCAGGGCAAAACCATCACATGCACACACCTCAGGCTGCTTCCTCCACGGCACCTAACTGTCAGAAGGGCTAGAATCAGGTCTCTTTGCTTAATTTACTAATTCTTGAACAGTTCACTTAGAAAACTCCAACAGCAAACATGGCTTGGGAGAAATTACTGGTGTAGTTTGTTAAGCAGCTTCAGAAACAGAAATCTGCATGGAGAAATGCTCAAGCATGAGAAGGAGCAAAGGAGGCACAGGGCAATTTAAAGTTTTAGACTTTGGCAGAGTAAGCAAGAGAAGAGGTTTTACATAGAACTGTATCAAAACCAAAGGTACGGAGTCTCCCAACAAAGGCAAAGCACAGACAGTTCCAAAAATTAATAATTTGATACCGCAACAACAATCTTAAGTGGTTTTGAAGTAGCTTTTCATAGAATGAGAGCAGCAATACAAGGATGATTTAATCATACATATACAAACATGTTTGTACTGCAAACTGCAAGTGTTAAAAAAGAAAGTGATCAAAAAATCTTTAAATTGCTTTTTTAGCGTCTAATTTCCTTTCACAATTATAAAGTTTTCTCCAGATATTTATAAGGAGAGGCTGATTTAGAAAAAAATTAAAATTAAAAAATGTTAACATGAGAAAAAGAAAAAGCTGAAATTCCAGGCATTTATTACTTGCAGAAGTATGCTCTTAAGTTCAAGACCCAAGCAACCGTAAGTCAAAGCCTCTAAAATTCTTGAATAGCAAGAAAGTACTTCCTCCCAGTTTTCTTGGAGAAGTGGGATTCCCCATATTCTTCAAGATTCTCTTTTCTAACTGGACATCTGGGCTTTGCTAAGATCTGAGCTCATCATCAGCACAACAAACCTGAGTGTCTGACAGGAACTTAACCTTTCAGTGAAGAAAAGGATGCAGAAAAGACTCTTGTAACAAGATTCTTTATACTTTTTGAGTTTCTTTTGACCTCATACAATATATTCAGAGAACTATCTGAACTTAAGTGACAGAAGAAAGGCAATATGCTGTCTTACATGTCAAAGGAAGAAAGCTTATTCCTTATATTCTGCTTGTTATAGATACTTTTTCAGGGGAAAAATCTATTGAATAAAATTTTCCAAGAATACCTCCTTTTTTCTTGCAATAGGAAAATAAGGCTATAGTACTGAAAGCAGGTTCTTTCCTCCAAAGTGTACCAGAGGAAAAATAAGATTGTTGATCCATTAAGCAGTTCATCTCTCACCGTTTCTACCACCACAGTTTGAAATGATGGATGGAAGGAGCAAACGTGGGCGCAAAGTGTCTCTTCCTGAGGCTCTTGTGAAACTGCCTGAAAGGGCTCCCTCAAGGCTGCCCAGGATGACTGAGCTTTAAAAAACTCTGGTGGATGGTCATAAGTGATCTGCATCACCAGGGGGAAACACCCAATGCAGAACCCAGTGCTGGCTGGAGGGAGAAGCAGCGTCCTGGCCTGGGAGGAAAGAAAGGTGCAAAACACAGCGGGCGTTGAGTGAGGCCCCATCAGGCAGCCTGATGTTCTGCATGAGAAGATACAGGGGCTAGCATGTGAACCATAGCACTGTCACCTGTAAAGAAAGGGATGCAAAAAAGGTTCAACGACAGATGTGGTAGCACTCCAAAACACACATTACAGTTACGTGAGTGCCGCTACATTAAGAAAAGGGTCAGAGAAGATGGAAGCTACAGGGTGGACACAGAGGGGCATCCAACTGTCTTCAGAGTTCCTGAACAAGAAAAAAAAGATTAGGAGGACCAGATGCATCAAAGCACCTTCACAGATATCTGGCAAGCATAAGACTCCTCAAATTGGGCTGGACTCACCACCTACACTACCCTGCATGCTATAAAAAAAACAAGCTAAAAAAAAATGCAAACCCAAACAAACAACCAGGAAAAAAGTTCAATTTATGAGTGCTTTCTTTAGCATTTTTGTTTAAGGGTGGAAGAAGCCTCCAAGTCTAGGTCTCTTCCTAGTGTTCTCAGAGAAGTGAGAAAGAAGCATCATTATCACAAAGATAGGGGACTTCTATCTATCAGCATGTGCCCAAACTGTAAATTCTGTCATGTAAGCATAAATGAAAACAGGAGTAAAACTCAGTAAAGAAAACATAACTACAATGAGAATGAGACTGCAAAAAGATGGTACAAGAGGAACTCCATACTTGAGTTTGTAGCACCAAACTTTCTTTGATGGTAGCAATGCACCGTGTTTCTGGACCTAGTTACTGCCTGATGATTTGGGGGTATCCAACAGCTGCCTTGATAACTTTTTATCCATTTCACATCTGTGCCAACACTTTCAGACAGGCTCTTAAAATACTGACAAAAGGAAATCCTTTGCAATCAGAAGATTTCTCTTTAAAATGTTATCAAAAAATCCAGAAAACACAGCCAGAAGTTCTGGAAGGACATACAATGTAGCATAGAGTTTCACTATTATAAAAATCTGTGTTGATTATGTTTTCCTCAATATTTAGGCCATTTATGCTTAAATTTAATCATAATAAAGTACTGGTTTTTAATCTCACGGGTATTATCACAATATTTAATTGAAAATAAAACAGGAAATAAATGATCAAAATAAGGGGGAAGAAAGCAACACAGCGTACCTCCCAACACTTTAATCACAAGATTACCCTACCTTCTTAAAAGAACAGTTTCTATTTTTGTGCACCCTTGTACATTGTACCCTTTTCTGCAAGGATACTAATAAAATTGTGACCTGTGATTTAAACCAGTATTTTGACTGCCCTCCCTAAGATGCACCAGTAGTATAAATCCCACGTTAATTACATAAGTAAACAGCTCCATCTTGTGGGAACGACAAATCAACGCTCAGTCATCAGCACGTGAGTGAAAAAAACCCCTGAGACAGAACTGCTTGCCTTTACAGAAATAAATAGCCAGAGTATTTGAAAGAAATTCACACTTTTTTATCAAAACTTTCTCACGTGGGTGAGAAGAAGATGAATAAACAGGTTTATTGACTCCCTTAGGACACTGTCCTCTGAGGACACTTTACACACGCAGTTTCAGGGGCTTCAGAACAACACCTGGCTTAAAGCACTAGCCTTTTTGAAAATGTAAGTGTACACTGGAGAGCCAGGCCATTTTTGGCCATGGACAGAAATCAGGCTTTTTCTCAAATCTGCAAACACAACTGAGATGATACACACCCGATTTACCAATTAGGGAACATCACACATCATAGTTTATTTCTGATACTGAAGCTCATTTGCCATACATACACTTATTTCAAAGGTTATCTATGCCTATCTAGATAAAGTAATTGGTATCTCTTAATAATTATCTGAAAGTGCACATTTCAACAGATAATGACACTGCAAGAGATGCTGATAACAATTTTCCACGTTTGAGAGCTAAATTATCAGGCAGACAAATCACCAATACTGCAGTATCTTGGAAAGATATGAAATCCTAAAAGCATCCTACAGATAATTCTTTAAAATTACAAGACAAAATTAACTGAATTTACAACACACACAGAGTTCTGCTGGAAAGCAAGTGAGGAAGTAGTAACTCTTCTAGCTCCATTTCTTCATGAGATGACAATTACACGCAATTATGTCTAACCTAAAAATCTCTCCCTCACTGTAAATTGCTTCACATCCAGCAGTAGGAAGTGCCATAAAAAGGGGCAAACGTGTCTAGGATACCAAAGGAATTTTGATGTGAGCAATACACAGTTCTTTCAGTTTTGCTTACATTTATACACCTCTGAATGAAGAGCCCCAAGGATGTTCATGGGCTTTACGGGCCCCTGAAGTGGATGCTGATGGTCTAAAATACAGCTCAAATCTGAACTGTGTCAAACTGAAAGACATGATCAGTTTTTATTAAAACAACTTTCAACCACTGATCTGCACAACTATAGGAACCTATAGACTACTAGTGGCTGATTCATACCAAGAAACTTTGACAAGAAAGTTTTTTTTCTTGGTATGAGTCTTCAGATGGTATGAAAAAAACTAGAACATCGTTAATGTTGGAGACAGAAGTTTATGTTTGACTTTGGCACCCAAAAAACTCAAACCAACACAACGTTATCACCTTAATTTTCAATCTGGAATGAGAAAACTTTAACTTGAGTGACTACTTAAGGCACCAGTACAACTGATCAGTGACAGGTGCTGATTTCTTTCCTAATCAACAGGGCAAACATGGAACCCATGAAGAGCATAAGCAGTGCTGAACAACTTTCCTGGTAATGTGTAGCAGGTTATCTGTCTATATTCCCAGAACTCTGCATATAAAGAGAGACACTTTTTTTTTTTTTTTTTTTTGACTCATTCCAACAACTGGATGAGTCATATTAATGCCAGTCTAGGTAAAAAGAAGATAGTGTAGAAACTTAAAAAAAGGGGGGAAAAAACCCCAACAAAACTAGGAGCAGTCAGAGACCGGGCTAAAGGAGAAAAATGTCTGAGTGCACTGGAGACATTTTATTGCAATAGGGATATTTTTAGCTTGATCTCTCTTACCAGGTAGGCTGAAGGGAGAATGACGAGCATAAACAGATTTGAATTCAGGTCTCAAGAAATAATGAAGGACGATTTTCAGATATGCAACCATTTTCCAATTGAAAACAATAAAATAAGTTTAATTTATATCGTAAAAAAATTCCCTAAAACTTTTACTTTCAAAACTGAAACACAATATGAAAAGCGTCTATTTAATAGGTCTTACTGAAGACTTTTCGTGTTTACATGCAAAAATATACTGAAGCACCAGAGGGCACCATCCTATGCACAAAAATACCAACGGTTAAGTAAGCAAAAAAGCTTATCTCCAGAGAACTGAAATTCAGACAAAAATTATAAAACTTAACATCCCAAGAATTCCATACAACTCCTCAAAAAAATTTTAATATTCAAAATAAATCATCCTGAAATCATCTACCTATTCCATAATGACAACTCCATAGACATACATTATCACTCAAAGTGAGCATCATAAATGTCCTCACAAATTCTTACAGTCTCACTCCAAAAATATATTTCTGCTATCATTTCATACAAATATTTCTGTGCATGCAATCAGGATATATGTCTTTTAATGCCTGACTGTAGTTGGGAGTAAAAGATGAGAATTTCACCAAGATGGAAGGAAATTAAAAAAAAAAAAAAAAAAATCACATAAGCCCAGAAACTAATTTAATACATTGACTAGACTACTGGAGGGGCAGACAGTGGAAGTGCGTATAGACTATTAAGTGTAAAAGGACAAGAGCCCAAAATAATTTTTTGGAAGTTCAGCAAATACCTCAAATTTGCTTTTTTCCCCTCTTCATCTCCATTCTATCTGCACACCCATGGCCTCTAGACTAGGAAAGTACAATAACCAGACCTAAGCACAACTTCTACTGCAATTGTCTGTTTTTAGCATGGAAAAATAGATTTCAAGAATAATCAGAATGGGAACTAAAGTAATTTTGTCTCTTATCTATAGCAATAGCTGTAACTTTTCAAAGGAGAAAACAACTGCTTGGGAAATCAGGCTTCAAGCCAAAAAAATGAACTTGAAGAGTTTATTTCATTAAAAATAAAATCTCCATACTTTCATAAGAAAATAGTAATTAAGCAAATAATATGAATTCCTGGTCGGTAATAACTCTCTCAACTTAAAAATCATCACTAGAACAGTCTATTAGATAAAGAAAAAAGTAATACTTAACAAATTCCATTGGAGTTTTTAAAAATTATTATTTCTTGAAGGTTTTGGGATGGTTTTATGTGTTCTTTTAAACAGGCAATGAGTCAACTTTTAATTGTAATCCATATTCAGGAAAGACAAATCTGAGCTTATGGAGCATTACTGTAAACTTTTTGATAGAACAATTCCCCTTCTAGTAATCATTTATAATAACAGGCTCTAGCAGCAGCAGAGACTTCTAAAACAGGTCATGTATTCTAAAATAGCCAAAAAACATGTCAGAAAAAAGAGAAAAAAACCAGCAATCTTTTTACAGGACAAAAAAATTCCTTATTAACGACTTGCCACCTTCCACCATTTTCACACCTCCCCCAGCCCATCCTGTTCTGTCCCATTTCTAGGATGAACTGCACGTTTCCCCACCCTTGCCTGTATTGCCACAAAGTCTTTCATTTCCTGATTACACAAGACATATGAAGCAATTAAAAACTGCATGTACACATTCCTTTCAGAATACTGATAACCAGTCAGTAAGTGCCAATCAGTTACAACTCCATGAATGCTGTGACAATGACAGGAATTACACATATCTGTACAACAGTGGTACAGGTTTGACACGGGATTTCAGTCTGACCATGCAACCTCTGACCTTCAACGGAAGCAAGAGAAAAAGATTCATTTGTAGAGCTTCAAATTAAGCACCATGGGGGTAGAAAAATTACTGATTACTTTGATCAATTAAATGAAGGCACAAAAAAAATCCCCTTAAACACGCACTTTTTATTCAAATTTTCAATGTAATACTTTAAACAAAATGCACACACAAATAAACCAACTCTCAAATGAAGAAACTCTGCTTATGGATACTAATGTTTTTATAATTAATATCTTGCTACCAATGCCAATTTTGTCCTGATGCTAAAGATGCTCTCAACTAGTTCCCATACACGGACTGCAAGAAGTGACCCCCTAGATGCTCTCCCTATTTCTCCTTTCATTGAAAAAGATCCCAAAATGAAACAGCAACACAGAACGATACTAAATAAAATTTTAAAATAAAGTATTATCTACAATTCAAATTTGCATGATGAATTTAGTGGGATCAGTACAAGCACAAAACACTAACAATGCAAATTAAGATTCTGCCCTTAAAACAGCCCTGTCACATTGTGACTATAACCATGGCATCCCTAACCATGATACTGTATCACACACTCCATTTAAGCTGCAATTTCACAGGAAACACTGCAGAAACTTCCTTTGTCCTACAATATACAAAGATATTTTCTGTTTACACAAGCTGCAAACTTTGTAGGGATTTTTCCATGGAGCAATTTCATATAGGTGGCTACATACACCCTAAAAAGCTTTATAAAATGATGTCCAGGTGTTTCCTGTAATTCAATTGCAGTTATGGCAATAAGCACTTTTCTTAAAACCTAAGTAGTCTTTCAATGCCAGACGCTACCTATGTTCCAGTTCTGCCATTCTTACTCATAATTACATCTCACCACTCTATTTAAAAGCTCACATTACATGCCAGAACAACACAGCTACGGCCTATTCAGAGAAAAGATTTTATTAATCTTAGTTTAGCTGTTATGCTTTGCTTGCCTGGTTTTCCTGGATGTGCAATTTCTGTGAATTGTTCTCACTAATAGTATCCTGTTTCTATGAGCAGGAAAGGGCCGAGTACAGTTTGTTAGTTAACATTACTTCCTATAAGCAGGGTCCTTATTCTGTAGTAGCAGCACTAGAGCAGTCATTGTTCATGCTGGATAAGCTATGGATCGTGCTGATGGCTGTTAATGGACATCCTCTGCAGCGAAACATGAACTGATAATCAGCACACCCAGATTTGCAATAGACTTCCTCCTTCCTGTTTTTACACTGCTGACCAAGGAGATGCCTCTTCCTGCTAAGCCTTTGTGTGCTACTGATGTATGAAGCAAGAAACTGAAAAACAAGTTCCACGCTACCAGCTTTTTTCCTAATTTTGTGTTGTAATAGTAGACAAAACGGCAGCAAAGGAAACGGCAGCTTCGCTCGCTTTGGTACTGGCTAGCGCCACGGAATGAGGTGCCAAGGTTGGCCATCTGTTTCGTGTACCTAAATGGATACAAGTGGATGTAGTTGGAACCTACGTTGTGCCATAGAATAGAAAGTAAGAAACTGAAGTCTATACTGCACTATTTTTATCTTCCCTTAATATCTCCAGAGACTCTTTGTTACATAAATTTTTATATTTTAGGAGCAACGGATTAATCTGTAAGTCAAACTGTGAACTTCTAAGTTCTTCTAAAAAATTTAATGAGATTTCCATTATGCACACACCAGAAATAATCAGGCATCTATTACAACCTCTAGCTAATCTGTCAACTTTATCTAGAGCACTTGAGACATATTCATCGAGATGAATCCACACCAATTGTTTTGGAAGAAAATAACTTTCCAATTGTTTTGGAAGAAAATAAATTTCACATTTCAACAATGTCATACGTCTCTTCACAAGACATACGAAATAGAACAGAATATTTAATGTCAGGAATGTGTAAGTTACTTATTTCAATAGGCTTCAAATATCAACACTACACAGATGTAAACACATTTTTTCAATTTAAGAAGTTCCAGATAAAATAAAACACCCAGTAATTAAAAAGTTTCAAAGCCAATTGGATTAAGAATGTATTCTATTCAATACACATCAAACCAGACAATTCTTCACTGTGTCACACTCCTCTGCAAGCATATAACCAGAGCATGTATTTTAAAACGATTTTATATTACTCATTTTTGTTAACTCTATGAGCTCATATAGCCTACACATTAAAAATCATCACGTATTTAATTCACGTAAAACAGTCTGTGCTGTATATTCTTTGCATATCTCCCAAGATCACTGAAGAAAATAAAACATGACTTCTAAAAAAAGTCTGTTTTCAATTCAGAAGCTGAAGTGAAACTCAGTGTTTCTCTCAGTTAGGAAGCCATTAAGAGTGTTGATGCAAATGACTAACTCCAGTTTTCTATCTGCTTGATAAACAAACTAAGAAAATATGTTCATTTCTTTCCAGCTTCCTAAGTTTATGAAACATACCAGAACAAATTTACAGTATTAAACAGTATCTACTATGCTACTTTTATGGTGAAATTAACTGAAAACAAAACTTGCAAGAAAACATTGCTTCCATGAACAAACGGGCTAAAAAGCCTTCAAAGTCACTCCATGCCTAAGGAAGTGTGCAAACTGTGAAAGTCTCAAAACTTGATAGTTTAAACATTTCCTTTTGAAGCTGAAATGTCTCAAAAGTATCCCCCAGGTACATATATGACAGTATATGCTTCATTAATTTTGTATTACTCTGATTCACAGGAGAATTGCAAGTTACACTCACTGCAATTTTGCAAGCAAATTACTTTCCCTGAGACAGTGAAAATCCCACTCACAGTATGAGAACTGAACACTTTTCTCATGCTAAATTAAAAAAAAAAAAAAATCCCCAGCGTCTTTTAGGTCTTCTCTGTCCAATCCCACGTCTTTCCATCAAGGCTGATGCACCCTAAAATCTGTTTCCTTCCTTCTTAGTACCTCCATCGGTGATTAAGTTCCGTACTAGTTTGCTATTACTGGCAAAGGTTGAGGTACGGGAAGGGCTTCAGCCAGGCTCCAGGAGAGATCATTAACTCCTTCCTGCACAGGACCCAGTTTGCCAGGAGTACAGATAATTCCATAGTAAACATGTACAAGATGAGGAAGAGACTTTGCTGAAAATAATTCATCAAGCTGAACCTCAAATTGAATTGTTATACCAAGCTCTGTGCTGACAGGGATTAGATTTGGGCATTTCAACCATCACCAGAAAATAGCCAGAAAGACACCCGCGGATAGATTTTACAACTAGCCACAGCAAGCCCTTCAGCAAGATAAAATCTCATGTGATTACTTGATGCTGATGCAAAGCTAGGTCTGTATTTTTGAATGAGTTAGTACTTAATAGTTTACTACAACCCATAAAAATAGCTTCCTATTTGCAAAATCCTTTTCTGGCATTATCCTAAAAGCATTATTTAAGACATATTAATCCTGAATGAGCTCATTTTACTTGTATAATACATAAAATGCAACATGACAAAACTTGCAAATACACCACCACTTAAGTCAAAGCCAGACTTTTTTTAACCGAATTATGCTAAGGCTCCTCAGGTAGATATCTGAATTGAGGAAATTGCAATGTCTCAGAGCAATGGTTCAGCCACATACAAAGCAAGCTGGAGCACAGGCTATGCTGTTCGCATTCCAAAAAAAATCTGCAAGGAAGTAAGCACCCCTGTGACTGGCGTTTGTGAAGGATGTAAAATTATGCACTTCCTGTGCACACAGCAGGTCCAAAATCTGGGTCACCAGCCACTGAATAAAATCAGCTTGAGGAACAAGTCAATGAAGAGATGACAGGAATAAGAACTGGCTTTTCTGGATTTAACTGATGTAAGAGTGCACAAGCATAAACTGTTCATACGAAGAGAAGGCTGAATTTAAACAAGACAATGACACAAACTGCATGAAACATCTATTAAGTACACTATTCTGATGATGATGCATCAGATGATTCCCCTATTTTATAAGCTTTAGTGCATTTTGAAACTTGTTTCCTAAACACTGGGACAATTTCAAACTCTTTGGTAATGCTTGTGAAATTGGAGAGAGCTATTCCAAAACAATTCACACAGGTTACAAGCTAGGTTAAAGCTTCACTTGGCAGTTGCCCATTTGGAAATCACTGCAAGAATTGAGTCAGAAGCTGATGTGTGAACAGTTAAAAGATCAAGATAACCCGATTTGCAGACATATATTTCATTACAAACTTAATCAGCATTGAACCTAAAGATTTTTTCAGAACAACAACAACAAAAAAATGCAGTGCAGAAATTATTACCTGCAAACAGTTTCAGGCTTTACAAAAGCTTGAGAAGTAGTATGTTGAAACTTGCAGTAATATACGTGATTCCTTTTAAAATACTTCTGCTACCAATGGCAAATATGACCAGGCTACAGAAAAATCAGAACTGCGGTTCTGCTGCTGAATGCCAGATTAATCAGTCTACAGCACACACACTTCATATGCCCTTTTGACTCTATATAATGGACTAGCAATAAAAAAAAAAAAAATCACTCCTTCATAGCAATATACATCACACTGACAGTTGCTTTATCTGACTGTTGTGTTTCAACTCAAATACTTGGAATACCATCAAATCCTGCACCAAGTAACAAAATCTACAACTAGCACTACAAGCAATCCTCTAATTTTTTAGGATACACTGGCTCACAGTGAGCAGACCATTCTCCTTACTCCACAACAACCCAGTTACAAAACAGAAGTCAGCTATGATTATAAACTGGTATATAAATATATGTGCTGGGTAGAGTTCATTTTCTTCCCAGTGGCTGGTATGGGGCCGTGTTTTGGATTTGTGCTGAGCACAGGGCTGATAACACAGATGTTGTTGTCATTGCTGAGCAGGGCTCACACACAGCCAGGGCCCCCTCGTGCTGCCAGGCTGGCGAAGAGGCTGGGGGCAGACACAGCCAGGACAGGTCACCCCAGGGACCAAAGGGACGTTCCAGACCAGAGGGCAGCATGCTCAGGACATAAAGTGGGGGAACAAGGAAGAAGGAAGGAGACATTTGGAGTGATGACACTTTGCCACAATAATCCCCTGCAGTACTACAGGCTGGGGATGGTGTGGCTGGACAGTACCCAGGGAAAAAAAGAGAAAAGGACGTGGGGATACTGGTTGACAGCCGGCTGAACATGAGCCAGCAGTGTGCCCTGGCAGCCAAGAAGGCCAACAGCTTCCTGGCCTGTATCAGGAATGGCGAGGAGACGCAGGGAGGTCATTCTTCCCCTGTACTCAGCACTGGTGAGGCCACACCTTGAGTGCTGCAGTTCTGGGCCCCTCAGTTTAGGATGGACACTGAGATGCTTGCGCGCATCCAGAGGAGGCGACGAGGCTGGTGAGCGGCTTGGAACACAAGTCCTGTGAGGAACAGCTGAGGGAGCTGGGGTTGTTTAGCCTGGAGAAAAGGACACTCAGGGTGACCTTATCACTCCCTAGAACTCCCTGAAAGGAGCTTGTAGCCATCTGGGGGTTGGTCTCTTCTCCCAGGCAACAACCAATAGAACAAGAGGACACAGTCTTAAACTGCACCATGGGAAGTTTAGGTTAGAGATCAGGAAAAAATTCTTCACTGAAAGAGTGATCGGGCACTGGAATCGTCTGTCCAGGGAGGTGGTGGAGACATCATCCCCGAGTGTTGTTTAAAAAAAAAAGACTGGATGTGGCACTCAGTGCCAAGGTTAAGTTGATGAGGAGGTGTTAGGTCATAGGTTGGACTCAATGATCTCAAAGGTCTTTTCCAGCCTAGTTCATTCTGTGATTCTGTCTTCCAAAGTAACATCGCTACTTGCGATGGGGTGCTGCTGTCCTGGACATGGCTCAACACCTGTCTGCACCATGGCATGCAGTGAATTCATTCCTTACTTTGCTTCCCCTATTTAAATGTTTTTATGCCAACCCGTAAGTTTTCCAGCTTCTACCCTTCTGATTCTCACCCCCACCCTGCAAGTGGGGGAGTGAATGAGCAGCTAGGTGGGTTTGGCTGCTGGCTGGGGTTAAACCCCAACAATACACATGACAGTCCTGATCCAAAAGAGACCAGGGCTATCACACAAAGAATTTCCAGTTCTTTGGGGCTACTTTCTGTTTGAAAGGGAACCAGGAATGAAGCATATTAACTTGAAAATTGAGAAGGGCTTGAAGAGAGAACATTAATAAAGATAGAATCTACTGATTTTCAAACCAATAGGTTACAATTCTGTAAAATACTATCATACTATTTGAAATAAAAATATATGATCAAACCCTTAAAACTCTAATCTAAAGCACCGGCTGATGATCTCAGAGTACTCTTACGTCTGTTCTATATTTAAAACAAGGCTAAACTATAGACAAAAATGCTAATTGTTGGCTCATGCTCCAAAACCAAAATAATGAAAACACAGAAAAACTACTTTAGACAATCCTACCAGACAAGTAAGACCACAGGAGAAAAATGAAGGCAACCACATTTTGTTATTGGATAACCACATCACAAATCCCAACAGACCATAGGCAGAAAAAGTATTTCCCTGCCTGCAATTGTGTTAATGCTGTAAAATCTTCCCACATTTTGAGATTTCATTCATACTGCCTATGTTACTGCTCACTAACCGTTGTGCTGAAGACACAGAATCACATATTTAAATCATGCCTGCTGGTAACTAATGTACACTTTCAGTAAAACTGAAGTTACGTAACATTTAGGCTCTTCACTCATTTTGTTTTGGACAGGCCTTCTCAATGAATACAATAATATCTCCAAAATACAAATTACAGACAACAGTCTGGGCAAAGCACCTGCAGTTGCAAAGTGTACCACAACACAGTAAAAGCAGCAGAATTAGACTCTGAATTAGACTCTCTGAATTTTCTTAGAGACCTTGATCAGCAAAGGGCAAAATAGTCTTGCTTATTTTTCTAATGATGCCTTACTAAAGTGTAGCTTTTACCTTCAGCTTTTCTGCAACACAAGGACAGAAGTTCAGAATGAGCAGCTATAAGCTGCTTCTAACACTTCAGCCAAACTCATTTAGGATGTCCGACCTCCAAAATCTGTTTAACCTAAATGAGAAAAACATAGCACTATACAGAAATTATTTTGCTTTGCAGTCTCAGCTCAGTGCTGCTTTTACCAGTGCAATGCAGTCCTAGATCAGTGGAAGGTGACTGCAGCATACTGCAGCATCAGACAGAAATGCATCAACTGAACAGCGCTTGTGGGAGTGACTGCTGCAGCCAGAGACAACAGGACAGTGAAATGTCTTCACGGGAGGCTCCCTAAGAACTCTGCAAAGAAGTTTCATGGCCAGCACAACTTAGAGAAACCTAGAAGATGCTCTAACATCTACCAGGCAACAGCTTGGTGATGAGAGATTTCAGGAAGAGAGAATTTGATTAAAAGCATTTTAACACCGACTTTTGAGGAGCACTTTCCAAGCCGTGACTGTGGGTTAAAGCTACAGACTACATTCCACTTATAGACACATCGATAGACATAGCACCTCCTTATCAACTTCACCTTAGCAACAAAATCTCCATTATCAAATCCTCCACAGTTTTTATATTTAATTTTACTTTTGTGGTTTTGTACAATCAAAGGATTGTGGGCATGGAGGTACTCCCCTGACAGGCTATGTACGGGGATCACAGAATACTGCAGACTTACTGACGCAAAGCTCACAAGATGAAGTGTTTCGAGAAAGTCTACCATATGCTTATGAAATATATTGCCAAGCTAGAGTTTGAGAGTTAATTCATTTATTTTTTAAAAACACTTTGAAATACTACACATTACTACAGACACAAAGATACTCATATCTGTAGTACACAGGGCACTGGCAGCACAACTTCTCCTCTGTTGAGTTCCACTTTGACATTTTTCAACCAACCATAAACTAACCATCAAATAGAGCCAACTATTTTCTTCAGAAGAGAACCTGTCTTACCGCAGCACGTCCAACTGACTACTCAAAAAGTGTTAAGACCCCAAGTTCAGTGAGAACCTTAACTTTCTGATTTTTCCGTTGTTGTTGTTGAGAGGATTATGGGAATTGTCTTTCTTTCTTTCTTTTTGTCTTCTTCCATTTCCTTTCTAAAGATTAGAAATGTGATAGCTCTCCCTGAGAGAAACTCAAAAGTATGTATGCAACATGAATTATACAATATTTACATGTTATATAAAAAGGTGATAGTGATGAGCCTTTAACAAGTTCTGTCATTAATCTCGTTTTGTTAGCCGTTAAAGCAAAAAAGGTGCTGATAAAAGCTTCACAGAGTCTGATAAAAAAAAAATAATCCTGGCTTTCTAAATACACAGTCTGCCTATTTAATGAAAGGCATGTTGGCTTAAGTCTCATTTATAATGATTCAGCATGTTACTGAATTTAGAGATGCAAGTAAAATGGCAGCATATTTAAATCAATATATTCTTCCAATTAAAATCAAAACAGAAAATTAAATTAATTTAATCCAATACAATCTCTTCATTTCTTGAGATGCAGAGCAGCCTTTAGTCTTAACTCTTGTAAACAGTAAATAATACCAACTGCACTAGCTGTATGTTGATTCTTCATATAAAGGATCTGCATTTCACATTCCTCTTTATGAGTAGATCTCAGCAGTGGAAAATCACCTGCAGGATCAATCTGTATGTTGCTCCTTACTTGCAAATTATACACAGAACCATTATATATCAATAAATGCTATTATTTTTATACTGTAAGAACAAGTGCTGCCACTCTTGTATCAGGGTAGGAAACAGCACTCTGGCAGGGAGAGCTATACCCAACCAGCAAGCAAAACACACAAGAAAAACAGGAAGAAAAATGTGTTTCCATGGAATCTACATACGGCCCACAAGAAAAAAAGTACACTTTCTTTGTGAAGCATGGATGCACTAGGAAGACATTAATAGCTTGATATTAACAATTAAGGATAAGTCAGATCTTGCATATCCTACAATCTTCATCATTTAATATTACCTCATGCTACTTATCCGAACCACTCACCTCAAGTCCCTTCTTTTGTTCTGGTATTTGAATAGGTATGTTGGTACTTCATTTCACGTGGCAATGCCATAAATATTCTCCTACCATTAGAAGCCAGAGATTACAAAATTATTCCATTTCACATAATGAAATTTATGTAATCTCAGTCATTACGTGAGACAACTGGCTTCAATAGCTTCTGTGACTGGAAATCAATGGATCACTTCATGTTGTAGCCTCATGCAACTGCACACAGAATTACTCAACTCATTTATTTGATTTATATCGTTATCTAGTTAAAACCTAGATCTCATGCAGAAAATAATGCTCCATTTTACATTCATGCTTCTTTCATTGAAACAGATCTTGTAATTTGATGTGGGATTTCAGATTTTTCAGTTTCATACAGCAATTCACAAATTGTAACAGAGCTGAGCAGACAGCTCAAGTTTTGATCTTAAACACGACTGTTCTTAGGGAGTAGAAGCATAATTCTGTGGTATTCACTGAACTTCTTTCAAAACATTCAGCCCGGTGTAACCACTCTTTCACCTTTTTTTTTTTTTTTTTTTAATTTGTAATTGAACACTAGAGGTTAAATCAGACCAAAATGCACTTTTTCCTTAAGAATCCTGAAAGTCAGAAATGCAAAATCCCCTTACTGGAAAGTGAGTGATACGACAGGAACATGAAAAAAAAAAAAAAAGAAAAAAAATTTAGTCTTTACAAAAGCATCAGCACATTTTCAATGCTTAATACATATAAAAGATTCATATAGTCCCTTCCCCATCCATACCTGTGGATGCCTTCTACTGTGTAGGCTAATACTCTGTCCTTTCTACAGGTTACTCTGATATAAGCTTAACACTGAAGATGGTGGCAAAACTGCAATTATATTTAATATTTTCTTGTGGGTTTTTTTGCAGGCATCAGCTTCAACTTGCCTGGTGCTTATTAAGTGAAACATGGTGAAAACGCCTCCAGGGACAACTCAAGTCTGAAAGCTTGACTTTCTCTCAGCCTAAGCCCACAGACTCTCACAGGTGAGGCTCCTTATGATGCTCAGCTTCAGCATCTCCACACTGTATTCCCAAGAGCAGCTGTGTTTAAGGAACATGAGGGGAGATCAGAGTGCAGTTTGCTCAAGCTCACCTCCAAGACCAGACTGAGCCAGCAAGCAGTCCCCATGTGATGTCTAGACGTCCCCTCACACTCCCCATGGAGGCTTTCAGAGGACTGATTAGCCCCAGCCTAAGGCAAACGCCACCTCCCACACAGCCTTGGAGGATCCACTGTAGACACAGGTAGCCAACCTCAAAATCAACTGCTGTGATGTGCAAAATGACCCATCTGGCATGCAACAGAAACTTCTCTTCCACCAGTTCTCAGGACTGGGTTCCTTACCCGGGTAGCCCGCGTTCACCCTTTCCCAGCCGTGTCCACACCCTCCACCAGGCACCATTCCCACGCAGGAAAAGCCAGCAGCACCGTGCTCATTGCTTTGCTGCATGCTGCCACACAAACTGCCTTTTCCAGTTTTCTGCACACAGGCTCACTGTATCTTCTCAAAGAGATAACATTCAAATTCACAGTTCTCCCTTGTCTGGCTAGTGCCTATGCTTTTTAACTTCTTTCAGACATCTTTAATCGGGGAAGCACTTGAAAAGCTCCATGATGAAGATCCCCCTTCCCATGTGTTTGGTCTATAACCCAATTCAATATCCACAGGCTCTGCCCTTACCTCCCCAGCTCTAAGTGAAAGGCACTTCCACATTCGCCTCTAACAGGAAAGGTTATGCAAAACCTTTTCTTCAACATACAGGCTAAGCATTTGGCAGTATGTGGAATCGGAGGAAAAAGCCAGAAAAACAAACCATCGAAGACAGGGCATACCAGAAATGCGCTAAACACTGTCACATTTCCAAGGAAACTGACCAAGGTAGTAGGTTTCAGACCGCACCATCAGAGGTAGCATAGTGGAGCACTACAACACGCACCCATGACACGGTTTCAGCCTCTTTCTCAGCACAGAACCGGGGGTACCGGCACAGCCAGGGACCTGACTCGTGTCCAAGAGCGGGCAGCAAAGGCCGGCACCGGGTTACGGCGGGCGCCCCAAGCGCAGCCACCCTCGCCGGGCGCAGGGCCCAGGGCCGCCGCGTCCCGAGGCCGCACTCCGGCCCCGCCGGAGCCGGGCCGTGCCCGCCCGCTTCCCCGGCAGACAATGGCAGGGAGCGGCCAGCGGGGAGCCGGGCCACGGCCGCCGTGTCCGCTCGGCCCCCCTTCCCTGTAGGCGCCCCGGCACGGCGTGACAGCCCCGCTCCCTGCCCGCGCCGCACCGGCCCCTTCCCTCCGCCCCGCAGCGCCCGGGACGGGCGGCGGCGGTGGAGCCCCACGGAGCGGCATCGGGCGGGGGCTGCGCGACCCCTCCGCACCCGGAGCGGCCGCTCCCGCTCCCGCCGGCGGCGCTGCGGGCGGCCCCGAGCCGTCCCTGGGGAGCAGCTGTCAGAAAGCGCGGCCGGGCCGGGCCGGGCCGGGCCGCGCCTCCCCGGGCCGGCGGGCGGGCAAGGGCGGGGGAGCTTCGCTCGCTAGCGGCGCCGCAGCCCCCGCGCCCCGCACCTCAGGGTGGGTCCCACGCAGGCCGTGTCGGTGCTCTCGATCTCCTGCAGGATCCGATCATGCTCGGGGAGACTCTCCGCCATCTTGGATGGGAGGGACCCGGCGGCCGCGCCGCTGCGGGAGGCGCCGAGGGAGGAGCGGCCGCGGAGCCGGGCGGGGGCCGGCGGGAGCCGCCGGGAAGGGTTTCCCCCTGCGCACGGGGCGCGGGACGGCGGGGACGAAGGAGGGTAGGGACAGGTGAGGGGGCGCAGGTGCCGCCGAGCCGCGCCCCTCGGGTTCGCAGCGGCTCGGCCGTGCTCCGCTGCCCTTGGCAGGGGCAGGGCTAGGCCGGGGACGCCCGGCAAAATCCCTCCGTCCCCATGGCATCTCCGGGTGCTGGTGTCAGGCAGAGACCGCGGGCAGAGACCAGCTGCGTGTGCCCGGCGCCAGCCGCTGCGACCCGCTCGGCGCACTGTGACAAACGAGGGACGCGCGAAATGCGGCCCCTCTCCAGGCCGGAGCGGCTGCGCGCCCCGGTGCGCCGCGCTTATAGGATTCAACATGGCCTTTTCCACTGAGCTAGTTCTGGTTTGTTTCGTCGTTTGGGGTCGTATTATTATTTTATTTTGTTTTGTCTGTTTGTTTTGATTCGGCCGCTCCCGCACACGCGGGCCGTGCCCGTCCCGGCGGGGAGGCACCGACCCCTGAGGCTGAGGCTCTGCGGGGGTTTCTGCACTCAGGTTCTGTCACTGACTTAATTCCTTCCATTTTTTACGTGATAGAAACTTTGGGGTCGGGGTAAAAATAGAACAAAACCAAGCCAAAACAAAAAAGCATACCTCTGTGTGCAGTGGCTTGCCGTGTGTCACTAGAAACTGACATAATGTTTCCTAGTGCTTTGTACGGCCAAGCTTCATGTGTTGATGATGGAGGAATAACCTATTTTCTATTTAAATTTTACACTTTGTGGCTTGTGGCCAGGGATTAACTGATCCTTGGTTTTGCATGCTCAGGAGACAGGATGCACCTGCTCTCTGGGCAAAGTTATCTGCACACAAGTGGGAAGCCCATGTAAAGAAACAGGCCAGATATGTAAAACTTCAGGGTGATGTGTAGCTGCTTTTTCCAGTAAGGAACTGACAGCATTTGACAAATGTGAATGCATCAAGGTCTACAATTGCATTTGGCATCCTTCCAGTTACTGTTGCCAGGCTCATCATCTCTCCTGCCCTGGTGCAACTACACCTGTACACGAGTTAATAAATGGCACTGAAGACAGTGCACATCTTGTCCATGCTTGTGCCTTTATCATATGCAGTGTTGATTCAGATGAATCATTACTCATGACACCTACTAAATTAAAAAAAATTATTCTAATGTACACAAGTGCTTTCAAAGTGCATGATGAAAAAAAACAAAAGGAAAAATCCTACCACTTGTAGTATTTCCTCCAAGAGATCATTCAAATACAGTAACAATCTTCCCACATTCCTTTTTTCCCCATAACTAACATACTGAAATTATAGATTGACACATTTTTCAGGGTAAATTTAATTTTCTTTTTTTAGCCTGATTGTTACTGCAACCTGATGCCTACAGTGCCAGGCAGACTATTTTTAAAACTCTTCTACAAATACTGACAATATACCTAGACAAGTTACATTGCAATCTCATATGTATTACTTTTTTTAAGTAAGGATTTTTTTCAGTTGCACTTTTACCATTAAACAGTTTCCATAAGCTACAAATGAAAAAAAAAAAAAAAAATCTTCAGATATTTAGAAATATCAACAGTAAAATCTTAAGCAGTTGTGTCTTTGATGATTAAAACAAAAGTTGCATTTATTAAAAATTTAAGAATAAGAAGGATTTAATTTTTAAAAAATGCAGCTGTTAACTTTTAACTAGAAACACTGCTACACAAAAGGTAAAATTTCCCCCTGTTTTCATTTTTAAGAGCACTTTATTTTTTTCACAAATCTGCAGCCAGCCATCAGAAACAGATCACTTTGTCCTGGTGAAGAGAAAGAGCAGAGTAGGTGACCTTGGTTTGTATTTTTTCACTTAGGGCCAATCACATTGAAATTAAACTCAACTTTCCTGTAGACTTCAGGTCAGGAAAACAAAGTTTCTAATATATTGTGCTGACTGAAAGAACATCATGAAGATTATAATATTATTAAAAAGAAGCATACCTTAGGGTGGTTCCAAGAGGCAGCTCAAAGGACTGGATCTCAGCGAGGGCATTTTCATATATCTGATCTTTATTTTCTTCTAGATACAATTCTGAGAGATTTGACTTGCTTTTCCTTGCCATAGAGGAGCATAAAATTAATCTAACTTTTGGAGAGGACTTTTATTCTGATTATTATAGTTGACTAAGTGACTGTAGTCAGCAAAACCAGGCATAAAAAAATAGATCCTGTGCTAACCTCGTGACTCCTGAGGACTTTGTGTCCAAGAATGGTGCACAGCTGCTCTTTTCCTGTCTGCTGGTAACAGTTGCCTCGTATGCACTACCCTGTAAAAAAAGAAGGCACAGTCTTTTTTTTTGTACGTATTCCATATATATTTGTCTTAACAACAAATTTCCTGCCAAAATAATACTTTTACATTCTTGAAATAAATATTAAATCTGAAATTTAGTCATTTTGAAAACATAATTTTAAAGGAATTTCAGACACTAGACATCAATGCTTACTTTCTCTGGTAAGTTTTATAAGGTTAAATTTTTTTTTTTTTAGTTCTGTTTTCCTTTTGCTATATAAAAAGTTTGCACACAAGGACTTAGCTGGATTTATGAAAAAGGTTTATGGATTTCCTAAAGCAGATTAGAAAAAGAGAGAAACATTTATGTTCTCATCATTTTCCTTTCCAGCATTAGTAGTTGCTGCTTATAACAACAAATTGCAAAAAATGCTCTGTGATAACTGTGGGGTTTATATGTGTGAGCAGAAAAAAAGCTGTTATTTATTACCTGCATGGGGAAAAAAAATGGATAAACAAATGTTGAGAGCAGTGCTACTGTCACATCATTTTCATGATGATGAACACTTTGCACAACTGCCAGGAATTACTTGAATTGCAGGCACTTATTTCAAATATGAGACTGGAGTTCTACATCTTTAAGTTTAAACAACTTTTTAGAAGGCTAATTCAATATCATTCGGATAATCAATATATTTTATTTTTTAAAGTATTTCAAGGGTTTTAATCAAAATTTAGCTCATAATCTCAGTACTGTTTCTGACAAAATTGATGAATCCAGACACTCATGGTGCAGTCTACAGGTAAATGGAGGGAAACAGAGATTACTGATTTTCGAGCAGAGTGATGAACAGTTTATTCACTTCTCTGTGCCTGGTGGGAACACTGAGGAGCATGAGTTCACATCAGTAGCAGTGGGAAAGAACACTAAAGGCTGCAGTGAGTTAAGGCTACCTACAAATTTGCAATGTGATTCCTTGAATAAGCTGCTTTAAGCACCAGTTTATTTTTGAACCAAAATTAAGCAATTGCTCTGTTAGCATTACTATGCAATATATTTCCTGCTTTCATGTTCTACATGGAGTTGTGAGTAATTTTTACACTTTTCACCAGAAATGGGAGCCTGTGATTGACCCATTCAGCCACTGGATGTCACACAAACGCAGATGAAAGCATGGATATTGAAACTACTCATTCTTATCTTAACAGTCACCAGATTCAGTATTAATTTAACAATTATGAGGCGACACTGTGAATGCAAACTGCAAATAGTATAACAAGCTTAAACGTATTCATGTGATGGAGGAAAGTACATCTACTGCCGCTGTGGAAGAGCAGAGGTGAGGCAGATATGTCAGAGATGCCTCAGACATCTACACCCAGCCATCACACACTGTGGCTGGCAGTAAAGATAGAATGCAGTGATGGAAGCATGACAATTTATACAAAATGCTTTTATGAATATATTTATGTGGTTTTAAATGGGTTCAGTCTTACAGAGGCTTTGGGTAAAATTTCTTCTTCCTCCTTTCCCCAAAATTTAAACAGTATCTTGCTTTAGGAAATCAACAAACCAAAATAAACAGGACTCTGAATCTGTTGTGTAAATGTTCTTGTTGGTATCACAGCTGCCTGGAAATAAATATGTTTAATAACAAAGTGAAACAATGTAAAAAGAAGCAAACATACAAAGGTGAATGACCAAGACATGGGCAAATGTTACAGTCTCCTCGGCTGTGGCATTGGGTGTTGAAGTACCTTGGTTCTCTGGACAGGATCAGACCAAATTGCACCAGGTCCAGCTGCTCAGCTCTCCAGAGTGTTTTACAGCCCCACTGAATCTGTCTAAGGCCATGACATCCAGAGCAGGATCCAAGGTACAGCGGTGGATCTGTGTCTGACCTCAAATCTGTGGGCAGTAGTACATTAACACCTGCCAAAAGCCCTTTGGCTGCAGGTGCCCCTGTTTCTACCCTGTGCCCCCCTTCCCCACCTCTGTCATCTGCTCATCCCCACCATAATTCCAGTGCTTTCAGCCATGCAGGAGCTTCTCCTTTTTCCAGCTGAGCTCAGGGCCACCCTCAAACGGCTTTAGGGAGCTTCCTCATCCAAGGAAATAAAGTATTTTTGTAAAAAAACAAAGGGACAAATTCAGTGTAGGCGCTTGACATCTGCTTCTGGCAGAACAGTATCTTTGCTTCACAACTATACATACCATACTTGGAGGCTACAACCAAACAGTTTGTCAGCAAAGACAATGCTAAGTAATTTTTTTCTTTTTTTCATTTATGGCACTCTCCATACAGAAATGGGCAGTAGACATTATCACTTCTGTGGTATCGTACTGGTTCAGATTTAACCAGGTCAAGAAGCCTGAGAAGGTATTAATCTTCTAGAAGTCACTGACAGAAAATGAGAAGATATTTTCTGTGCTGGTTAAACTCACACTATTTCTGTGAAGGAAGTATTTCATTATCTGGACAGGCGGAAACCTCGGGCCCTGTAAGCTATAAAGAGAGCTGTTGCCATCTTTACAATCATCCTGAGATTTTCCTTTGAAAAAATTATCCAAAGCACCTATTTCTTGCTGAAGGTGGGAAAATGTTTCACAGCTCAGAAGCAGGGAATTGAGGCAAATTATCAACAATATTGTGAAACAGGATGCAGAGGCTTATCTAAAGCAAAACCACTTTCACCACGTCCTTTCTCCCCTTCCTCCCCTAATTCCTATTCTTCCCCAACCCTAATGGGATACCAGAGGGCCAAGAACTGCTGGTTTAAATCTTGCCTGCCTGCGTTGATACTTTAAAAATACGTTCTACCCGCATGACCATTACAAAAAGTGTAATGAGCTGTAGAATAGGGTCCTTACTGGGTATGCAATTCCAGCATAGATTACTTCCTTTTTTTGAAACTGCGAATGCACGATTAGCAGCTTTGAGTCTGTTTAATTTTCTTTCCCAGTTGGATTGGAATCCATTTTGAATGAATCATGGAAAAGAGAGAAGGGGGAAAATGTCCACGCTCAAATGGAATTACTGTAGATAATTTTTACATGCAATGCCATCCATAACAAATTACTTCACTGGTCATTGCCCAGATATCTCCTCTTTACATCCCTCCACAAGGACAACAATGCCATTAGTCATTTCTCTGGCATCTCCTGCTCTGCTACTGCCTTCTTTCCTGGGCTCATCCCCAAACTGGACCCTTGCAAACCAGCTCATTCTCCCTAGAAACTGAACTGGCTGCTCCTGTTCCCCTTGTGCCTGTTTTTCTGATGGCCAGACCCATTTCTGCCTGTCAGATGAAGCATGGTAGCAACAACCCTATCAAATGACTCTTGAGGAAAACAGGCAGATAAGGAGATGATGGAATTGCCACTGCTATTTTTGCCTAATATACAGCCAGTACATTAGGTATCAGCAGGGAAATTACCTTTTTTATTTCAGAGCATTGAAATGAATTATACTTTCTGAATAGTAGTCAAAATAATAAATAAAATTTTGTTTGTTTTGATTACACTAGATTTAATTACACTAGATGTTCACCAAAAAACCAAATGAGCAATGTTCTATTTCACACGGTTTTGTGGGTTTTGGTTTTTTTTTTTAGTGGTAAATTGTCAGAACAGCACACACCTTTCCTCTTAGGAGGGCAGTGCATCACTAACTTTTTTTGATATTTCATTGGCATCTTACAAGTCCCTAAAAATATCTGTAGAGATCCTCAGATAGTGCTGATGTTATCTCTGTAAAAGTCAGTAAAGGCATCAAAACTACTGAACAGAGGCACTGAACAGAGGCACTTCTCTCTGACTGCAGTGGGAAGAAGAGAGTGTCCGTCACTGTCACTTTATATAATGCTTGGTGCCGTTGGAGAACAAGTAGCATTTCATTTTCATTGCAACATACAAACCATACTTTTTAAGCATAGGATTTGAATGATGCTATAAAGTAGCATCTTTATCATTCTACAGAACAAAACATTGATGCATAAAAAATTTCTGCTTACCAGTGGTTTTAAGGAACAGGCATTGACTAAAACCCTGAGTCAAGGACATGCCATGGGAGCCTGAGGGCTCTGCTTCTTTATAGGCAGTGAGGAGCTCTATGGCAGATGTTGCTCTGGAGGACATTACTTTCCTTGAACAGGAGGGCTGGTTTTTCTCTCCACGCTTTTAAGAGCATCCAGTCTTAGATAGCCACAGCATTTATTTTCCTCATGTAACCCAGGAGAACTTTTCTGAGAAAACCAGCCCCTGTTCTAGTTTGGGGTATGAAGGAGTCAGAAATTAAAATACTTTTGAGGTTAGGATGAGTGCATGATGGCCATCTGACTGGTGATGGCCAAGTGATCCCAGCTTGATGAGTTGTTCTGTCAGCTGAGCACAGTGAGAGACAGACATGGTGCCCACTCTGAGTCTATTCTCACTGCAAACCGAAATGCTTTAAATGAAACTGCTATGAACAACCCACGCAGAAGTTTGATCATTTTTATCATGTATTCTTTTAATACTTAAAGTATAAAAAAAAAAGAAAAAAAAAAAAAAACACCACCACCAACCTTGTCTGAATATAGGCTTGAATCACTTTAATAATTAAACTAAATATCTCCATAGGCCTTTTCAGTCTCTCAGGTTCTTATTTTAGTTTAGTTAGAACTTCACCTAATTGTTTTAAGTGAAATAACTCTGTCTTAGAAAGGAATATTATCAGATAGGTTTTTGCACCCGTTCTGTGCAGGTCAGGCTTATGCTTCTGCTACGTTCTCCACTCATGCTTCCCTGAAGTTTTTAAGAGGGAAGAGTTACCATTAGGTTACCACTGTGTGATGGTTGGTATTTCATTGTCCCTGTCAGACCTGGCTAGAGGAAGACTTCAGTATTCATTTTGCTGAAGAGCCCATGCCTATTGAGTAGTGTTAACAGCAATCAGGAAATTTAAAGGAAGTACCTTGACTATCTGCTGCTTAGATAGCTGAGTCTTATTACTATGAAAGAAAAACTGACCAAGCAAGCAACGTTGCCAAATAATACTATACTTCAAGAGAAAATCTCTTTTCCTGTAAATGAGTACAAGAATCATTATTCAAAGTATCACACCACACTAGCTGGTTTTTGTTTTTTTGTAATATTTCCTAGCTATATTCAATTAACATGGCACATTAGACCTTGTAAATCAACACTATTAACTTTGAAATGAACCACTTGTTTTCTGAGAACGTTCCAGGCCACAAACACTTTTTCCAGCAAAAACAATTACAATAAGATTCTGTTTTGGTACGAAAATAGGAAATTATGTTAAACAAAAGGGAATGTTTATTTAGAAATTCCAAGGCCATTAATTTATATTAAGAAACTGTTTGTGCTCAGAGACTATAATCAAAAGGTGATGTGAATCACTGATCACAAAAGGACTTTATAGATAAGGAGCAAGTGCAGTGCTGGCTGATTGTATTATATATTAACAACTTTCATGAACAGCTTTTGCTGATTCATTTGGCAGGAAGTGAGCTGCCAAGAGAGATTTCTAGGGGAGGAACAATCAACAATATTTTCATATAAAATAACCTCCAGTTACTGTATTGTTCTCACAACATTTGATAATGAATGTTTTCCTGTTCAAGAAAAAAAATGCATAAATCACAAAAATAAAGGCAAATCTGGTTTAGTGTTACACTGCTATAAATACACACACAGACAAAGTAAGGGCAGGGTCTGATCAATTAAAAAATTGTAAAACTGGTGAGTATTCCTTGTGAAATTGCTGCACAGTTTGGAATTAAAGATGCAGTAAAGGCTATTCTTTTTGGAGGAAAAAAAAGTCACTCCTTTAACTTTCTTCTTGGTTCCAGAAGCTCACTGGCTATGGCATGCCTGGGATTTTATCCAAAAAACAATGCTTGGTTTCTGTTCAGGAGAGCAGGACCTCCACAGACACCAGTACTGAGCCACACTGCGGGCTGACACTGTGCTGGGGTGCTGCTACAAATGATAGGAGAGCTCCATGCTTTAAAAATTGCAACTGGATCACTGCAGGCAGACCCACCAGTGCGCTCCAGAGCACCCACCCGCGGCCCCACGGGGACAGCTCGGCCCTCCTGAGCAGCACAGCCAGCCAAGGAGGGTCCCCACTGCTGTCCCCACTGCTCCTGCACGGTGGGGACAGCTGGGCACCTGTGCTACATGGGCTGCACCAGGGACAGCCCCAGCCAGGGGACACGGTGAGCCCGGGAGCCTCTGCCACCCGCCCATGCCAAGGATGCTTCGCCCACAATGCCAGCAGGCATCATTCAGCTTTCTTAAACACTTCCATTGCTACCTCTGTTACAAATAGGGAAAAAAAATCCTTCAACTAATCACACTTGATGTGTGATGGCAATGCCCAGATGCAGTGAATTTGAGAACTCGTGGTAGAGGAAAGAGAACAGGAGAGAAAGCATGTACAAAGGATGCTGTTGTGCATCTTATAGACACTGGTAGGTTCTGCTCTATCCGGGTGCTGGTTAGATGTTATTCACAACCAGTTGTGTAGTTCTTTGACACAAACTTTCATATTGTAAGATTTTCTTCGGTACTTGTCCTTAAATGCATGGTAAGTAATCAGAGGCATATTTAGGAAGCTATTTATTACAATGATTAAGAAAAGTTTTTAAAAATTTAAGAAGGAAAATATGAGAAGCCGAATATTTTGGCAGTTGTGGATTTTCATTCAGCACAGACATGGCAGAACTCTGGTTCTTTATCTTCCTTTTTTTTTTTTTTTTCCATTATGAAACATGTAGCTATTCTCCGATTCAGGAAATACTAATTAGGCAACCATGGAAAGGAAAGGCAATTCTTGCTAAGGAAAAGTGCTGTGTAATAAGCTGTCATGCAATTCCACTAATTCCACCACAAATTATCACCAGAGAGAATACTGATTATCAAAAAACTGTCAGTCAAACATATAAAAATATTCTAAAGTAAGGATTTAGAGGGTTTTTTAAATCAGAATATCTTGAAATGTTGTGTTCAGTAAGCAAAATCTATTAGCATAACTGGAGTCTGAAATCAAGATAGAGTTTGCATACAGTTAATGTAAATTCAGACTCTAGAAAATGGTTTAAAATATCACACATTGATGCCAAATAAATACTCACACTCTCACTTCTGCTGGTTGATCTCATCCTGAGAACACAGATAACAATCCATTGTAAGATTTAGGCTGTCCTGATAATGTAGCTCATCTGAGTGACAACTCAACAAGAAACTACAGTCTGCTCATCAGCACTGCAGGAAAGAGAAGATTAAATAATTAATCATGGCAAAACCCAGCTAGTGGGAATATCAGAAATTCCTGACTTACGAATCATTGTTAATAACGTAAAATATTTGAAGCTATTTGCATACTGAAATTTACCAAGACAATGAGGATATTATAAAACAAAATTATAAAATTGTAGAACAACAAATGGCATTCTACAATGTAAGCAGATTTTGGTAATTAAAAAATTTAAAGTCCAAATGATTATTTAAATTGTATTTCCCCCTTTGCATACAGCAATCTACCTGAGATACTAAGATTTCAGGAAATATTATCTATTCAGTGAAATTAATTAATAACAAATTCAGATTTTTAACACATCCTATCTCCAATTACCCAGGAAATATATTAAAGGTAACTGGGTGATGTTAGGAATAAAACTAAAACATTTCTTACATCAGGCTTGACATTAGGGAGCAAGAGGGATGCACTGAAAAGATTAGAAGATATTAATTCCCCTTTTCATTATCCAGAGATAGATTTATAAGATAAATTAATAAAAGACACAGACAAGATGCAATTCACAGAAAACAAGGTAATAATAACCTTCAGCAGTACTGGGAGGACTCAGATTTGCGCTGCAAGAGGGATTCTAACAATGTTAGAAAGCAAATAATTTTCTCAGAAGAATTGCTAATGATAATTTAAAAGGTATTTTTATTTTCTCTTCTCTTACTTTATCACTACTGGATGAAACTCTCCTACAGTTGGATGGTCCTATTATCTATTTCAAAAATTGACAAGCTGAAATAAAGGGGGATTTAATATGTTTATATGCTCATATATACACAGCTTGTATGTCAGCCATTACCTGCCCCCTCCTCCCCCATCTCTCAGCGTAACATAAGCTTTGCATTTACAGTTTCCTTTTCCTCTTAAAGGCAATGTATCCTTTTCAGAGGTTATGAGCCCAACAGTGTAAATTTTGCAACTGGAAATGTAGCATGTAACGTTGTCTCCCATGTCTCCTTCAAAATGTTAGGGGAGATTTTGCCTGATAGAGACAAAAAGCAATTAAGCCTTCAGTTTTATGGGGGTTTTTTTTTGACTACAAACTTTCAAAAGGCACAGAGGTATTTTCCTTGCTCAAGACAAGCAAACGACAGACTTGGAGCCCACCACAGACCACTGCCCAGGCACAATGGGAAGGAGAATCAGCCTTACCTCTGAATTTTCCCGTGTGTTTAAATCAGACACTTAATGATTTTGTTTTAATGTAGGGTTTGAGTTTGAATAGTACTTTAAGCACTGAACTGTCTCCTTAATGTTTGGAGGGGATTAAGTTCAGAGTTCATTGTGTTGTCTGTCATTTTAAAAAGATTAGATAGTTTAGTTCGGCTCCTACTGGCTATGTAAAAGTCTCTCTATTTATTGACTGTCTGGAGTCATTATCAAAGCTTCTAAAACCAATCGACACCTTGTAAACAAAAGCCCCATTATTTTAGCGATCCTGATAAGATTTACATGATATCCACATTTTTGTTATGATCGATTTAATTGTTAGAGATATTCATACTGTAACAGGTTATGTGTGATAAATGATTACCAATTCAATTAGCAAATTAAACTTTACATCCGTTTGGAAAATACAAATGAAGGTTACCCGTCCTAGTCTGTGTCAGATATAACTTATAGTTTGGGGTTTGGATCGGGAAAATTCTGAAAGGTTTCAAGTATTCTTCCAGGAGAAAAAGATCCTTTTGAAGGGAGGAAATTATATTTTAAACTTGGGGATAATTCTGGTGACTATTAGTAAACTGAGAAACAATATCATGTGGAAGAGTGCGATGTCGTGAAAGAGTAGATTTTCTTTCACGTAGTAAGAAAGGTGTGCACCATTAGACTACTACTATACCATTGTTAAATTCTATGAATTCTTTATTTTTTAAGTAGCTGTACAAAAATTAGTTGAATTAGAGACTTCAGATTCATTCTCAAGAAATGACTGAAGGGTTATGGTTGGTTTATAAAGGGGCAAAGCTAAATTACAGGGCTGTCAATTGAACAATCACATTGTAAATATCATTGACAACCAGTCCCACTTCTGGTGCCCCAGGACTTCCATTTGTAACTCTGATGCTCCAAACACAGCAATGGATTGCATTCTTTCTGAAAGAGAATGATGCATTTCACTGTATTTATTTTGAAGATGGGTTTTAAAATCATAAAGCATAACTGAGAGACTGAGCAAGTTCCACTGGATTTTAAAAAAATTGGCATAATGTTTACAACCGTGCTGTCATGGCAATGTTTTTTCACCATTCATGTAAGGAAGTAAGTTAAGGTACTCCAGGAGAAGTAAGAGCATTTTTTAGGCCTGATGATATAGTTGGTTAAAAAAAAAAAAACACCAACTGTTTCTCCATATCCAGCTTAAGCTGCACTCATCATGGCAGGGCTCTCACATAAACTGATTTTACAGAAAGCCTTTCCCTGTTGAACTTCAGCTTACATTGTGCAACAAGTCATTTTTTGTGGTGATCCATCTGCTGAACATTTGTTTGCTGACATTTGATAAATACTTGCTACTTCAGATGTTAATCAAGCGGTGTTAATAAATCAAATCAGTTTGTTAAAACCTGGTATGTTGACAGTGCCAAGGTATCCTGTAATCTATGTCAAAAGGATCAATAGAAGCACACGAAAACATTACCACTGTGGGACAATATTGATTTTTGTCTCAGAAATACTTACTTAGCTCCTGGACTAAATCATTAAAATCAATGAAAAATCTTCCATTGACTTCACTGGCTGTTGGGTCAGGTATTTAGACTGACAATTTTTGGTTCAGGTACTGTTTTTAAGTTTGCAGGTGTAGAGCAGAATGGGGGCCTGATCCTTAATGACAAGTTCCCAGCATGTGAGTGATACAAATTACAAGGAGTAGCTCTGAGAACAGCTCCACTGCACAGTTTCTCAGGAAATACAAATTTAGAGGGCTTGCATGATAGGCAAAACTTTAATCTCCCTCTGTTAGCACTACTTCAGTTTGTGTGGTTTGGTTTTTCAAACTTAAATCAACTTTTTCATCATTTTGAAACACGATGTTTAAGTAATACACCTTCCCATTAGAATTATTTCTCAAAGAATTTATGGCCTTCAATGTAAAGGTCTGTGTAATCAGATTACAACCATAACAACTACACAATAGCATCATTAAGGGTACTTCAGTTGCATTTACTTTCCCAGTGCTTGAATTTATTGCTATACTGTAAAGTCTCTATTCAGAAAAAAAAAAATGTTTAGTTCCATTTACAGAGCTGACTTTGCCTGAGAGAGATTAGAAGTAAAATTATTTGAGATAGAATCAAAGAATTCCATCTTTTTAATTAGTCTGTTAAAGGCAGGAGCACCTAAAACAAATATTTAACTCTGTTGTTGAACACGACTGCCAAAGTCATGAAGAGGAAATTTATAGGGAGTTCTAAAGTCACTTGACAATTATTTCCTTGGGTTATGACTTCTCAAATTGCTGTTTATTGCCAATAGCACTACATTTCAACATAAATAGGATTCATGGGATTAGTGCACTATCCTGGTAAAGATGTTTAGTCTTCACTTTAAATGAAATATGGTAATTGAACCCATTTCTTCTTGTGTAAGAAGTGCCTTTAAACAAGGCTGACTGTTTTTATGCACACTGATGAATCTCTAGCTAAAATACCTTTTTGGTCAGAAGCCAGACTTGCCTTGTTACCTGATGTTCTCTGTAAATATAAAACATGAGGTGAAGAGGAAGGGTAATGTCCTAGTAAGAAAGAAGAATTAACCAATACTACTTAAAATACTTCACCATCATTGGGTTTAAAAATATGAGAGAAAAAACAAACTTTAGCCAATAAACAGCTAGATCAAATCCAGCCAGTTAAGTGTTAAAAAAAAAAAAGTAATTTGAATATTCTTATTTTGTTTTAATAAGTTGATAAACTCCCCCCTCTCTTTCCCCCCCCCCTTTTTTCCTTTTTGGCAGCTGGACGGAAGCCCTTAGCTTAGTTTAGCAGAGAGACAGAGACAGGTTACCTCCCAGTTTTAGGATGGCTCCTTGCAAGCAGAGTTAAAGAAAGCTCATCATTCACAATGGGATTTGCTTTGTCAGAGCTGAAACAGTTCCAAAACGTCCAGAAAAATAAGGGACCCCAGTTCCTTGCCTGCTACTTCAACATTTCTACTGGTTCCAAGATAGCAAGATGGCTTTAAAGTGAGTGCATCACTGAGATGTGTATTGTTGGGGCCTCTTAAAGTCCCATGCCAATGGCAGTCAACATCTTTGAGAGTCTCAGAACGCTTTTTACTGAGCCCTTCAACTCTTCCTTAGCTACAGGGCTCATTGCAGCGCTGTTTGCAGGACCAGCATCCCTCCCCTGGGCATCGCCAGCACAAGGTTTTCACCCAGGCAGGATTCACGGGGGGGCTCTGTGGGCACAACGCGGCTCCATCCGCACATCCAGTCCCCTGCGTCCTGCATGGCCTCGATCCTCCTGACCACTGGGGCCGAGCAGTGCCTTCTGCCATGCCCTGACACACGCCCAGCTTCTGCAGTGAGGAGAACTGCCTGTTACAGGTGACAACTGCCGGTGAAACAAGACAGACACCACAGGTCTGGGCCCTGTCCCGGTGCTCCCCCCACGTGGATGCAGCCAGGCAGATGATCACACACCCAGCTGCACACAGGATACTGGCGTCACCACTGTCACCCACAAGCACGAACTTTCAAAGGATCAGAAAGTCAGAAACCCACCCACAGGCACCTTTACCCCAAGAGTGTACTAGGAAGGATTTGCTAAAGGTCCACCCTTGTAATCCCTGTCCTTAAATATTCCACCAGGTCGAAAACCTTCCCAGGGTCTCAGAACAAATTAACCAGGTTCTCCTCCCTCAAAAACTTTGCTAAGTCGAGTCATGGGGAAAAAAAAAAAATATTTTTTCAGTGTTTAAAACCCCCACACCCAGCTGTGGGAGATGCCTATGAGGAAGGTAAGGAAAGGATCAGGAGAAGCACAGCCCTGCCTTTGCTTCATCGGGAAGCCAAACCTGCAAGGCAGCCCCCACACCACACACCAGCCTGGGCACAGTGTGTCTTGAAGCTGAATTTGGGAATTGTGTGGGTTTCCCAGGCTGAAGGACTCAGTGACAGAGGAAAGTCTCTCCCTGCTGTGCCTCTTCCTAGAAATTCTCATTTTGTACATTAGGACAAGCTCTTATCTTACAAAAAAAAAGAGAATTTTTTGTCACTTGTGTTTTCTATCATGATTCCTTCTGATTTTGTGTGATTACCAGGAAGCTGGTAAATGGCCTTGCACATCTGATGCTCCCAAAAGTTAACATGAAAATTTGTTGATGTTATTAGGACACCAAATGCAAAGAATCATGTTCATCTTCTGCTCCTTCTTTCAGAAAATTATCCCATCTACTTTTGCCTTCTTTTACCTTACCGATTTTGGGACAGTGTAGTTCACGTTTATAGGCCACTGGTTTGTTCTGGTTAATTCTTTTTAATGTTAATTCTTAAATTTCTTAAGAGGGCAGCATGGAAACACTTTGTTGAATTCAGAAAGGCCTGGTTAAGAAAGCAGAAACCTTGCATTTCTCCTGTCCACTCCCTGCATGATCCCTTGTGAGAACCCCAACTACATTAACAGTAGCTGTGATCTTCTCTACCAAAACAGCGTAGTGACATTTCTGTAAACTGGTGAATAATTGTTAAAATCCAGGGAACTTTGAAAATATAGAAATCCTTTCCAGACAAAACCTTCAGATTGCACTACTAATATAATTGGCATCAAAGAATCAAAGGTACTGAAGCACCAGTGAGTGAAATGAAGATGTACTCTCTTCAGGTTAATGGCATTTAACAAACAGGCTGGCTGTGTACATGGAGCTGACATTTTTTGACAAGATCAGAACTGCTCTGCTCTGCTCTAATCCCATACAGGCAGCATATTTTGATTGGATTGTGTTGATGTCATAGTTGCACGCAGCTGTGCAAGGGGACGCTGCTGGTATCTCATAGCTGGAGAGGAGAAAGCAAGCCCTGCACTAAATGTAATGAAGCACAGCCAAAGGACCCTGGGGGTCCTGGCAGATGGCAGATTGGGTAGGAGCCAGCAGTGCCCTGGCAGCCAGGAGGCCAAGCGTGTCCTGGGGGGCACCGGGCACAGCACGGCCGGCTGGGCAAGGGAGGGGATTGTCCCCTCTGCTCTGAGCTGGGGCGGCCTCACCTCCAGTGCCAGGGCAGTTCTGGGTGCCACAATGTAAGAAAGGTATAGAGATACTAGAGAGCACCCAAAGGAGTGCAAGAAAGATGGTGAAGGGCCTTGGGGAAAAGCTGTGTGAGGAGTGGCTTGGGTCGCTTGTTCAGCCTGGAAGAGACTAAAGAGAGACCTCATTGCAGTCTACAGTTTCCTGGTGAGAGGAAGAAGGGAGACAGACACTGATCTCTCCTCTCTGGTGACCAGTGACAGGACCCAAGGGAATGGCCTGAAGTTGTATCAGGGGAGATATATTAGAAAAATGTTCTTCATCTAGAAAGTGTTTGGGCACTGGAACAGCTCCCAGGGAAGCAGTCACAGCACCAGCCCTGACAGAGCTCAAAAAGTGTTTGAACAATGCTCTCAGGCCCATGGTGTGACTCAGGGATGTTCCTGTACAGGGGCAGGTCCAATTCAGGGTATTTTATGTATCTGTGATGATTCTGGCTGGTGTACTTGTATTTACCCTTTGGTAATGGTACAGTACAGCAGACGTGGTGAGATATTCCTCACTGCACTTGCTGATGAATTTAAGAGTAAATCACTCATTGACTAGTGCCAAGAATTCAGAGTTTAGGATTGAGATGGCATTTATGCAGTTAACCGAGTCTATACACACACTCATCCATCAGTTGTTAATCTGCTGGGCACTCCCAATTTCTAGAGGTCTAGACAGGCTGTAAAAAAGGGAGTGTTTAGCAGAGTTCTGGTTTTTATAGGCTTAGAATCATCATACTCACAAAGCAGAAGCAGAAAGGTTTACACAAACAGGAGAACTCTCAAAAACCAAACCAGCCTCCACACTCAATTCCTCAGAACAGCTTTACAAGGCACAAAGAACCTTTGTCACCCACAAAAACTCTTGTCTAGCATAAACCCGCACATTTTCATAAATCAGACTGTTCATAATCATACAGGCACAGGTCTTCTGTACACAAGTCACCAGATGTGAACTTACTTCAACAAGGACTACTGTCAAACTCTTAAAAATTAAGGAACTAACTTTGAACTTCTAATGTTGGTTTATATTCAGTATCAAATCCAATGTTAGGACCTCACCCACTACTGTGATGCAATGCAACTGTCCTGAAACTTATGTGGCCTATGCAACATATCCAATCATAGCCCAAACCTGCTTACTTAGGTTTTCAAAGGTCTTGTGTCAATGATAAAATGTCACAACATCCCAGTAACCAATAATCTTTTTTTTTTGGCAAACATTCATCTAAGAATGATAAGTGTGCCAAGCACTGAAAGCTACATCGTCTTACTCCAGCTTTCTCAGCTCCTGGTTTTCTTAGTGCTTGTGAAGTAGGCAGCAACAATTCCAGGTTCCAGGTTTTGCATCTACAACAGAACTACTTAGTTTTGGATGTCCAATTGGCTTTAAGTTCAAAGTAATCTTTCATTCATTGTTAGAACATACTGCAATGAAAATGCCTTTGACCTCATCTTCAGTCTTTTTATCTAAACTCACATGTGCCTACAGATGTTCTTTCTTGTAGATAATTTTTCAAAGACCACATAATATAAAGTGGACAATACTATGAAAGTATAAAATAGGATAATACAGTAATTGTATGATGGTAATATATTTATACAGGTACATAGCTAAGATTCAAAGGACAGCTTAGTCATTTCCTGATGATGAAGACAAATGACTCAGTGAGTACAGTAGCACCTAATAAAGAGCTTAGTCATTTTCTTGAAAATAATTTAAAAATTCTGTGTTCTTAAGCACAAAGGAGAAATATGTAAACCATTACACAGCGATGTTATAATAAACTGATGCTTGTCTTTTTTTAACTGCTGAGGCAGCTGTGATTAAATTTTTTCTGGGAATCTAATTACTTGTTTCTAATTTACTGGGAATCTAATTACTTGTGAAAAGGCTTTCTTCTGCAATGTGCTTTGCTGAGTAGTTTGCTGCAATCAGGGTTTTTTTTTTTTTTTTTTGGTTTGAATTTCTAACTAATGGCATATCCAGGATTAAATGTTTTAATTTTTTGTATTTATTTAGCCCTTTCAAAAATTTGACTCATGAAATCTAGCAGGATATATTCAAAGTGCTAATTCATGAAAAAAAGTAATGTGTTAATAGTTTGTTATTCATACCTGTAGTAAGTCACACCCTTGCCTCCTAGTATCTTTTGACTGAAGAAAGACCTCAGAATTTGATGTGGTCTTAATGCAATAGCAGAGGATTCTTGTAGTGCTAAAAAATCCTTATCAACACCTGGCTCTGTGCTACACTTATTCTATTAATTTCCATAAACACAAGATCTAAAGAGCAAAACTTTCATTCAAACTGGCAGGTGAATTGATTCACCATTCCCCAAGATAACAAGCACATTCTTCAGATCATTAACTGGAGTCAAGGCTGGTGAGAAGTTGTGGCTACCCTTCAGACATTCATTTATGTCCCACCTTTCAAATGCACCATTCTCCTGTGCAATCTGGGAATATAGCTTTCCACATGGAAAGGACACTCAGATTGGGTCATCAGAAACTGAGTATGTGAGATGACAGGTTGATCTACAGAGCCAGGACCTCTAATCTTGCAGTCAGATCATCCCCTCCCTCTTGAATTCAGAGCCAGACACGTAGCTTATAGATGCACTGCCCAGCAAGTCACACTGCTGAATAAAACCATGAATGAATGCACTCATTGCTCAAGATTTGCTAACTTTTAGATCTTAAAGAAAAAAAACCCTTCAAATGTCTTACTGAAGACAGTCCATCTCCAGTGAGTCCCTGTAAGAGCCCCACTGAAATTGGGCCATGTAGCACATCCCACTGCAGGTCACCTGGCCAGGAGTGACACCGCCACAACACACACACAGAGCAGCTTAGGACTGAGATAATATGTCCCCAGAAACAAATACAACAGCTTGTTCTCCGGCAGGTTGAAACAAGATAAAAATATTTGGGAAACAACAACTAATCCTATGTTTATTTAAGTGTGACAGCATTTTGTTGTTCTTAAAGAGCCTCTCTGTGCTCACAAACAGCTCTGATCACCACAGCAGCATGGAACCACCGATTAACTGCTGGGAGTCACAGAATATTCCGAGTTGGAAGGGGCCCACAAGGATTGAGTCCAGCTCTTTAGCTGGCCGGTACCTGGATTGAATCTGTGATCTTGGCATCATGAGCATCCTGCTCCAACCAACTTACTGCTCCTTCCAGGGAAGGAGATATGAGCTGTTTCACAGACGGGGGCCTGAGGCATAGACTGATTGCATTAAATACCTTATCCAGTATCAAACTGCAAATGAGTGGCAAAGCACAAAATTGAACCCAGATTTCCCAAGTCCTAGCCCAGGATTCTCAATACAAGTTGACCTGTACTTTGCAAAAGTGGGTGCCTCTGACTTATTTTTGGTACTTTCAGGTTCTGATGAGGCTGGAAATATTCCAGCAAAAGAAGGAAGTGGAGATAAGTATGAAAAATGAAACAAATATACATGTAACCAAATTTCTTTGGCAACCTTAAGTTTGGTTTAAACTTAGAAAGATTTTTTTCCAGGACAAATTAATCTCTAAATGAAAGTATATGACTTGTGATATGAATTTCCTTTTTAAAGCAGGTTTTTAACTGTACCTAAAAATACAAAAGAGAAGAAAGCAATTTAGGAAGTGAGATATTCGAGGTTCAATCTTAACTTACTGTTGAGCATAATCTTATGGAGCATTGTTGCCCAAAATATTGGATCTGTTGCCCAAGGCAAAAATTTCCTGACCTCTCCATAAACTGGATCAAGGAAGCAGAACAGCAGAGAATATATTGGATACAACTGCTTTTCTTTTGTTTGTCCCTCCCTTAGCTGGCTGACTGCTGGGTCAGACAGCCATTGCTTCCAGTGCACGAAAAGCAGTAGAAAATTTTGGCACAAAGATAGAAAAGGGGATTGTGCTTTGTCATATCATGTAGCTGCACAAGTAGCTAATCTAACACCAAACTCCATTATGTGAGAAAAATTTGGTCCTGGATTAAGATAGCCATTTTTTATCAGGCTAAGATGAAGAAGGGCTTCTCTCCTTTGCTCTTACATGCCTGAAGTTTTTTTCCAGACTGGTACCACCATGACTGTGCAAACGTCGTGGTCTTCTGAGCAGCTACAGCTTCTGTGGGATAGAGAAGTCCATCTCTGACAGTCATTGAGGAAGAACAGACACAAACTGAGGTTGTGGGTCCAACATCAGACTGTCTTGTAGGATTGTTCAGACCAGGCATGATGGCTTACCACGATCACATACATCTTGGTAAACCCGTTATATTTAATCTGTTAAAAAGAATAAAATATAAGTAACTAACATTTACGGAAAGACTGTGTGCTGCGCTTTATGCTATGGAGCCTACATTTCTAACCAGGTACAAGGTTCCAGAAACTCAGATTTATCTATTGCAACCACAGACAGAAATTTACACACATTGTGTAGAAGCTTGTCTGCATACTCCACAGTAATTACTTCAGCTTCCAGAAGGTAGCAAATTGCTAAGATAGGTGTATTTCAGTTTGGCACCATGCTCCCAACAAGACGAAAACAGCTTGTGGTAAATATAATAGTTAGCAGCCAGAACAATGGCAATTAGGACAACAGCCTAAATCCTGTGTGGCTCTGGAAAATGTGTGAACGGTCTTGCGAGTGTAGTGATAAGAAGTTTAAATTAACATTCATTAGCATCTCTGGGAGTCCTACGGCAGCCCCAAGCCAAGAAATCATTAAGCTGGTGCCTCTAACTCCTGGCTAACCTTGGCTGGATTTAAGCGGAGTTGGCATCACCTAACGTGCTTTTCCAAGCTGAGATATGGGCTCTGAATCAGGACCGAAAAACCCCAAATTGAATGACACTACTGCTCCCACACCCCTCCCCCCAAAAAAAAATTACAACCCCTAAATATAAATAACTCTTAAAAGAACCACCAAAGGATTTCTATTTAAAGGCATCAGCTTAATTAGAAAGATTAATTTGTAATTCAGTTGTTTAGACCTTTTGTACCCACTCGAGGCCACAAGCCATAGACTCTCCAGAGACATGGACTTGCTGTACATCCTCAGTGACACTTAGGGTACCATCACCTAAACATTTAAGACTTTATGAATTTAAAAAAATAAATAAATTAATTTTAAAAAAAAAAATTGAAAAGGGCAGTCGAGTTGTAGAGTGCAGTTGTAGGGCAGTTCGAGATTCCACAAAGCAGAACTACACAAAACTTCCAGTTTCCACTGTGCAAATGTGCGTACGTGAAAAACTATATGGCTGACTAGTAGCTGTAAACTCTTTTTCACAGCACTGATTTTCCATATTGACTAACAAAAGCAGGGTTTTCCTCACCCCCAGTGAAAATGGATATATTCTTCATGAGGCAACAGTGCACATTTACTTCCTGCAAAGTACGGTCATTTTCGAAGTAAAACTATTTTGAAGATCAGGACAAGTTTTTTTGAGGTAGGTTCCTGACTTTCACTTTTGCTATATAATCTAACTGAAAGAAAAGGGGAGAAAAGTTCAACTTCTTTAAAAAAAAAAAAGTCTTTGGTTTTATGCACTTTCCTGTTTTCTGGCCAGCAGTGAAAGTTCATTCCTTACAAAGGACTGACAAGGCTCAAAATTACAGCACGCAGCATCATGTCCTACCTTTTTCAAAAAATTTCCTCAGCTCTACTGAGTGCTAAGGTCCACACCACCCCTTCTGTGGAAAAAGTGGTAGGAGGCAGCAACTAAAGGCAGGGAGACAAAATAAAGTGCCTCTCAGGGTTTCCTTGGCATGGCGAGGCAGACTGGAACACGGTGGAATTAGAACACTCAATTACTCCCTAGCTTGCACTCCAGGATTGACAGGATTCCACCAGCGTGTGCCAGGGGATCGAGTCGCCCCTGCAGGTTCGGGCCTTGGCCTTTGTTCACTTGGGACGGCTCTGCTCTGCTCACACCGCTGGCTGCCTCCCCCATCCTTTGACGGGATTTGGAGTCATCTCCTGGTCATGTTCATCAACTAATACACAGTTAAAATAATTGGGAAAAGGAGAAGGAAAAAGCCCTTAATCACTTTCTGTGTTCACCTTGGAATAATAACAACTTATTTTTGTTTCAGAGGTAAAAAAAGAGACATGAAGAGAAGAGAGACTTTTACTTTGTCTTTTACTGCTGAGTAATTTGAACTATTTTTCCTCCCTTGTATAGTACTAGAAGGTTTTACCGATCGGAGGTCACGTTACGTCACGGACCTGAAAGTGGCTACGATCCTAATTTCACGTTCTCGGGTTTTCATTTATCACACACCAGAAATGTGTGGGAAGGAGCAGAAATGGACCCAAAGCTGCAGTTTCCCAGCCTGGCGGGCTGTGCCGTGCCAGGACATTTATCAGCCAACATGAAGCCGGCTTGTGAGGAGCAGAAGGGCCAATAGAGTTGAGCAAGATACTGCAAGGGGCGTGGGACAGGGTGGTGTTAAACACCAGAGTCAGCGCACAGGAGCTGCTGCTTGGAGCAGAATTATTGCTACACAGTTTGAATAGACTTCCTGTGGCTGCCCTGAGACAACATCTGGCCGTGCAGCCTGCTGTGCTGGAAAGGGAACTCCTCTGGCAAGCCCAGAGAAAATAGGAACGCGACCACGAAGGTGGGAGAGCAGGTTCGTAACCTGCACCCAGCCTCCTGCAGCAACTGCTTGTGTGTTACAGCCTCATGAAGCTTATTTGACACACAGTTGTCTCGATAACCATCCACCGTTTCAGACTTGTGGGAACAATAGCCAGCTGAAAATACAAGGATTCAAAACTTTAGAATTCCTTCTTTTTGTAACATAAGCAGACGCCCTAACAGCGTACACCAAGTAAACCCCATCTGAGTCCGGGCTTTTGGGGTTTCTTTGATTGAAGAAGCAATACTTTTGTTTTCGTTGTAGTTTACATAGTAAAAACAGGCAAACCGTGTCGCTGTTTGAAAAGTGATAAATTTAAAAACAAGAAGTGAAACAGTGCAGATACCTGAAACTACACCAATTCTGCTAGCTTTGCTACCCTACCAACAGAAATAGTCCTGTCCTGTTTAGATAGACTTTGTTTTGCTACATGACTGCATATGCAGTGAAGTGATATCAAGTCCTGAGGGTCCACTCCTTTGATGAGTTAAGCACACAAAGGCCCACATTTTGATGCAATCTGATATCATATATTTAAGTCCTAGACAAACTGCAACTGTGAGGAAGTGATAAACAGAACTTCCTGCACAAAGCTGCCTGAGATAACACTTTCCATGGACTGGAAAAAAAGAGACATGATTGCTACAGAACTAAAAGGGAACTGTTCTGCTCTTAATAAATAACCCTTTCTTTTTCACGTGGCTATTGCAAAAGCCAAAGCACAAGTGACTAAGATTCAGTAAGCTGCGAAGCAGTTCTACTCACACACTGCTGAAAGGATTCTTTGAGGAACTACACTTAGTTCTGAGCTCCAGACCCATGTTTGCCCAAAGGCTTCTGTGCTGCAGCTGCAGCCCCGCAATTCAGAAAGCTCCTAGCTAATATTTTTACTTACATTTTAAAGAAAGTTTTAAGGAAAATTAAACTAAAAACTTTAATCAAATGGAAAAATAAGAAGGGATTGTTTAATGAATAAGGCTAGAGTTGTCTTCTACGAGGGAAAAATCCTGTAGGAAATAGTATTAATTCCTTCCCATGGGATTTCTTCCCAATTCTGCATCAATGTCTCCTCAAACTCCAAGAACTTTAATATATTTATAATTACTTTGAATTCATTTTGTGATTGTTTGAGCAGCCAAGTTTTCTTCATGCAAAGTTGTGGGGGAAATGATCTTCAAATGTGAGTATTTAACATACACCAGAAGTTGTTGGGGGTTTTTATTAGAATTTAGAAAATGTTTGAAATATGGAGGTATTTCCTCATATACAAACTGATTAGAGCACGAAATAAAAACCCGTGGAAGTTAAAGATCCAAAGCACAGGCAATTTCTAATACAAAGTATCAAGAATTCATAATAAATTGTTCAAGGGTGAACCAACACTTACACGTTATCGAAAGCACAGAGAAATCACTGAAGCCTGGCAGATATTCCACAGGTGCTCCCACAACAGGTCGCCTGCTATGCGGACATCTACTCTCACCTCACGTGGGGATGTCCCTGGACCAGCCTTGACATCAAGTCCTTCTTCTGAGGCACCAGAAGGCTCTAGACTCTGACCATTACAACCTGCTCTGCATAAAGTATCTTCACTAACATTCATCAGTTCTGTGCATTTCTTTTTAGCCTTCTGTTTACACTACTTTTCAAGGAGCTCAGATCGTGTTGCAAGAGAGAGAAGCAACTGCAGCATATTAAAAATCAACCAAATGCTACCTATTTTTGAAACATTAAAAAAAAAAATCTTCCACTGCTATTGCAATTTCGAGAAGTAATAAGGGAAACACAGTGATTGATAAAATTAGTGTGACAGCTTTCTGGTGATATTCTCAAGGACTTGCCCTGTACAGTGTTTCTTGACACATAAAGAGCCATAACATCATAATTTCTTCTGGTCCCTTTTGTACCCCCACGCTGCTGGTTGGTCCCACACCTTTCCAGGGTGCATGCAGCCAGCTATGGTCAGAGCGTGCTGAAGGTGCCCACAGCACAACCGTGCCCAGCCCAGGCAAACCTAGGCAGAGCTCTACAGGGCTTTCAGTCTGTGAAACACCAAGTTATTAAAAAAAAACACCTTTCCAGCAGCAGCCTTTTTATTTGTCCTGTTTCAGAAGGCTGGGCTAGAGCAGAGCCGCACCAACGGGGCACAGCCCTGGCACGAATCTGGGCTTCAGGCAGGGAGGGAAACAGCAGAATCAGATTTGACTCTGAAGAAATGCTAAATGAAAGCACAGTCCAGTGGTTGCTGGTAACTCTGCCGCAGAAAATAGCACACCTAGTGATTCTTTTTCTGATATCCTCTTAGCAGCACACTTGAGCGAAGGACCAAATGCTATGGGTGATTAAACGATCATAGAGGCAGCAATAAGTAAAATATTTAAAATAAATAGTAAAATACACAAGTGCTTGTCGATTAAGGCCTTTTTCCATTGTCTCTACATTATATTAGTAATATGGAAACTCGCTCATTTTTAATCAAATCCAAATCTGATTGCTTTCCCTATAACCTTGCATACTTGCTAATTTTATTCTAAGCTCTTGTACATTCTCTTCCCTGGAGAGATTTCTCTTGCAGATGAATTAATGTAATCAGTTAGATAACAAATTATGTGTTTCAGGTGCAAGTTGTTTTTAAATAAAAAAATATTTAAATTACTTTTCTTTGGGAACTCAAGGGCTGCTTATTCACTTGGGGATTGTGGTAAAAATGATTGAACAAACATTTTTATCATTGTCAAAACAAGTTTCATTTTCATTATACTAAGTTATCTTGAAACCAATATTTAGTATAACACTTGAGTGACTTGCTTATTGTTACTTAGATAGCCCAGTGATAGGCACCATAGAAAGAACAAAAAAAGGTAGTACACTAAACTATAAATGGCAAACATTCTCAGTCTCCTCCTCCTTTACTATGAATACAACTGAAAATCTTCACATTGGTGGTAATCTCTTAATGGGCTTCAGCTCCTTATCTTGGCTATGAATTAATTATTGATTTTTCAACTGCAAATACAAGCCTGCCGTGCAGACACTTGTGGCTACAGAAAGAGTGCTCATCTGATGTGAATCAGTGGACAGAGGAATATTGTGCGTCAGCAACTGATCCTTAAAATAAACAAAATGTCACTTAAAGATTGTAAAAACAACAAACAAAAACCCATTTGATTTTTAGTGTTGCAAATGGAACACTGTGCCAACTTTGCTCTGCATAACAAGTCTGAAAAAGCTCTCCTGGGAATGTTTATACTGTGTTTCTATCCAGATTTCATATCTGCTTTGAATTGTGACAACAGTTTGACCGTTTTCATGTTAAAAGTTTCCTGCCTTTGTCATGAAAGGCGCTTTTCATCAATACAGACAAGAGTCAAAACAGGAATCCAGGACTACTGCTGCAAACTTTATGAGCACCTGCCTGGAAGCGCTTGAGCCCCAGCACCAGCCCTACGTTCCCCCTCAGCCCATGTCTTCAGCCTGCATCTGAGTGCAAGGATGGCAGAGAAAGGGCTCTGCTAAAATGCTCCTGGAGATGACTGTCTCACATCCCAGCCCGTTTTGGTCAGCAATCATAATTATGTAGGTGGTTCTTTCAAATATCATCTGACAGAGGATTTCAGAATGGACTGTAACTGTCCTGCTGATCTTAACTGCACATTTCAGAGCTGCTGGGAATGCCACAGACATGCTGAGAACATTAAGCTAGCTATGCTATCAGTTACAAAAGTTAAATGTTTAAAAATTTGGGGGGAAAATTATTAGTTTTCTGTTCTAATACTGTAGAATAAGAACTTTTGCAGGTGTGCTCGGATCCTTCTGCAGCGTGAAAAGCAAGCAGTATAAAACATTTTAAAGAGGCTTTTATGTGTCTCAATACACATACACTTGTATACATAAATGGAAAAATCTTGAAAATTAAGAGCTCACACACATACTTGCATTTCAGTTTGTGTTTTGATTTTTTTACATTGAACACTGCAGAGCAGTTTGCTGTTTCCACACATACCCCCACAAGTCGAGTAAACTACTCATGTCCCAGTATCTTGAAATATATTGATTTCCCCTTATGGAAAATTCTACTTGAAAGATAAAACCACGCATAAGACTGAAATAATACTGATCAGGCAGAAGTCACAGTGTCTTTGACTAGAAGAATTAGTTACCTCAAAATTCCATTGCAATGAAAAGAGGTCAGAAAGTGTGATTGGCCTTTCGGGTTGTTTTAGTTGAGTAACGAATAGACTGAACTTCCTTTTTTTCCAAAGTGTAGTCAAATAGTGATCATGCAAAGTGTACAATTCTAAACAGATAATTAAGCAGCAAACCCAAATCTTTACAGCTGAATAAGCTGCTTGAAAAAAAGGAAAAAAAAAAAAAAAAAAAAAAAAAAAAAGAAAAAAGAAAAAAGCCAGAAAACCTGTGTCTTGTGTACTAGTTTAAAACAAAATCATCACTTTCTCTAACAATTCATCTCTCCACAGAGTTTATCTGTGCAAAAACCAATGATCTACAGGATTCAGTATAGTTTTCTGTCAGAGCACCCTCTGTCCGAAGCTCCCAGGGGAGACACTGTTTCCTAATCAAGAAAGTAAACCATCAAGAAGGTAAAAGAATAATGCAAACCACTGTGATACAACTCAGCTTTCCAGTATCTCTGTTCAGGACAAAAACCCAATTACGTCACAACAAAGAAACGAGAGCATCTCAAACTTTTCCAAAAGTCATTTTAACGCGACCTATGAGTTGGTTGTACTTTCTTTCTGTCATATATGTACAGGAAAAAAGAAAACAATATAAAAATAAGTTTGAATAATAGTCATATACTTTGGGAGGCACGGCAGGATCTCCTAATAACTGCATAGTAAAAGACAATTTTGAACTTTTTCCTTGAAGAAGACTAGACTTCTAGAACCATATAATTCCACTGGGTTTGCAGAACTATTCAGCACAGTGAAAAAGCATACCCCAAAAATGAAGTATTTGTCTATGCTTCCTATGCAGTGACCTTTATAATGTTATCATAGACTTACTCTGGTAAAGCCAAGAGTAGTGGCAGGGTTTGTTTTCCGTGCCTACTTGAAAAGTCCTGGGATTCTCTGGACATTGATCGGTGGAGTGTAATTTCTTTAAACTTCAGCAAAAAGCTACCAACTGTCATCTTGTAGTACTTTTTCTGAAACCTGAAGTGAATCAATTCTTGGTCAAGCACCACATTAGTCCGTCACAGAAGGTTAGCCCCTCAACAGTGTAATTTAATGCCTTTAGCTGCTCAGTATGCGCACTGATGGACACACTCAGCTAGGAGGAAACAGCCATCACTACCCAGGACCCGTTTTGGCAGGAATTGCATTTGCAGTACTTTCTTTTTAATCACATGTGGACTGCTTCTTTCCAGCTACCATTATTGTAGGCAGTTGTGTTCAGAGCTGAATAAAAGCTAGCAAGCTTCACACAAACAGGCACCAAAACCCCTTACCACTCTCTCTTACTTTATGAGGGAACACTTAGTAATGTCTTGTCTGGATTAGGACACTTAGTTACTAAACCCATTTTATCAATTTAATTTTCACAAACCTCCCAGCATTTGTTTAAACCTTTTCTCCACATTTACATTTGTTGAATGGTGCACTATTGTGTGATGCAGGTGATCCATCACTGTTGGGATACATACACTTTTAAACGACAAAAAAAGTAATTCTGAAAAATATTTCTGTAATTAAAAAAAAAAAAAAAAAAAACCTCAATGATTTTCCCATCTTTTATGAGAGAAAAACCGTTATGAATAATGGGCACTATTGCTAGATCTTTACCTTAGCAGCCAGGAATGCTGATTCAAGTACTTTGCTTATATTATCCCGTTATCTGGGAGTGGGGTCTTCAACAGTACAGAAAACTATGTGAGACATTCTTGATACTCTATTTAACTTACTTTACTATGGCTCCGAGGTGTTAAGTGAAGTCTGTCACTGTCCCAGAAAAGTTCCTTAACGCTGTGGCTTTCACAAACTTATATAACCCATTTATCTTCCAATTCACCTGGGGATTACAGAAAACCTCAGCTGAGTTGCAGCTTTTAATGAGCTTACCCAGAGCACAAGGCTGAGATATCGGGATTGTTCCTCCTCTGCGAGGCCATGGCTCAGACAGGGGGACAGAGACAACTGTGGCAGAGCACAAGCCAGACCTGCTTCCCTTCTTCCTCTAGCCAGACAGCCAGGAAAAGGCTGGTTGTTCAATTTGTGTATATCATTTCCTAAACAGGGTGGATCACTGAATGTCAGCTAACTCACAGCATCGAATTTTCACCTGTGCTGAAGGTTAAGATGCACGGTTAACAAGTATTGTGAGGTTACGTGCCTCAAAGGGCATGCTCAGGTTACCTACAGTTACCTGGAGAAACTGATGAAAATTCGAGTTCCCAGCAAATTTAAGTTAACCTGAGTGCCTGCCATGACTGAAGGATGCAGCCCTGTGCCTGCTCAGCTGAGTGTTCTTAGCGTGCCTCTTCTGAGTGTGAGCAGTCAGGAAACTATGCAGCCAGATAGCTCGGGGAACTTCTGCTGAAAATTAACCTGAAGAAATACAAATAAAGTGGTTAGTTCTCACTAGCGGGAGTTTTCACAAAGTGTGGGAACGATGACTGCGGAGAAAAGGGCCACAAAAACTATTTTGGCTGCAACTTCTTAAAGGAATGGTGGTACCATCAGGAAGGGACTGAGAGCTACGCCCGGCCTTAGTGGAAGCTCTTTGCAATGACTTAAAACTGGGTTGTTTTGAAATAGTATGTTTGCCGTATGTTTCTATGCTGCCTCCTGCTGAGGATGCTAAAGAGCTCAGCAAAGCTCACAAACAGCTCCTCGGTAGGTATTATCACTCCTGTTTTACAGGATTGAGGTTGTGGACAGAGCTCGGATCGTTTGCCTGCAGCAAAAAGCAAGTTAGTGGAAGGGAGACAGAGAAACAAAGCCACTGATCCTTGATTCGCACCACTACGTTAATTAATAAATCGATGGTGACCAACACGCAGAACATTAAGAAATGCCCCCTGAGCATTTACTAGCAGGTCAGGCAAATGAGCAGCTGTGAAGCCACGCCAGTGCTCGCTCTGCTGCACAGGCGGAGAGAGCAGAGCACGCGGGGCCGGCGCCCCTGGGGCTCTGCACCCTCCTCAGGAGGCGCCCTGTGCGTCTGGTGAGCACCAACAAGGGTAGGCAACCCAGGAAAGGCACAAGGTAGGATTTAAGGTGGATAGAACCCAGCAGATTCTAGCATCAGGTTCACATCTTGAGGGTGCAGGGTGCTGGCTGGTCTTAACCTTGTCCTGTCCGTGGTGGGGCTCTGCACCCTGCACAGGATCTCGCTGGTCACAAGATACAGGAGGCAGACACTGTTTTGCCATCCCTGACAAGTCAAGAAGAGTGTGCAAAGCCCTGGGTGGCTGTTGTTGAGTTATACCACTCCCAGCTGGGAAAACAACTACAACTATAATGCTATTGAAGGAGGAGGAAGTATTTGATTTTATTCCGTTTTACAAACATATTCTACGTAAGGGTACAAAAATCTTTGTCGTTGCTTTAAAGCCCATATGAAGCCTTGCAAAGATGTATATTGCAACAGAGAAAGCAATACTTTACTGCTCTGTATAGAGTGGCAAAAATTAGATTAACACCCACTTTATCATAGACCCTGCTCCTCTGCCTTTCCTTCACGCCGCTTTGTATTGACATGAAGGATGGCACACACTGTGGGGTAATGGATATTCAGATCTCACCTGCTCAGAAGGGAGTTGCTAGTTGGCTGTTAAGTATTTTCATCTTGTGGTTTTATAGCCTCCCCTACAACAAGTAAACAAGATGTTTCTGCCCTTGGAACCCTGCAGGTTGCAGAGGTAACCTGGCCCTTTGAGGTGGCACCAGAGAAGTAACAAGAGCTGACGTGCACAAAGCAATCTGTGTACACCAAGTAATATTTGGTGTGTACTGACTCGTTTTCACCTGTTTTAAGTATTAATAGTGGTGTTTTTAAGTACTTTTTTTCTTTTTGCAGAAGTCACCTTGACATCCTGTTGTACAAAATTCTCTTTTCATCTCTCAAAAATTTCCGACTGAGAACAGAATGTATGTTATTGATAACATACACTTAAAAAAAAAAAAAATCCAAACTCTTCTTTCAGCTAGTTCCAAATATGCTATACTTCATTCATCCAGACTTTGGGCAATGTCTGCTGTTCATTTTTTGGAAAAAATATCACACACAAGAACGACTTGGGCAGAACTGAGGCATTGAAACTTAAAAGTGTGTGATGCAGCTCCTTCTCCTAACAGGGGGGAGAGATTTGATTTCCCTGGCATTGACCCTTCGCTGTGTGTATGAGCAGGCAGGTCTTTCCCAGTCTGATCACTGTTGCTGGCCTCAACACCTCTTAGATACCTTGTCTCACAAGTTTTCTGTCTGGTGCTAGGGGAAGGCTTATTTTTTTTACTCCTCACAAACATTTCTAACCATTAATAGAAATGCTGGTTTATTGACACAGAAAATTGACTCGTCAGAATCAGGTATTTCTGTGAGAACCTTGCAGCAGGATAACAGTGATGGCAGCCACAGGGGATAGGAACACTACCTAACAAACCTGAGTGACACATTGCTTCAGGGTCTCTTTGTGTCCAGCTCATTCTCAGGGGCTCACACGTCTCTGCAGTTGCTCTGGTTCTGCCTCGGCAGAAGCCCAGGAGTGGGAGTAGTGACAAGGATGGGACAGAAGTTCTTTGGAGGAGAGAGGTAACCTGTGTCCTGGCAGACAGCAGTTCAGCTCTTCATCACTTCCCAGACGCCAGGGGAACACCAGTCTGGAGATCTTAATCAAGGAAGCATCTGGATGTCCCGTTTTACTGCCTTTCCCAACTAGCTAGCATGCCAAGGGATTCCTGTCAGTTCCTACCAGGATGGGCATGAAACTGACCCATGACATTTAGACAAAATGAAGTCATAAAAGGAGAGGAGCAATGTCTGAAACCATTCACTGGGCATGGATTGCCATCAAAAGTGACCTACGTTAGGAGAGCTTTTCTAGACAGGAACGGGAGCTAAAAATGTGGGCTCCAACATCTCATCAGTGGCACAGGGTTCGGCAGATCCTCTTTCTCTAAGTTCCCACTGCATGATACCCGGGCACAGACACTAGCAAACATTGTGGGAGGAGTGACTATAATAAATAATCTGTGTTAATCATGGAACTTTATAAAAGAAAATAAACACCACAGGAGTAATGATTTCCTATGCCATTTTATCCTCTGAACTTTCTGGAGCTGATTGAGCTGACATTTTGCAGATATTCACCACAGCTTGATTTCAGACACATCCGCACTGATTCAGAATAAACAACACAGAAACAGTGCAGGGACTTTGAGCCTCCACTACCATGACCAAGAGCAGAACATAACCCAGAGAAGGACATCCTGAGACTTGGGAAATGCTTAGAAGATCCAACACAACCAAACCCTTTCAGGCAGGAGTGCCATACTATAAACAATATATTAAAGGCAACTTCCTAAAACCTTTCCTGGAAAGAAATTTATGTCATAGTTAAAGGCATTTCCCCGGCATTTTCATCTTTGTTCTTTCGATCTTTGATAGTGTGGGAAGGAAATCAGACAGCTTGTGGATATTGCTGCTACCCTTCAATTCTACTGATAATAGTTGTGGAAACATACACATAAGAATAACTTCCTGAATGAAACAATATTTAGCGCGTATAGAAGCCTTTGTTCTTGCTGTCTAGAGAATATATAGTTATACACAATTACGATGACTTTTACATGACCACTAGGATGTGTGAATGCTCTCTTTGAAAAGTGAAAAGCAGCCAAATCAGGTGGGTTTTTCCACACAGAAGGGACAGATAAGTGCAAGCTCCATTTTTCTTAAGCCAGTTTTATCATAACAGGAAGTATTACTCATTCTAAAATTGAAGCTGAATTATTTTATAAAAAACCTACGATGAACAGTGGACAGAACTTTCCCCTTTTATTTTAGTACCTCGAACAAATTGTTCAAAAGAAGCAGCCAATGTGTCACTAGCTGAAATACATTCAGTCACAGGACTGAAGACATAGGGGTTTGATATTTCTGCCCTCACAATTACAGAAAACTTACATGATTTTTTTTCACTCGGGCATAAAAAGATGAGAAATTTATGACAAATAAATATGTCACAGCAAGATGATAAAAATATGAGGCAATTAATTTTTCGCCAGTGTTTAGATTTTCTAATTTTGTAAATCAGTAATAACTGGGGAATATAAAAATGGCCATATTGGGTCAGACCAAAACTCCACGTAAGGAAGTATCCTCCAGGAGTTACAGCTGTGCTGGATAATTAAGAAAGAGGGCAAGAACAAAACAATGAGAGAAAAATAAAACTAAACAAAACCAAACAAGGTGAAATAACTTCTTACAAATGTACACAATTAGCTACTTATTTCATCAGAAATGCTGAAGGACAAGAAGGACCCAAGCACTAATCCTCATAAAAGGTCTCCAGAGGGAAAACAAGGGAGCAAACTGGACCAGAAGTAAATTAGGAAAAAAGAGACAACAGGTGTTCCTTATTTTTGTTTGGGGCGGGTGAGTAGTAGGATTGTCATTTCCTGAAGCAAAACTCAGGCCCCATAAGAAATCCTGGGGGCTGTAAATTTATTAAGCTTAGCTTTTCCCTCCTCTACACTGGAACATGAAGATCTTATTATATGCTCATGTTTCACCTGTACCCCATATTCAGCAATTTTATTTTCTAGGCTACATGACTTTTGACCTTGCACATGCTAATGCAAAATGCTGTCTTTAATGCCTCTTTAATTTCTAATCAATACAAAATTCTGATGTTACCTAATGGGTTAAACCCCACATAATTTTCCCTTCCCAGGTCAGTATATAACATTTATCCAACACATCTCAACAGGATGACTTGAATCTGACACTGAATGGAAACAAAGCATGCTTATTGCTTTTTCCAAATTTTAGTATATATATGTAGCATTTAAGATTAAGTGCCTTTTTTTTCCTTTAGTAGAACATTTCTTCATTTTAAAGAGGGATTTTATTCACTTTATTTCTCCTCTGACTGGCAAAGTTAAGAGAAGTCTTTGGTTTCTTATACCAGACATGACAAATTTCAAGTACAAGGATTCTAATTCCCCTCACTCTTCACACCTTGCATAGTTATTCACCCTAATCCAAGGTCTGAATTAATTGCATCTGCTATTTATAAAATTAATACAGCAAAAATTAGACCTGCAGATTTAAATCTATACTGTTGTGAGGTGCTTTATGCCATATCAGAGAACCATAATAGACTTCACCAATGGTAACAAAAACAATGTTTTATTTCATTTATTTCAGCCTAAGATGGCAAGGACATAATCATATCTGTTTCTCCATCCTCCCAGTTGCCTGGGTAAACAGTAAGCATTTACAAGATCGAGGCATGTGGGGAACAATGTCTCTCAGTGCTTAATTAGAGAAGCGAAGTAAAAATAACCTCTGCATTAAACACATTAGCTTTAAAGTTTGAACAAACCTAAGTGCTTTTTAAATTGAAGCCTGTAAAACATCCTGCTGACTGCTCGTTTATTCTTTCTGAATATACTTGAGATTATAACCTTAATCTATATTTATAATTTTATTCTAAATCTTAACCTAAGAATGTCTCTTGCTTTGGTTTTCTGACTGGAAGACTGAGCTCTGTTATTATCGGGATAATAACAGACATTGCTGGCAGTCAAATCTCCAGGAGGAGGCCAGGATGGCATTGTCCACCTCATGGGCAGGGAGGGATTTTATTCAGAAATTCACTGGAGGCAGTTAGGCTAAAACCAAACAGTTCTGGAAATCTCATCCTAGTCAGGATGAATAGTCAGGCTATTTAAATCATGTTCTGCTTTGCTCTATTAGGTGAATACACAGAGGTTTGGCACTATCTGACCTGCCCCATCTAAATGGTGGATAGGCAAATAATATACTGGCCAGCCACCATGCTGGCCAATGAGTATGGCACCAGTGCAGGGCTCGTGTGGGAAATCAAAGGAGACAAGAAGTGAAAAAAGAAGTTGTGTGAGTTCTTCCTGCCCTTGGTCTATGTCTTTTTTTTTTTTTTTTGTCTCCACCTACATCGTCGCCCCATTAAAGCTGTGGCCAGGGCAACCCTGAGAACTGTGCATGTGAACGGGAGCATCTTCAGCACATTAGAGGACTTCAAAGCATAACATTCACCTTTTCCAGTAACAATGTTAAAACTGTGAGTTGCTCTGTTCCAGAGAAATCAGAAAATTGAGAAAAGCATATTTGTTTTACACATCACACAGGTTCTTATTTGCATTACGCTACTTTTAATCCCTAGCTGCACTTTCCAATTTCTCTTTGACATTGTTACAGGGTCTTTGCCCTTTTTTTTTTTTTTTTTTTAATGAAAGACCAGATTATCACACGATAGCAAGAAGTGAGACTGAAAATGAGCTCTAAAACCTGGTGCAGTAAAGAGTGCGCTGCGAAGCGCTGGCGACACCTCTGTTGTGTGACCCTGGGCAAGCCTGTGCCTTTTTGCTCCCTTTCCGCTGAGTAAATAGATGCCAGAGGGGCAACTCTCTGTGTACCAAGCTCACACGTGAAAGCTGCTGAGACAGTGAGATCACAGAGACCTTTGCTTTGGTGTCATCATCCTGGAAAGACAGAAGTACTGAATCAAAGGCATCAGGTCTTTCATGTGAATAAAGTGCTGATCCCACAAGCTCGGAGGCCTCTGCTGACTGGCACTGCTGAGCGCGGAGGAGCTGCCTTTCCACCAGGTCAGCAAACAAAAGGTGCTGTTCCAGTGGTCCCAGAGGCTGATGCCGCCTCTGCAGGTTCCCATGAGAATGTCAATCTCCACGCTAGCACAAGTGCTGACCTCAACCCACCACACAGATTGTTTTGGCTTGACGATGATCCAGAAACATACGTTATATTAGAGAATTTGTAGCTCCAGTGGCTGGGCCTGGAGCACAGGAGGAAAGCAGCTACCTGGGCTTGTCAAACACACACCATGAGTTTGGTGTTGGTAGAAGGGAAGCTCTTTATCACTTTTAGCTACACAGATGACTCCATTTCCTAGCTGGAGGAGGTCTCCAGGCCCCGAGAGCGTTTCTGCCCCTCCTCCTGGGCCCTGCAGGGAGGACATGTTCTCTGACACCCCCCGAGTGCTGCCACGGCATCCAGCAGAGGCAAAGCCACCGCGCCCCTGGGGACAGGGCAGGGGGCGGAAGGGTGAGCCCAGGGAAGGAAGGAGTGGGTGGACTGCAAGCATGCACAAATATGCATGACTCTCCTCCCACCTTCTAGCGGGTCTTACTGGAGAAATTGTTTTAATTCCCCATCTTCTGCCCTTCCCAAAGCAGAGGGAGAAACTGAGGCCCTGTTGCCCAAATCCCCACCGATCACAGGGAAGGATTATTGTACCCTTGGGCTGCTCATGGCTGAACACCATCAGCGAGGACAGGACTGGCCAGGAAAAGAGATAAGTAGCACCCGAATTTCCTGAAACAGGTTGTGTCCTCAGATTTCGGACATCTCCACAGGGATGTCCACTGCCAGCTGTCAGCATTGGAGCTATTTTTCCTTCTGTTTTGGTGGGGGCAAAACTAATTTATGCCCGTAAATTGAAAAGCACTGTTTTCAACATCCCGAGTAGCTGACTTCACGTTCTTTCCATACCAAAATCCAGACACTAAAGGTAAATGCTTATTTAGCTCATGCAGCTACTGACATTGGCTTCAATGGGATAAATCAGAAAAAAAAGGAAGGAAAATATGCAGGATGAGTTGTACTCTTCACAAGTCAGTGATTTGACTGTCCTTGCGCTTCTGGAGACAGGGCGAAGTTCAGGCCTGACCTGAAATCTTGCAATTCATTTTGTTTAGGTAAATGTGAAAATGTGAAAATTAGTCCTCCTAAATAGACACAGATATCATATTTCTAATGGCGATACCACACTGACACTGAGACTGTTGTGCAACTCACTCACTAATTATCCAAGAGTGCTTCAGCCAGTCCTGCAGGAAGCCATGCCCTGCCAGTGCAGGGGAGGGACCAGGCACTGCACCTGTGAGGAGCCCTTCTTGCTGGTGCCACTGCTGTCTTTTTATTATTATTTTACCGATTTTGATAGAACTCGTAAAGCTCTAATTCTGTGAGCAGGAAGAAATTTCTGATGAAATGGAAGGTTTCACGGGAGAAACACAACTCCCTGTCTTGTTTTTAACTCCTCAGGCTGTCCCGGCTGTCCCAGCAGTGCTGAAGCCTTCAGCAGGTGGGTGACACAGCATCCACTCCTAAAGCCACAAAAGACGGAGCTGGACCAGGAATAAGTGTTAAATAAAGTGCTTCGTTTATAACAAGACATTCCCAATGCAGATCTTTTGAGCACAGGTACAGCATACAGGATATGCCTGGCACTGACATAGCCACATAATATGTAGGAGCTGGGGTGCAGGGTAACACGCTGCCCATTCTGACAAGCCTGCCTGGGTAAAAACACACACCTGGAGGGGGGTGTAGAGCTAGAGAATTCTCTGGAATCATCTTGTCTGGTCAACAGGGACCATATAATTTTGTCCATTTCTGTTTTTCCATTTTTTGTGGAAAACCTTTTTTCTTGCTAAGAGTGCATAAAGGATTTTTTTTTTTATGCCCAAGCAAGGGAAAAAAAGGCCCTATGAAGAAGAAACTCAAAATAAGGGAAGAAGTAGAAATCCAGAGGTAGTTTTAACTCCAGTTTCAGCTACTTTGACAGAAAGAATGCAGTATTTAGATAACTTTTGGCCACTTAGTCAATTTAAGCTATTTTTGTACCATTAAAACCTGATTTATAGTCTAGAACTTATCTACTGTAATACAGCCAAATGAACTTTAGAGATCAACCTGTTATAAAGTTATCAAAACCAAAGGTTTTAGGCAAAAGACAACAGACTCCTCTCCATAGCAGCACAAGTGCTACAAGAGGCAGCTGTAATGGCATAAATGGACATTTTATCAGCTTTCTGTCAGGGACTGACAAAATCATGTCAAATGAGGCATTAAAGCTCTAGTTTTGAAAAGTGTGATAAATACCAGCTAATCTACTGACATAATATATAATGAGTCAAATATTTAGTTTTGCATTAAATCTAAATCCAACATTAGAGCATTTCCTCTTGATTAAAAAGGATAAAATGTAGATGCTATTTTATGCTCCAGTTCCCACATGTAATTAATGCTCCACATTCAGAGCTGTTTCTGACATTATAAATGTGTTAGTAAACATGTCAAGGAAAGGGGGGAGGCACAAAGGAAACAAGTGCAAAATCTATATGCTTAATTCATATTCCTCCATTTGCAGTGGCTAATATGTTATTGCAGAGACTATTTGCAGACACTTGCCCTGCCAGTGAGCAGCTAACTTCCCTGATTGCTTGTATAAACAGTCTTCCAGATCAGGAGACAGACGTTGTAAGGGAGTTCATAGCTAATTTAATTTTAGTATCATTAGGAATTAAAAGCAGGGCATTAATAGATTCACAATACATGTTGGCTAGGCAATATAAGCATTGCATGATGTGACTATTAAAAGCCTTAGTATTTGTGAGTTGTCACATGGAAAGGTTTTTCAGAAAGTTTATCGTCTTGGGAAGAAGATGTACCTGCTTAGAGAAAAGATAGTGCTGAGATACGATGAAACATTTCAGTGTTTTTGTATCATATATTACTGATCTTAGTGGGCAAGGGAAAATTCATACCTACTCATATCTAGAAGTAGAATGAGACAAATCCTCATGATTCACTGAAATACCTATATTCATTATACATTATATTCTCAGCATTATCCTTTAGCTGATTTTTGGGAGACAGAAGTTTGAGAAATGTGTTTTATAGGCAAGTACTATGACTTCCAACTTTGTAGTTTCAGAATACACTGCACTGTAGTTGCTTCTTTTCTAGAGAATATGTTTTAGAAAACTTAAATGCAATCCAACACTGTATAAGCTGGCATGAGCTCAAGTCAACTGAAAAACGAATGAAAAACACGAAGTAATAAACCCCTGCCACCTTCATTTTAGGAAACGTGTTGATCTATTTGTTAGAGAAAAGGTCTCTTTAGGCTGACACTCCTTGCTAAGTTTGACACGTAAATCAACATTAAGTGCAACCTGCAGGATTTGGTATAGCTCATGATACCAGAGAAATAGTTCTTCCTACTCCGAAGAACATGAAAAATCACTGGAAATAAAAACAGAATAAAAATAAATAAACACACAAACACAACAACAACAAAAAAGAAAAATACCAACTAAGGAGACCTTAAAAGGTGGATCCTTCTATTTTACTTCCAAAATAGATATTACATGGATGTCTGTGTATCAGCACGTAATCTTCAGGGCGCAGGTTACACGATATTTGGCATCTAAGAAGCTGCATGAACTTTAATACCAGTCAAACACCTCCAAAGTTGTTTACCAAGAGTAGCAAGGCAGCCTCTGCCGGTGCACAGGTCTGCAAGTGGGAGGAGATGGCACATAGAAGTGATACCCTCTTACAATTCACCCTTTTGGTGAGTAGTTGTTTTTACTCAGTTTCCTCATGTTCTTATCTCAAAACCACAAAGACCCTAAGCAGAATGATAGTTCAGAACAGTTCTGCAAATATTTGGCCCCAGGCACTTTCCTGAGCTGGCTACTCCTATAGCTTCTCTCTGCAGGATCTCCTGGGCTCTGCTCACAGGAAACCTTCCAGGCTCTCCTTTCCACCAGGATGGCTTTCCTGCCTCACCAAGTAGGAAGTCAACCCACTGCTGATATCAGCTATCACCAAGAATTACCTTCGAATTGGTGCTTTAAATGGTTTAATTGTTCCTGTAAAAAATCACAGCCAAATTTGCTATCATTCCAAAACCTGCAATGGTAAACCAAGTTACACAGGCTCTACCCCGTCCAAAAGTGGGTTTGTGCTATTTTTACCTGAGAAAGGTTGCAGCGCCACTTTGGACAGACCGGTTGATCATAATAACACTGGCACAACAAACTTCTCTGGCTTGATACTATGAGTGAATCTTGGGCTCTACACAGCTTCTACTCCTTCTGCCCAAATTTACAGACAATAAAGAACAGTGCAGGGTCAAAACATCCCCCTCTCCACACCTTAAAAAGGCAATACCCAAAGAAAATGAACCCAAACTCCACACCCTGAGTAGTTTTCCTGTCCTTTAGAAAGACCTAAATCTATGTTTTTTTATTAAAAACTGGGTTTTCTCCTTTTCATGCCCACTGTCTTGTGTTACAACACAAAATACTTTCTGGCACCTACCTAATATTAAGGAAGACTCCCTGTGAATGTCCTCAAATTTGGGCTGTTCTCATAATCTGTATCACTGCCTCGTGCAGAATACAGTTGCCAATTTACATAACATCAAAATGCAACATTAGCAGTTTTATCTGCCTCGCACTTTGCACTTTAATTCAAGTATGTAAAAACCCAAGTAACAGCCATAGCAGTAGTTTAGGAGCTACTGATGTACAGGAACTTCAAGCAATAATAGGTAATTATAGGAAGATAATTATATTTCCTAAGAAGTTTGTAGACGTGTGCTCTAAGACTGGAGAACTGGCACTTTTCCTTGTCCATGCTGTGTGCTTTTGTCCCCTTTTCATATTTTGACAGGTATTTTTCACTCCAAAGAGATTTAAAGTAGCATGTGGACTGGCACAGAACCAGAACCAGACATTGGTGGGAATATCCCCAAAAACCAGGAATTCTTGGTGTTGCTGAATTTCTTCTAGATTATTTCTCGACTGCTACTATGTCTCATTAACCCTTTGTGAAGGGGAAAAATATCAACCCAGGTCTTCCTTCATCTCTCATTCTGGGAGTCGTTCATAACCTCGTTACATCTTTGCACTGAGAGAAAAACATCTAGCTCCCTTTTGAGAGTTCAAGTTCATGTCACTGTAGTCACATGGTTTGCAGGAATGAAGAAATTCATCCCAGATTCCTTCTGCATGGAAACCACCTTTCTCTGAACTGATTTAAAAGCCAAGCAAAGTACACAAGGACAGAACCCTTGCCACACAGGTTTTGATAAAGACTTCCTACATAACTGCAGGATCACTGACTGATCACTTACCTTTTCTAGGGCAGGCATCCTGCAAAATGAAAATGTGTTAACCTGAAAGAATGTGTTCCTATGATGTTTGAAAATACAAAAAGCGCCACTGACTGCCAGCAGTGCCCACATCAGGGCAGTGCCCCCATCAGTGCAGTGCCCACTGTGGCACACAGAATCCGGGAGGTGCTGTACAAAGTCCTCTGCCAGCAACTTCCACAGTAACAAGGCGAGGCCCAGGATGAGTTTTCCTTGCTGCTCTGGAGTCCTCAGAGCATCATTGCCTTGTGCTGCCATGCTGGCATCTTCAGCATCTTCACAGCATGGGGTTTCTTCCTCCATAGGGATGCCAAATGCTGTTTTAGTTTACATTTATCCTACAAACAACTTCTGTTACATGACAGGCACTGAATACTTTCCTCATTTATATTTGAAACAGCTTTAATATTAAAAAAAAAATAATTTTCTACTTCTATTTTCCACCCTGTTGATAAGGTTCAAAGAGAAAAAAAACTTAAAATATTTAGAAGTTTAAGGTTAATTTAAGCAAACAAACCCCATATCCTTCTTTGCTCTTACATACCTGGTGCATGGTAGTGCTCAAAATCTCTCACATGGAGAAAGCTTATTCAGATGCTAAAAATATCACATGTTTACACTTGTAAATCGCCATTAGCAAATGATTTTCCTAATGCTTTAGACAATATAGTAGCAAAGTGCAGCTGCTTCAGCCAGAATGGTATTTTAGTGATTTTTAAGAACTTAATGAGATCAGGTAATTGACTAGTGAAGCTAAAAATTTTACCTTCAATTAAACAATCAACAGCTCAGTACATCAACATAATCATCTTTGCCCCTCCACCTCTCTGTTATTAAATCAATATGTGGGTAGCAGTTGTCTAAGAAACCACTTCCTCTGTGTTTCTAAACCAGTGTTCAGGACCCATTTTAAAGCATTTATTCAATCTGTCTGGTGTAATTTGCAAATAATGGAAAGTATGTAGTAATGCAGATTCCGTAATCAACTAAGAAAAAATAAGGCCTTAATCCATTTGTTATTTAATGGCATTATTTATCCTACATTTGTTCTGGTGCAACCAACAAATAATAATTTACACGCATTTTAAGGTATCATCATGTGTGCCTCGTTTGCCAGTGAGAGATTATTCCTCATATGTATAAGAAATCAGATTGTACAGGTTACATTAATGAATCCTGTGACTGATCGCTCATGAGACAAAAGTATCATCTTTGAAAAAAAATACAAAGTAACAGAAAATAATTTTGTCAGGAAACCCCTTCCAAGGGTTATATTACAACACAGCAATCTCATTTTGGAGTGGTTGATGATGAATCAATATAAACCGCCCTCCTCAACCACAACTGTGCATGTAAGATATTCATTACTTCAAGCACAGGGAACTTCTGCTGTCTTGCAAAAGACTCTGAAGTTGGCCAGTTGCATCCTACCACACACTACTTTCAGAGGAGTGCTGGTGTCATGTCACCCACAGGTCTCTGTGGCATAATTCTCCTCTCTAGAAAAAGCATTTGTTTCCATATGCATATAGCATACATTTTGCTACAGTAAAAATACAAGGTGAAGGTTATAAAGGGATAAAAATCCTGTACATTTCCATGTAAACTTTGTTTAACTAAGACGTAAATGTATTTTAATGTATGGTGATATCCACTATCTGCACTTTCTGTGAGTACACCCTGACCACCCCGACACTCTCAGAGGCTGTGGGGTAGGGGTAGCTGGTGGTGCAAACCAGCACTGAGCATGAACAGTATTCATTTTGAGAGTAACACAGGCAGAAAATGGGTGTCTTTTATTCAGCTATTGCAGTGTCAGCATTCTCTCCCTGTACCACAGTATAGGAAGCGGTGAGCAGCACAAAGACTATCTGCATACAGTTCTGACTGAGATTTTCAAAAGCAACTAGTGATCTGATGTTGAAAAGAGTTACCATAAAGAAAACATCATCAGATGTTTTCATCTGGTGATGAAAGGAGTTACCATAAAGAGAAATGATTTTGGGGAAGTGCTGTACATCTCCTGCCTGCTAACAGAGGTGAGCTCAGGTGGCAGAGACTGCCAAGAGCTGCCATCTTTGCTGCTGCCACTATTGCTGCTGTTGCACTGAATCAAATTAAAATGCTTCACTCAGAGTAAAATGCTCATGAAGCTGCAAGGGCTAATGCACCAAGGAGACAGTATGGTACCTGGTGCACTCCTTGTGGCCAAGCTAATGTCTGTGTGAGCCTTCAGGGCCAAAGCCACAGGAAAGGGTTTAGCTCTGTAGGGCAGACCCAATCCATCTCCTAGGGATTGTACTGACCAGTAGTTTATCCCAAAATCTTAACTGGATGGAAAACTTCGGACGGATCCCTGACAGACTGTCGGATCAATCTCTGCCCTTTAACCAAAACAGTAATTTTCCATTATCTGACAAACTTCAGGTGAAATTTTTGGTTTGCTCCACCGTCTGTATCAGGATGCCATAGGGCTGCAGAGCTACTGTCCCATCCCATTATTTTTGCCTCTGAAACCTCTACTACTACAGCTCAACTCCCTTGGCTGTTCTCACCCTGACTCGTTCAGCCCTGCGCTTGTTTTCAGCCAACAGAGCCACTCATTCGCAGTTCCTGCCCACATCTAACTGGCACTGACATACTCAGAGATAAATTTAATCTGGTGTCTTACTACCATGGAGTCCAGAATCAACCAACGAAACACCCTCAATGAGCCAAACTCTCTCTGAAGTGCTGGCAGGGCTTCATCACCCACCAGCCAAGAATTAGTGCAGACCTTTTCCTTAAAGGGTTATCGTCTCTAAACTCCTTACAGCAACTTGGGCTGTTTCCAAGGTACGTTTGGGAAGAACCTCCAGGATAAGACCCCAGGAAGTAACCTCAGCAACTGGTCCATCCTTTTGCAGAGCTGGGTCCTTCTGTACCTTAGGACTACAAGAGGTCTCTCTGATTGACTTTGTGTGCTAGATTAGGTTTTTGGCTGTGTAAGAGGGTTCCTTATTACACAGAGAAGGAAGTGGAAGAACTGATGTGGATAAAACAAAGTCACTTCTTCCCCTTTCAACCTGTGATTCTTATCTCGATAGCTGCAGTAAGCCATTGAGATACAATTGCAGGGTAGTGGGCAGTCCTGACTCATTTTGAGATGGCTTTACCCTCATGTGGGTGTATTCTAGGACGAGAACTCTCAGTATGTCTAGACAAGGACAAAAGTCCTGTTTTTAGAGCTAACTATGTTTGACTAACATGATTTGAAACTTTGCATAGACAGGACAAGTGAAATGCTAAAAGATATTTAAAAGTGTTTGCTATGTCATTCTAAAAATACAACTTTTATACTTGTCTAGACCATGATAGAATACTCCTTACAATGACACACCCTCTGCAACAGCCAAGGAGTACAATAGCATAGGAAAGAAGGACCAGTAAGAATTTTCTCCACATAGGTCTTGAAAGCAATGACCCGGATTGAAGAGCAGGGAAACCCTGAAGGGTCTGTCTAGACAACAAGGTAAAAAGGATCCCTTTTTCAGTAGGTTTAGTTCAGTCAGGAACTCCTCTTTCAAAAGCGAGACCCACTAAGAGTCTACTGATATAATCTGCCAAGGTTTAGCAGGTCATATTCTGGGCTCCTTGCTGACTGCAGCTCAGCCTGCTAAAATCATGTCAAAAGTTTTGAGGTCTATGTGTCTGTCAGATGGGATTTTTAGTCCTTAAATAAGCTTGATTGAATTAGGTCTCCTGGAAATGGCCCCTTCCCTAGGGCTGATGAGATGGCAGCTCATTTTTCATGCCCATTCAATCTTTTAGCCCAAATAATTTCCCTAAACTGTACCAACAAATGCAAAGTTCAGTTTGTCTTTAATGTCAGTATTTCTAGCTGACTGTGAGGACCAATCCATTTCCTACAGGCCACCACAGCAATTCGTTTTGACTTTGTTTTCACCAAAACGTACTCAGACAAAACCCTTGATCAAATCTGCTCCTTTAAATGGCTACTTGAAAACGTCTAGCCCACATGCTTGCACACCTACCCACTCTAACAACTGTCTTGTAAAAAGTCAGCAGATAAATTCTTAGTCATTAATACATATCCTTACACAGGTTTGCTTCTACCAAACTTACTGGAGAGTGAAAAAATCGGAATACCTCTTTCCCAGAATTGTGCTAGTATCTTTAACATCTTAAATAATACTTCTAGGAAAGGAAAAAAAAAAAAAAAAAAAAAAAAAAAAAAAAAAAGTCACAATGACAATTCTAAACCAAACATAATCATAGCCTCTCAGACTGTTTAATATCAGGCTGTTTTGCTATGTATAAAAACCTCCTCAACAACAACAAACCAAAACAAACAGAAACAAAACCAAATAAACAAACAAACAAAAGACCAAAATAAAACCCCCAAACAAAACAACATACTCAAACAAACCTTTAGTTCCATTTGTTATTAAGACTTAATGACATAGGTAGGTATCAATCTGATAGGAAAAAAGACCTACCTCTCCATTAGATCCGTTAGAGATTATGTCTTTATAACACGGGTGGGTATCTAACATTCAGGGGAAAATTCACAAGTCACCAACTCTATTGGAAGACTCCACCAAATAATAATTTGCTGGTATAATTCGAAGTGGCCAAAGTAACACAGTCTGGATGTGCTTGAGACTGCCGGGGTTTAGCAGTCATTTGTCAATAGCTCTCTGACAATGGAGCTGTGAAACGGAGCCACTTAAGTTAACGTGATAAGGCTTTTGCACGATTGTGAAAAGTTTTTTTGGCCTTGACATGCGCCATTTGAAATGTTTTAGAAATACACATTTATTTCCTGTTTTGGATAAATAGGAATAAGCAAACCTCCTATGCTCAGGAGGCCTGGAGCTAGTCCATGACTCAAAATAAGATAGGGACTCAACTGTAAGCAAAGGGTTTTTGGGAAGCTGTCGTCACCAAAGACTTGAACAACGTTCTTACTGAGCCCAAACCACTGCTAAACGTTAATGGGAAGTTGATCTGAATCAGATCGGCATGCTCCGACCTGATGTTCATGCTTCCTTCAGGTTTACAGCTGTCTTGAAACTTTCTCAGGCGCTAAAACGATGACTCCAAACCCTAACCTTTCGCATATATATGTATATACACATATATATATACACATATATATATACATAGTTAAAAGATAATAATACCCATGCCCAAATTTTATTGTTTGACTGATTTATCCTTTTTTATGTGCTCCGAGGAGACATTTAATAAGCAGATGTCTTCCAGGCCCTAAAACCATTTCTTGCCATCCACTGAACTGAGAGGATGGCTAAACCTCCTTTTATGAGCAGAGGAAGGTCCTTTTCAGCGAAAGCAAACAATTAGCAGCCCTGAGTTATTATTTCCTATTATTGTGCAATAGAAGAGGCTCTGGACATCTCAGCGCGAAGGATTAAAGCGACCCGCTTCTCAAACACCGCGTATCCTCCCTCCACCTCTCCCCGCCCCCGCGGCAGCAGCGGGCGCGCAGCCCCACGCGTGTCCCGGCCCCGTGGGCCAGCGCTGCCCGCGCATCCCGCGCTGTGCCCGCCCGGCACCGCGCTGCGCACCGAGTCAAAGTACACAGCGGCTCGGTCGATAGCCTATTAGGCTAGAAACAGTTCTGCATATCAAAGGCCGACGAACCTAATGACTAAAAATATAAGTACCTGACCCGGAGGATTAATCACACACTGTCAAGCTGAAATTGGTGCAATTCTTCCAATCATTAACGTTTTGCTTACAAAAATGTGCTTTTCTGTTTGTTTTTCTGCTAAATGATAACCATTTTCAAGTTGAATCGGCTGATAAAAAAGTCGAAAACAAGACGGGAGTTGTGCTGGAAAGGTCATACGTGCCAGTTCGGCATGGAATAGCCAAGGGGCAAACAAACAGGACAGAGCGGGGTGGCACGGAAGGGGCCCGAAGGTTTTCCCGAACGGTGTAAAGTGCTTTGGCTGTTTTTCTCCTGCCAAAGAGAAAAGACTGCCCGTGGAGGGACACTCGTCCGCCCCGCTGTGGTCATCCCCACGTCGGTCTCCCCCGCGTGGAAACGAGCTGGGGGAATTAAGGACAGCTGCTTCTAACCGGCAGCTCGGCCGGCCCCGCCGGTGTGTTTGACCTCCCTAAACCCCCTCCCCGGGTGGGCGGGTGAGCAAGAACCCGACATATCGACTGCCCAGCCTGGGTTACAGAGCTGTTTGTCACCTGTCGCGACGCCCTGGAAATCCACATCCCTGGCCAGGCGGCCGCAGACGGTGCATCTGCGCTCCGCACCTGCACGGAGCCGCCAAACCCCTGCCGCGGCGGGGAAAGCGCCTGGCTTGGCGAGCCCGGCTTCCCTGGACCCCATTTCATCGCCAGGGACGCGACCCCTCGCAGTTCCTCGGGCAGAGCCCCCGCGCTGCCCATCGCAGCGGGCCCGGCTGGCTCCCGGCTTGTCCCGGCCGGGGAACGCGGCATCGGCCCCCGTGGAAATGGGGTTTGCCCGGCCTCCCACCCGTCACGGCCGCTCTGTTCCACGCGTGTTCCCATCCCCACAGCCGTAACACGAACTCGCGTTGAAGCGGTAACGCCAATTTCGTTCGCCTCGATATTGGTCGGGACAGATAAGCAGATAAACAGACGCGGACGGAATCTCCCCGAGCGCTCCCTGCTCTGCTTCCGGCCCTCACACCCCCATCACCCTCGCCCCGCAGCTCCCGGGACTCACGGTGGGCTGTCCCCGTCCCCGTCGGGACCCGCGACGCCAACCCGAGCGAGGGAAAAGCCGAAGGATGGAGAAGAGAGCCCCGCTCCGAGTTACCTGCCCCCGTCAGCGATTCCTGGCGTGGTGCGCACCGCGGGGGGCTCGATCCCGGCCCAAAGGCGGAGAGGAGCCCCAGGGATGCCCCGGGGCTCCCCGGAGCTCCCTTTGTCACGGGCGGTGTTAAATTCGGGGCCGGTGCCCGCGGAGCAGCTCGGGGGGCGGCCGGAGCCCGTGCGCGGCGTGCACGGGCAGGGGGCACAGAACCTCCCGACCGCTTCGTCTTTTCGGGCCCCGCTCATGAGAGCGCTTTTCGAATAAACCAGAGTTAAAGCCACTAACTCAGAAAACTCAGCTGCTGTTTCTCAAAGAATTAACTCACTTAGAAGCAGCATCTTGTCTGCTCTAAGGGCCATCCTCCCTCGCCAGTCACAATACTCACTTGCTGCTAGCTAAAAACATTTCTTGGCGCTAAAAGCCTCTGTGACACTTGGCCAGGTGGAAATCCCCTTTCCCTGGGTGCCCACTGTGCCCAGCCAGGATGCCCGCTCCCGGGAGCATTTCTCGTACCCCGGCTTCCACGCTCCTTCCCCGGGTCGATGTAAATTCGGAGAAAGGCCGATGAATAACCACTGTTGACTCAGGTGGGTCAGCGTCTGCCCCGGCTGGGGTCGATGCCCGGCCCGAGCAGGCCCTGCCGCCCCGCTCCTCCGCCAGCCCGCACCCCTTCTCCGGCCCCCCAAGGTCAGGGCGACTCGGGGGTAAACACCCACGCTTCCAGCCTGGGCTTGCCAGCCGCTTTTCCCCCTCCTGCCACAAAGCCAGTTCCGTGTGGGCACGGGCAAAACCGAAGCGTGGGGTGGGAGACCGAAACACAGCAAAAAAATATAGCAGAGAGCCCACAGGAGACTCCTGCAACCGAGGGTGCCCAGAAAGCTGCGGGGGGCTGGCGACTGGCACGGTACTGAGAGAAAAGCCGCTTACAACACACCTGGCAGAGGAGAGGTTTGGGTTTTCTCCTGCCAGTAACCGGACAGCCAGAGTGGCGAGTGTTGCAGAGTTTAGGTTTATTTCACAGATATGTCCATCAAAAATTAAATACCAGGTTTTGGTTTTGGTTTTTTTTAACACTGAACAAATATGTACAAAATATGAACAATGTGAGGTATAAAAACCACAAGACTTTTAAAGAAAACTAGTATGTACAGAAGCAGATACGTGTATGATAGGCATTATTTTCACACGGCTCTGTGCCTCACGCCCTTGCAGCTGATACCTGTTTCTATCCTGCAGCAGAGCCCTATTGCTCCCTGTATTTTCTTCTCAAATATGAAATCCATAAAAAAAAGTCCAAGAGATTTTAAAGGAGAAAAATATCTTTTTTTTCTGCAAGTGGAACTTTCCAAACTGTGAGGCAAAACACTCAAAAATCTGAGAAGGCACATTTCAACTTGCACAAGAAGGAAAAGAAATCTGTCCAACAACTCTACCTGACAAATGGAAGGATTTCTCAGTAGAGAGCACCACGGCACATAAAAGGGCGTGAGCATAAGGCACTTCTTGGGATGGTCAAATCCCTCCCTATTTCACAGAACATGTTTCTCTGCTTACAAAGGGCGTTTAAATTAATCTATTTAAAGTACGTTTGTTTACACATATAAAGGGCCTATTCCTGCAGTCCATACTCACTTCCACACTAGTTAGAGTTTTGTCTGATCACCGACAGCAGCTGATTCAGACCCTCTCCACCACCATGAGCAAGGACAGGGTGCAGGATTATATTCCAGTTAGAACATTGATTATTGTACAAACATATCTTACAAATAATTAAATACAAACCACGGTCCTTTAACCAAATTAGAGATGCCAAAACTGAACTGTTTGCCGAAAATACGTCTTTTCTTTCTTTCTCTGCTCATTATAAAATTAGTCTATTTGGTGACGCTTTTTTCTTTCAGCGTAACAGCGAAAGTTTTCTCCTGTAGCACAATATTCTTTCAAACCAGCCCCCGGTAAAGTGCAAGTCCGCTCTCTGCATGGGACTGTTAGTGGGCAGCAGTGTAATAGCCTTTATCGCCTTCAATGTCCACTTCTTGATCAGAGTCATCAGAGACATCTGACTCCAGGTCCTCCTGTGAGGCTGGCGAGGGGGTGTACTGTGAGCCGTCCAGAGAGACCTCCTTACCCTTCTGCTCGGGGCTCTGGCAGCTCTCCGGCCTTTGGTCACTGTGACTGTCAGCACCTTCTACTTCTTCTTTTTTGGTGGCCTGGGGGTTCTCCTGCAATGAAAGAATCCTGCTTGGTACAGAACCACAGGCCACAGAGACAGGAGGCTCAGGAATTCCAGCTGTGCTGTGTGGGAAAACAGCTGGGCCGTGTGTGCAGGAAAAGGCAGGTGTCCTGCTACCTCCCTGGGCCTCCTGCCTATAAACCTGCCCCGGTGGGACAGGGCCAGGCGAGGGCTCTGATCCCACTCCCTCACAGCCACAGGGGCTGCTGCCGTGAATAAGGCTCCTTGGCGATGGTTATCGCAGCCACTTCAAAAGAGTCAGGAGCTGCTGGAGCCCAGGAACCTCTGAACTTTTGTCTTTAGCAAAGCAAATGTTTATTATGAGTCTACAAACACCGACACACAGCTTCCTCCTGCCCTGATCTTTCTTTAATTACACCCGGCAGCAAGAGGAGGGAAGCTGAATCCATCAGTGGCCCAAAAGCAAATGGAAAAAAATTACTAATTAAGCTAAAACTCAACATTAAAACACTCACCACTAAAACCAAACCAAAACCCTGTTTGTGAAGGCAAGAGTAGCCCTGTGCTGGCACCTCTCTGGAGAGCCCAGTCCCCTAAGGGGGCATGAAATGCTACTTAAAGAAAAAGCAGGCAGAGACACGTACCCATGATTTAACTTTGCGAGCTTGGAGAAATGGATGTGACTGAATGAAAAGGAGGAAATGACCTAAAATGGCCGAGATCCCAAGCGGGCTCTCCGGACACTGTGGCATGGCTTGGGCCCTAGCCAGCCTCTTGCCAAAATAATAGGACTTCATTAAAAAATCAACTGAAGATTGAGTTAAACTCAGGTGAAAGTCACAGAACAGATTCATCTTGAGCGTGGTACTGTGATTAGTTTTTGGGGTTTTTTAACTTTTATATTAAAGGCTAATGTGCCAGTAAAACATGTGCCTCCATGTCACAGTTACTGAAGCCAGACTCAGGCCAAAATGTTGGAATTTTTCAAAAATATTTGAGCCAAGGGACTTCAGTTTTGCCAAGCCAGGCACGATCCCTATGCGCCGTAAAACCTCCTAAATAATTATCTGCTTGAACATGATTTCTAAGGGAAGGGAAACTGCTTTTACTTCTTAGCTTCGTACACCCTTAACTGCTCGTGAAAGGAACACTCTTAACTGCTCGTGAAAGGAAAGTAAAAGTTACTGAATTTTCCGTGCGGCTCCTCAAAACAAACAAGGTATTTGTACCTGCCTTCTCCTGATGTTAGCAAAATACATCAGCTTGTGTCTATTAAGAGAGGGCGTTTTAAAACACCAGTTAACATTCTCCAAAAAAACTGCCTAAGTAATTTACCGACAATTACTTATCTTCTCTGCGTTAATTGGCTAAACAACATATGGGTTTACAAAACAATTAGCGTGGAGTTTTAATAGGTGGTGTGTGAAAGACGGGCATAATTGATATAGGAACTGCATTAGAAGCTTTTAACGTTAGTGCTGCCTGAACGAGCCCTCACGAATTCCAGCATGACTATTTGTCTTTTTAATCAAGGTGAAGAGGTTAAACAGCCTTTCAGATGACTTCTGCATACAACCTGGAATAGGCGAGCACGGGCGTAAGATAAGACAATTAAAATACTTAATTCTATAGAAACAGAAACATCTACGTACCTGCTTTAGACGCCGCCATTTGGCTCTGCGATTCTGAAACCAGGTTTTGACCTGAGCAACGACAACGAGAAAAGGTGCGGGGTAGTCTCGGAGCCAGTAAGTGCCTAGAGCCCTACCCAAGGCACAAGCAAAAAGCAAGAACCTGCCAAGCACCCCTTCCCTGCCGACCTGGAGCCGGCCACATTCCCGGGAGCGATGCACCGAGAGCAGCTGCACTGGAGCGGCCGGGAAGGGGGTGCGGTCCCCCGGGGCGGGGGCACAGCCTCACCTGCCTCTCGCTGAGCTGCAGCATCTTGGCCAGGCGCTTCCTCTCCGGTGGGGAGAGGTACTTCTGCGTCTCGAACTTCTTCTCCAACTCGATGGTCTGGTCGTTGGAGAAGCGGACCTGGCCCCCCTTTCTCTTGTGCAGCGGCCGCTGGATGAAGGGGCTCCACAGCAGCGGCTTCCCTACAAAGAGAGGCGCAGGAGGGTCACGGGCCAGCCGCGGACACGCGTGACTGGGGAGCCCCGGCCCCGCCGTGACCAGGCCTGGTATAGCGCCGGGTCCAGGGCTCGCTAATTTCCTTCGACTGATTTTATTTCTCCCAGTTCCTACTCTGATCTTTCCCCTCTCTGATTTTTTCCCCTCCGCCAAACAGAGAGACCAGTTAAAGTCACTCTACAGGCTTTGGCAACATTTCCGTCAATGTGTTTCCTGTTGGTCTATCTCGCACAGAAAGAGGCAAAAAAAAAAAAAAAAAAAAAAAAAAAAAAAAAAAAAAAAAAAAAAAAAGACCTTTGCTTCCTTCTGCTCTTTCACCGCGATGCCCTAAAGAAACTGTCTCCCTTTCTCTGAGCCTGTGCTCCGATCCCTTCGGGGACATCGCGGGGCTGGGCAGGGGTGATGCGCCAACAGGAGGGCACTAGGGGCTTCTAGGAAGAAGGGCCCCCATGTCCCCCACCCTCGGCTGGGCGTTTGCCCTCCAGAGGCCGCGGGTGCCCGCCAGGCTCAGCCCCGGGCCGGGCGAGGGGGTGCAGGCAGCGACACGCCGGGGAACCAGCCCCGCTGCGGAGCCGCGGCCCGGGGCAGGAGCTCCGGTCAGCGCTACTGAGTCACGCTGTTTGTCTTTCTGCCTGCACCCTTTGCAATTTGCTGCATTGTTTTCGAGATTTTGCTTGCGTCAGGCTTTAGTAATTCTGGTGCAAAACAGACTCAAAAAATAGGAAGCAACTGGTTATTTTAGCTGTCATAAAGTCACATCCCACACAGAGGAAATGAACAATATCAGAAAAACGGATCCCGGCTATCAGAAGTCGAGTGTTTCCTGAATTTGTCTGTATTGAGGATGTCGATAAAGTAATCAGCAATGTGCACGACTCCCGGGGAAGAGCCTGCTTCAGGCGGCCAGGAAAACACTTAACAGCTTCTGAAACCAGATTTACTCCTATCGAGAGCTCAAGGTTTCCTGTATGAACGGAAAGGGTCAGCCTCTTTCACTGCACAAAAGTGGTGAGTCAGGTCCAGTTTTGCAATCGCTAAGAACAAGTGCTGCAGCCCGGGCACGGGGCTCAGCCCCCGCAGAGGGGTCGCTTCCCCCGGCCAAGGGCACGAAGCAGTCGCCGCGGCCCGAGCCGACCCGCGGAGGGACCTCGAGGGCCCCAGCGAGCGGAGCCGGCCTCCCGAGTGTTTTTCAAGTCGTACTCAGGAAAGACTGAGATCTGCCATGCGATCTCCAAGCACAATTAAAACTCCCCACCAAAACCACACGCGACATTACTAAGGACACTCTCAGAGTCACTCGGTTTGAAGGAAAACAAATCTGAGTCACCGCGGCCGCGCACTGTGGTCTCGCTGTCAGACCCGGAGCGCGGCACGTCTTTAATTTACTGTAAATCAGACGGGGGCCGGAGGGAACCGGGGGAACACAGAGAAGCGGCGCGGCGGGTAGGAAAGGGGACAGCTTTCGGGCACTTCCCATTTACCACTGCCCCGACGGCGGGACGGGGACGGAACGAGAGCTGGGCGGCCGCCGCGGAGAGCGGAGGGGAAGGACGTGGCTTACCCAGGGGGTCCTGCCGGATCAGGGCGTGCGCGTAGTCGCCGACGGCGCGGGGGAAGGAGTAGAGGGGCCCGGCGTAGGCGCCGGTGCCGTAGGTAGCGGCGAGGTGGTGGGAGAAGGCCGGGTGGACGGGGGTCGGCTCGTAGATGGGGGTCCGGTACGGGGACACCAGGCTGGTGAAGGAGGAGTTGGGCGACGGCAGCGTCGGCGGCGGCGGGGCGGGCAGGGAGTGGGGGGCCGGGGCGGCGGCGGGGCCGCGGCCCAGGATGTCCTCGATGTAGAAGGGCGTGGGGTGCGCGGGCTGGAGCAGCGGCGTGGGCGCGTACAGCGGGACGCCGACGCCCAGGGCCGCCGGCGCCGCGCCCGGCGGCTGGTACTGCATGGCGCGGTCGCCGCCCGCGCACCCCCGCGCCCCCGGCCGCCCCTGCCGAAAGCCGGCCCCGACCGCGGCGGCTGGGTGCTGGCACCGCCGCCGCGGGTTTCTCTGGGCTCGGGTTACCCTTCGATAGGTTTCTATTGGCGCTGGGCGGAGCCCGCGTGGTCTCTGTCCCCTTCCTGCCACGGCGCCGTCTGGCCAATGAGCCCGGCCAGGGAAGGGGGAAACCACCCCCCGCCGGCAAACGCTCCCCCCGCCTCCCCGAGCGAGCGCCCCGCGGCGCCAATCGACCGGCGCGGAGAGCCCGCGGCAGCGGGGCGCGATCTGCCGCCCGCCGGGCCCCGACGGCGCGGGGGGCCCGGAGCCTCCCGCGGCGGTTCCCGCTCCTCCGCCCGCGCCCGGCGCGGCGTCACCCGCTTCTCGGGCTGACCCCTGCGGCGTGGCCCTGGCGCCGGCCGAGGGAGGGGGCGAGAAGCGGACGGGCGCCCTCCGCCCGGCCCGGGGACCTCTCGTTTGGAACAGTCCACGCGGGCGCTCCGCCTGACTGCGCGGACCGGGAACGAGCGGAGGGAGCGCGTGGGCGGCGGGGCCGCACGGGCTCCCGCCCGTGCCCGGGACAGGGCCCCGAGCGCGGCGCGGCGGAGCAGGAAGTCGCGCCGCGCTGCTCGCTCCCGCCTGGCACCGACGGCCGGCACCGGGCGGCGGTCTGGGGGGCGATGGGGCGGCCGGGGGCCGCGCGGGGCTGGGGACCCGGTGCCCGACAGCCCGGGCGGGGAAAGCGGCGCGACGGCCCGAGCAGCGCCACCTGGGCTCCGTCGGTTACGTTTTCAAGATCCCGCCGGGTGATTCTCCCTGCTCGCGGCCCCCAGCGGGAAACGCGCGCTCCATCCGCGCCGCCGACTGCGCTCCGCGGGGCCGCCCCTCGGCAGCACCGCTGTCGGCCGGACTTGGGCGAGGGGTACTGGGAGGTGTGAGGAAGGGGCAGCGACCCCCCCCTCTGCCCGCGCCCCTCGAGCACCCGGGGCCTCGCTGGCGCAGCCTCTCCCTCTCCGTGCGAGCGGAGGCGGCAGGTGCACCCTGCGTGTCCGCGGACCCCGCCGTGCCCCGTCTCCCTCACACGCCCCCGTGCTGACAGCGAGCACGGAAAGCTGTTAAGGAATAGCAGGTGCTGCTATATGTCCGCGCCTTTTTTTTTTTTTTTTTTTTTTTTTTTTTTTTAACCTTAATTAAAAAAAAAAAAGAAAAAAGGTCTTCAGTTCAAACCCACGAAGATCTTAATAACTAAGAGGCTCAGAGCAAGACGAAAGGGTGTTGGTGAAATGAAAAACAACAAAAAAAATATATTTTAATAATACAGAGAGGTTGGGTTTTCTTTTTCTTTACGTTGTTAACAAATGCCAAAACTCACCTTTAAAGTGTGGTCTTGTGTCTTGTAAATATCAGGTACACGTAAAGCGAGCTGACAGTTTTGATTATTTTTTCTCTGTGTTCAGTCTCCCAGGCATTGCTCTTTCCAAGGGGTTTAGTTAATGTTTTCATCTGGAAGTGTTGGATTTGCAGCTTGATTTACTTAATAAATGTACAGTAAACCGATGACCCGTTGCCCTCTGGAATAACGACGTGCATGATATGAGGCAGCAGAATGGAGGGCCCCCACAATACTTTACAAGCTGTCGATTCAAAATCTTGAGAAGAAGGTTATGCGAAAAGGGGGGGAAAAAATGTTTTGCTCTATTATTGGAAAACAAATAAATAGAGGAAGAGATTATTCCTTTCTGACTTTTATACAAGCAATAGGCCTTGTTAAAAGGAAGTTTTAATGACACACTTATTACATTCCACTACCACTGCATAATCCCTAACAAGAAAAATGAAGCACTTAATTTTGCAGTTCCACAGAACCGCCCCTTTCAAATTCAATTGTTAGACCTCAGCCTTCCTATTTCCACGGGTTGGAGACTATTAAATCCGCATTCATGAAATGTCACATTTATTGAACTACATAATTTTTTAATATCACTAGTGCAGGTTTTATAGTTGATTTTATTGTTTTTATGGCCATTCGGGGCTCTAAAACCCGGATTTTTTCAATGTTGTCCTTATAATTTTTTTCACACAGTCAGAACTAATAAAATAGAACAGTTGTGACTTTTTAATGCAAGGGGTCTCGGAGTTTCAATATTTTCACTCTGCTGGATACTAAAACCAATAAAAATACATGAGATTTTAATTATTTTCTGGATTAAATAAAACCTTTTCCTTTTCGCTTGGAACATACATTTTGTTTGTAGTTTCCGTCGTGAGGGAGATAATGCAACTTCGGACAAAATACATTATTACCACTATTGTTGCAATGAATACACTTTTGACCGGATTTTACAGTCTAACGGGCATTTAAAGTAAGGTGTTGTAGATCAGGGCAACCAAGACAGTGCTTGAGTATTTCCATTATTTCTTCCCCAGTTTCCCTCTGGAAAGCTCTCCAGTTTATCTGGAAAACCCTGAGCGGGGTGGGGGGAGTAGGGGGGGAATATAGAGAAGCCTTGGGAGGGAGAGAAAATATACGCCTTTCCCGATTAAAAAAAAAAAAAAAAAGAATGCTTTCATATTAATTTTCTTGGTATGCACTTGAAACACCACCAAGTTTTCCTGCTAATCTGGGGATTTCTGGAGGGCGGCGGGGCGGGATGCGTGCATCCTCGCACTGGCACGGTCTCAGCCCGAAGGGATCGGCTGGAGAACTCATTATTTCGTGTAATAACTTCGGGGCCCTGTCTTCCCCTTCACTTTCCGTGAAATCACCCGCCTTCGAGGACTTCTGAGCTCAAGGAAGAAGAAAAAAAAAATAATAAACCCCAAGGCCCCCCCCTCTCAGCAGGCGGCCCCGCTGCCAGCCCCGACGGCGGTGCCGGGCGGGACCCGCGCTCCGCCGCTGCCGCCGGGGCGCGGCTCGGGCCGGAGGAAGCCGGGGCCGGTGCGCTGCTTCGCGCGTCCCCGCGGCTCGGGGGCCGGCGGGCAGGGCTCGCACGGGCTCCCCGGGGCAAGCAGCGGGGTCCCGGCCGGCGCAGGAGCGATGTTGCCGCGCTGTCCTCGCAGGACGGTGCAGCCGGCGCCGTGCTGCGAGCCTGGCCCAGCCTCGCTCACCGGCTGCCCCGAGCCGATTTCCCTCCCCTTCCAGCCCCTAGTCCCGCGGGGAGCCCCGGGCGGCTTTCCCCGAGGCCGGCGCTCCGCAGGTGCCTGGAGCGGCCGCGGGGGAAGCCTTTGCCGGAGGAAGCGGCACGCACGGGCTCCGCTGGGGCTCTGGAGCCTCCCGCCGGCCGTCCCGGGGCTGCGGGGAGTCGGCAGCTCCGGCAGCCGCTCCGGGGCCCGGCTGCGGGTGGTCGGATCCCCCTCCGCCCCAGCCCCGGGGCGGGGCCGCAGCCCCGCTTTAATTTCGCGTTTATTGTCACCGTGCTGGTGAGCGGCTCTTACGGTAACGCGAAACACCTGGGCGGCGGCACCGCGGGCGCGGGCGGGTGAGGCGGAGGGCGCTGAGCTGCGCTGGCCTGTCCTCGGGCCCGTGCGTTAAAATAAAACAAGAATAATTCAAAAAAAATCAAACCCACAATCCCCCCCAACAGTGTCAGAAAATCAGGAAATGAAAGCTTCCAAATGCAGCGACACACGCCAGGCGGTATTTCCACCGCACCCATGATTATCTGTGATAAACGCCCCGATAAACAGAATATTCCTGATCCCTGAGGTGATTATATCGGGCAATACATAAACCGGTCAGCGATTTATAGGTGAGTGTCTGGAATCACAGAACACTTCCCTTTGCCTCACGGATTGTTGTACCTAGACGGTTTCTGCTCTCCAAGCTGGGATTTTCACCCACGATCTCACCCTCTGCGACTTTGGCAGAGATTCACCAGAGATGGATCATTCCTAGCTGCAATAACTGCGCCTGGCTGTACAGAATTAGCGAGCAAATCAGCAAAACTCCATCTTTTTAACAGCTGGAGCAGGTTACCAGCAGCGTCATTCCCTCACTTTACAGGGCACTTTCCAAAAGGATCCAGCCCACAGCCATTCCACCCCTTCCCAGTGCTGAAAATATTTCAAGACTCTTCCAGGAGAGGTGAGGCCACAGTCTTGAACACCTTCCAAGGAGGAAATAGGAGGGAGTTCACCTCTCTGATTTTCCTAGCATCGTGGAAGCCAGACTGCTCCAGACAGAGGCACTGCATGTTGCAGGGTGATGTCAGTAGGTGCTGCCTTCTTCCAGATAGCTCATCTGTTAGATATTCACTTCTTACAACTTCCTCCTCTTCACCATCGTGATTTAATAAATGAGTTACAACTGTTTGTTGCAGTTAAGGCAAGTCTATTACATTAAGGCAAGTCAGTCTTAAAGGAATTCATTAGATACAGCAGAACAAGACAAATCTTGGTCTAAAAAGGGGTGGTCAACATGTAAACTATTAGTCTAGGCAGAGCTAGCAGGAACTTATCAGTTTTCGTTCTACCTCACTATGATTTTGGCAAATTTAAATCATCCAAGTGAAAAAAATTCTGTTCTGAGGGAATCTCCATCATGCTGAGCAAGTTTAAGGTTTCAGCAAAATGTGTTCAGCCGTTTCTGAGCACTGGGTAAGAGAAAAGCAGATTTTTTTTCCCCATTTAGATATCCTTGCCTTGCCCTGAAAACCTGCAGAGCCCCATCACAGGGAAAACTTCAACAGATTAAAGCAACGGCCAAAAAGTCGGCCAGGGATTGTCCCTTCAGCTCCTCCTTTGCTCTTTTACTTGGAGTTGTGGTTTAGAGTCAGGCAAAATAAAGATCCCAAATCTCTGCAGAGAGACACAGAGAGGTCAGGAATGTTTAAGCAATTCATTAATGTTAAATGAATATTTGTGGATATGAGAGATGTGCTGCCACCAGCCAGGGCACTTTTCACCTATGCCCTAGGCACCAGCTCTGACGAAAAAAAAAAAAAAAAAAAAAAAAAAAAGCAAGCTACAGAAAAGTTTTAATGGTGCTTTTGAGTCTTGTCAAGGATTTCCAAGGCAGCACATGCCAGACCCTCTGGGGAACACATTGTTAAGGTGCTTCCATTTCCTGTAGCCCCCAATATCATTAATATCTCTTCTGGGATTCCTTGACTTGCAAAGTGGAGTATGCAACATTTATAGCTCTGTGGTAAAAGGAAGGAACACATGGCCCCACATTATAAACACAGTTTAATACCACTTTTTTTCTGGACTGGGCTGTCCTAGTGATTAACGTGATACAGTATCTCTAAACCAGTTTAATTCAGCTGAAATGTGACATAATTCACCAGAGCTTTCTTCTGAATTGCAAAGAGGCATCTTATTAAACTACATAGATTGTAATGTTTTTTGAAATGCACTTTTCTAACCCTTCCTTGGTCTGAAAACATTCTTATCTGACCGTTATGAGAATGCAGTGAACAATGTTATGAAAAACAAAACAATATATTTTTCCTTATAGACTCATATTTCCTATATACCTGCCACCAAAAACATGAGCCATTCTGGATCCTGCCTATAAGTGCGACTGAAAGCTGCTTGTTTAATTATATTTATTTGGGGTGATGGCAACGGTAACATGTTAAAACTTCTCTATATTTTTATGTGTTGGCTACACACATAAAGATTACGCCCAAAACCATATATAATTCCCAGGGGCTAGATTGCCTCTCACATCTTGCACAATCTTTTACGTAAGTGCAAACTGAATCTAAAATGCTGCTAACACAGACTGCTGGCTACTGTACACCCACTCTGTGTTGATATAAATGACTATAACAAGACACCAGACAATGGAGAATCTGCCTAAACTACAGTGATGACAAAACTTTTTTTTCCTCTTTTTTTTTTTTTTTTTTTTTTAACAGAGCAATCAGAACACAAATGTTATATGTTTCAAAGAGGACTTGTGCAGCAAGGTTTTTCACAGTAACAGTTCCAGTGAGTCCAAAGTACACACAGCTAAATTTGATGTCAGTGGGAATTAGGTATGAATAGGGAGTGTTACTTAGTTATTTTTGTTAATGTTTTCCAGAGCTTACACATTCAGTCTACATTTTTTAGCAAACTTTATCATTTTGGCATCATAAAATCAATCCCTGGATAGGTTTTTTCTATATGGAGCAGACACACACATGCAGTTGCTGTTTAACAGTCAAATACAGAAGCTTACAATAACCATCTAGCTAACTGTTAATGGTCGTTTAACAGTGGGGTTTGAAGGATGGATCTGAAATCTGTCTTCATCTGAAAAGTGGAGAGCTCAAGTGCAGAAACACTTCAAAAGGCTTTATTTTCACAGGTAAAACCCAAAATACTTGGGTAGAACTGGCTCTAGAAGGCTGGGGGAATTGCCTTAGAGAAGAATTCAGAATTCCTGCAGTGGATTTGGAGTCCATTGAAGCTGATGATTTTCATAGGCAAATAGTTTATTTTTCATGACAGACTGAGAGAATATGCCTCGATGGTTGCACAGAGAAATATCTCATAAAATACAATATTAAATAGCAGAAAGGAGAGGAAGAATATTTTTTCCCTAAGGCAGATATCTCCCCTTCTTGCTCCTGCCCCTGAGCTGAGGTGTCCCTGTAATGGAAAGTGCTTAGCCCAGAAATAACAACCAAAACACGGCAGCATCAGCCACAGAGAGTACCCAGCCTCGAGTCTCTGAGTCCAGAGACCTCATCCTGTCCACTACACTGCTAGTTCGTGCCAGAGGTGTCAGGAGAGTTACACAACACAACTTCCATTTATTATACTACTTCTCATAAAAGCAAAGAAAAAATAAGTTGCACTTGACATGAAAGTAAGTATGCCAATATAAAATCTGTATGTATCTGAAATCTGTATTCAAAACATTACAGTGCTTTCCAAATACTTTAAGGATTGGACCTGACTAACTTTTTGGAACAGCTGCTCTTTCTTAATCCTTCCTTAGTTTATCCATCTCATAAATTTACCTCATCTCTGTTCTGGGGTTGGATGTTGTAGGTGTGGACATAGAAGTTTGAGTGCTGAGCTACACCCAGAGGTTCCCTTGAGGTCAAACCACGACACCAAAGTCAAACCTGATAGAGATACTAATCAAAATTTTGATCTCTAACTATACTCTGTTTATTTTAAAATGCTTTCTTTAGAACCTTACAGCAAAATCAATGTGAAAAGATGTAAATGGGTGTCTGAATAGTATTCTCAGCAGACAGGTGACACAGGTGCTGAGGAGAGGCAGGTGGACTTCAACCCACAGCTTAGTGCCACATCCTCAAAGATGGACAGCTTTGAAACTCAGCTGCTGCACGGTTATTTGGAGGCAGATCTACAGTCCACACCTCTGCACCTAACTCTGCTGGAGCAGACGCACGCAGGGAATGCCTGGAGAAGGATCCTGCACTACACTGGGGATCCCCTTCCCCAGCACTGTCAGTGAATCCCCACCATTCCAAAGCATGGCTGCTTCCAAGGACTCCCAGGCAGCCACAGGCAGCGCAGTCGTGGGGGCCACTCGGACAAAGAGCAATGAGAAATGTCGTGCGTGTGGGTCACATGCCAGTGCACACAGTTCTTCACATGCCAAGGTACAGCCAAAGATACGATCTGTACAAAAATGGGATTTAAATATCTGCTCAGACTCAGAACATTTGGATAGGAGATGCAGAAAGCAGACTGCTCACCAGGACAGACTTCAGAGATCCTCTAGATAGTGGGAGAGACCCACTAATTACTGCATCATAATTGACCAAAATTATTCCTTGTATAATTTTACCAACATGTACTAGAAACTAACTGGAGAAATGTCTTCATTTTCTGCACTGCTCTATGTGCAGCTGTGTGTTTTGATTTTGTGTAATCCTTGTGAAATCTATATATTTTTCAGTAATTTTCTTAAGAAGGTAGTGCAAATTAAAGTTTTAGGATTAATTAACATGATTTAACCAATTAAATCTGAAGATAGAGGCAGCTCACACCTGTCCTTTGAAGAACATCCGCCAGTCCGGGAGGAACAGTGTGAACCCTTTCTGACTTTTGCCATTGCATTACCTTCTAAGAGATTTGTTCTTGAAGAAAAGAGGTCTTCAGTCTCAGATGGCCATAAATAAAACAAGATTTAATTGGACTGTGATTATGGAACCAACTCAGAGCACTCTACTTTTGAAGACAAATAAGCAACTTAATATTAAGGTGCATCTAAACTAAGCCCTCTGTATAACTTAATTTCTGTGCCTTGCCAAGTTGTTTTTCTATTGTTTTTGTCTCTTTCACATTACGTTACATTTCCCCTCAGGACTGAATCTATTGGTAGACATGACATTGCTCTTATGTAGCCTTCATAGCACCCATCTGACACCTGTAAAATATTAAACTGTAAGAATGTGTGTTAAAGTCAGTTAGCCAGGATAAGTGGGTTCTACAGATAAATGGGTTTGTTTGGGAGAGAGCACCACAGCCTCTGTCTGTATCACTGAAGGGTAAATTCCTAAAGAGTCAGGATGCTGTAGATAACCATTAAATCACAGAAGAAAGTCGTGTCACCTGCAGTGCACACTCCTCCAACCCTGCTGCAGCTGAAACTGTTGCAATACAATGAACTTTCAATTTTGCCTGTAGCATTTTCTACAGTTTTCTTCATATTTAGTTCACACACGGGCTTTGAATACTTAAGTGTCACTGTCTGGGGGTTTCATGATGTGAATAATTTCTTAGAGATTATTGATAAAGCCCAAACAGGATCAGTCTTTCCACGTCTGCTGTACCCTAACTTAGACCCAGGGATGTGCTTTCTCCAGAGAGCACCTGAACCAAAGTTCTGCCAGCGCTTCCAGGGACAGTAATGCGAAGGGGACAGGAACTGTGCTTCTGTGGGACATGCAAGCACCACCAGAGCTCCTCTTCACAGCGTGGGCAATGGCACTGCTGAGTTTGTGGCCACAGTTCTCTCTGCTGGGCGAGAGCATCACAACCTGTGTGCTCCTGGCAAATGTTATGTGCTGAGAGCAGGGGCACCCAGGTCAAAGCCACACATGGGGCAAGGCCAGCGATGATAAAGCCTTGTTATTACATTTTCTTCCTGTTGTGCCTGTCACTATGTACGATACCCTCTTGTCCCACACTAACCTCTCATTCCTGCAGGTTTACACTTAAAACATTACTTGACAGTTATTATTATGTCATCTTACTCCCTAAGCGTTGGTTAGCAAACTCTTCTGTCAGCTCTTTGTACTTTTTCTCATCAGGCAGTTCTTCCAAGCATATAGCTACAGTTGGCTCAGTTGGCTCTTCTTCTCTGAACTTCCTCCAGCTTGGCTTCCCGGTAACGAGGCGCAGAGAACTGCACTCACCTTTTCCAGATGCTATCGCACGTCAGTTCCAAGAAGAGACTCACTTGCTCTTTCCCTGTGGTGTATCTCCATGAGCCCCAAATCACATTGACATTTTGAACTGTTGCACCGCCCAGAAAATTCAAATGCAAATGCAGAGGCCTTCCTTGCTCAGCACAGCGGTCACCGTATCTTTTCTGCCCTAAGAGAAAAGGAAGACCTCGGATCTCGTCTTTCCAACAAACATTGCTCTTTCTGTAGAGACCTCCGATTGTTTTCTAACTTTTCACACTAATCACGTGAATTGGCTTATTTATGTCAGGGAGAGGAACGATAGGAAGTATTAACTAACCCTGGGCTGGTGGTCAGAGTAAAGCAAAAACAAAGCTGGTTTCCAGTTCTCTGCGCTGAGACTGATTTTCCATTGTCGTTCCACATTATCTTCCCATTTAAGTCTGCCCATGCAATTCTGTTGTGCATCCTGTAATTCTCTTTTAGTAGGTTTAAAACAAACAAAAGGAAGTACTTTTTCACACAGCGCATAATTAAATTATGAAACTTGTTGCCATGGGAAGCGCTGGATGCCAAAAAGTCTAAATGGGTTCAGAAAAAGAGGAGAGAAATTAATGGAGGATAGGTACATTGATGAGTATTAAACATAGTAGCTTGCTCACAGTGTTTGGCTCAGGAAGCCCTTTCAGAGCTGTTTGATGAAAGCAGGAAAGGATTTTTCTGCTGGTGGCTGTTGCTCCCAGGGCTCCCCTCAGTAGCCTCTTCTGGTCACTGGCAGGAAGAAAACATCGGACTTAATGGTCTCAGTAAAGCAGCTTCAGAGCTCCTCTCCTAACGAGACACACAGATGTCAGCAGATGCCTGTGAGTTTAAAAAAATGCAATCTTTAAACCGAAAATTGACTTCTCCTTGGACATTTTTATCAGCTCTGATCGAGCTGACTCTAATACGTGCTGTTTACAGCAAAGTGTATGACTGAAATGGGGAATTTTAAGATCTCAGAATAGCTAGATTTATTGGCTCAGCCAGAAGTTTGATTTTGCAAATATTAAAGGCTGGATCAACTTCACTGGGGGCTGATGTCAAGAGGAAACCTGTTATCTGTGCTGTGAAAGTTGTATCTGCTCCTGGAGCTCTCTCCTCACTGAACAAATGCTCCCAGCGGCCGTTGTGGTGCCGTCTCTTGTTGTTGACATTGCTCTGTAATTGCTGGTTTATCAGTCCCTCCTCAGACTTCTCAATTTGTCCAGGCTGACAAGCAAAATGACCAGAGTTGTATGTGCACACAGAGGAAGGACAGGGAGGCAGCTGGTGAGGAAGGAGAGGAGGGCAGGCTGCTGAGACAGGGAGTGAGCCCTGGCCCTTTGGCTCACTCTCCTCTGGGCAAAGAGCTTCACCCCACAGGCTGCACCTGCTGCACCAGTCTGAGAGGGAGGGAAAACTAGCCCATCATTTTGATAGCATCGTGAGTTGCTTTAATTTCTTGGTCTGTGTTTGGCTGCAAAACGTGTTGTCTGATTTCATCTGCATTGCTTTGTCATGGAGGCGTCTTTCATCATTTAGAATGACAATATCTCATTTTGGTTACAGCCTTGTTTCCAAATGTCTCCTGCATTAGCTCAGACTATGTGTAACTGCCTTAGTTACTGCAGAAAAATTCACTTAGGCATGGTAATGAATAGACTGAAGCGATTTATTTCTATTGTTGAGAAAATTGTATGTGTTTATCTACATTATGTTGTCAAAATGCACGTGGTTAAAAGCCAGAAAAGAGTCTGTTGGCTGAGGGCCTGCCTCGCTTGGAAAGTAATGACAATGCAAGAGAATCAGATCCAGAGGCTTAATTTTCCCTTTGTCACCAGAAACCCCAAAGTACAGAACTTTACCTTTGATTTTGAAGAATATTTCAAATCCTTTGCTTGAAGGAAGGAGGCCAGACTGCACAATCTGACCAAATTATCCACCTGCTACTGTAACTCCATCCCATAGTACTTTAGCATCTCAAAGTTACTGACTCAAATTTCCTAAACTTCGCTATAGTTCATCATCTTGTATGACTCCTGGAAGTATGAACTTGTGGACTCTATGGAAAGGAAGCTTACATTGAAGCAAAGTCTTAGGAGCAGCACTGATTCTTTTTTTTTTGTCTAAGTGGTACTGAGATGGAGGTGTGGACTCCCTGGAGGGATGCAGCAGTGACTGCAGCAGCACTGTGGTGCCAAATGAGAGGGAGAGGATCGTGGTTCAGCAACTCTGGACTGGAACCTGGGGGCCTGGACACCTACCTTTGTCACATCGTGCTGCTGTTGGAGTTCATGTCACCACATCCGTGTCTGTTTGTGCATGTTCACCCGCTCCTCAACTTTTAGACTAAATTCTTCTACAGGTATGAATGCCATTCAGTGTATATTGGTGGGAAGCTCTTGGAATGTCCTTAATTTAAGCACTAATTAAAACACAAAAGCAGTGATCTAAATGTTCAAGCCAAAGTCTTGGAAAAAACCTATTAATGTATTTATTAACTCTGCTTCATTAACAAGATACTCCATGAAAAACTATGATCAAGCTTTATTTCTGTCACTCAGTTATTAAAATACCAATCCTGAGTTTTTCTAGTGCCAATTATTCTGGTATCTGCAGACTGGGGTGCACTGCTCACGCTGCAGAGTATCCCCTAGAAATAATAGGTTAAAATAAACAACCAACCCAAGCCCGAAGGCAAAGAGCTAGTCCTGGACAACAGGCAAGATAATCAGGGAATAACTAACATGGATAATCAGCAAATCATTCAAATGAATTGATTTGGCTCTGGCTGGCGTCCCTGTTTCTGTCTGAAAGCTTCAGTGAAATCTAAATAAGTGGCAGTTATCTTACTGTCTCTTCCTGTTATCTGACTGCAATGACAGCAGAGGAGAGAGGGGAAATCATGTCTTTGAACAGGATCATGGCCTTTCATTTAAAGTAAATACTGCATCAAAATGGAAACTGCCTGAAAAGTACATCTGCCTTGGCTTAGTCCTGAGCAGATTAAATAATGTATTAAAACCAGGCAATATCAGTTTCTTGCAATGGCTTCGGCACCTTCACTGCAAATGCGCACGCAGAGAATCAGAAAGTGCTATTTACAATGACCTGAAGGTGGGTAACAGGACAGCGTGAGGTAGCTGTGAAGAGTTAAAATTCAGCCAAGGCATCTGTATTTTATGTTTCAATAAATGCCTTCAACATTAAAAAAATCACAATAGGAAAATTTAAGGGGAGTGATGCTTATCCCAGATTCAGCAGTGCACTTGTAGCATCCAAGTTAAAAACGCTGCCTCCTTAGGTTCCCATGTAGCTGATGAGGAGAGGCACACAGGGCACCGAGAATGAACCATCCCTTGAGGTTCCTGCCTGTCTCCCCTGGCGCTGGGTGTCGAAGGTTCTGACCTGGCTACCTCCATACAAGTGCCTAAATGAGCACAGGCTGAATTCAGGCCATACCTTGCTTTGGGAGGAGAACTGGGGACCAAGAGGTGGCTTGACCACAAGAGGACAATGTCCAACAAAGCTTCACCTGGGCTGCTGAGCTCCATCAAACCCAGCCCCAGCTGTTGAAGGGCTGGTGAGGACTGAGCTCCATCGTCTGTCACACCAAACTCCGTATGGGTTTAAGACTGGGCCCCTCAGCACCCCAAACACAAGTGGCAATGCTGGCAGCTCCATGATCACAAGAGCAAACTGTGGCATGGGAAGAGGAATACAGGCTGTGCTTTGACAGCAGCTTTTGCTGGCAGGCCAGGGAGGCAGCTCTCAAAGCAGGGCAGCGGGAATTGCCAGCACTCCTCTGTTCTCACCCTTCTCCTTCACCAGGAGTGCGTACTCACTTCTCAGGGGCTGCTCACACAGCAGGAATGCCACAGAGAGCAGGAATTTTTCTGTAATACTTGGATCCTGGCTGTGCAAGATTTGTATTTTCCTTTAGAGCAAGAAGCAAAGGTCCAAATTAACTTCCTTAATAACACTCTTTTTATTTCTTAAAACGCCCTAGGTGTCAAATTTTATTGTAGATCCAACATCTTTTTGAACAGAGTCTGAACAATTTCGTGGGGAATATGAGAAATGACAGGACAGCGTAATACATTTGTACTTAAAGCTTTGTTTTGTTTTACTTCTATGACTTTAAAAATGTTTTGACCCTGTTTTATTGGAAAGAAAATAAACTAAGTGAGGCTTCAACCCAAACAGTTTTTCATGGCAGTAGGCATAAACTCTGGAAAATAAAATGAAAGCTAAAAATGTTCAGGGACTATTAAATGTAATGGAAAAAAAACCACCTATCACTTAACTGAAGTTTTGCTGCTAAGGCAGTTTTATGTTTGCTATTCTCAGGTACTAACATTTATGATAGTAACCTTTATAAAGTCAATTTAATTATCTTTATCTTTTTACAAATAATAAATTTAGTTGTCCTACAATGAAAATCAATTGTCAACATAAGCTATGGTTAACATCTAATAAAACAGCCCTCTGTAAATCCATGATTAATAAGATTGGCTTCTGTATTAACTAACAGACATCATAAAATTTTCTTCCTTGCAATAATTTGTATATTCAAGGTTCATCCTGCTGGACTGAGTTTCCTAAAATAAACTGTTAGAGTGAATGAACAAAATTTTGGCACCTATCATTATTATATTATAGCCATTTAAATATATATCTCTAGCTGAATGGTTTCCAAATTAATGTTATATTTTAATTAAGTCAGAGAAGATGGTGGCTATAGCAAATGATAAGTGATTCACTTCTTTATTTCCTTTACCTTCTGAACATAATGACAACGCTGCTTAGGTTTTAGTTTGAGCGTTAGAGGAACCTAATTGAAATGTGAAAAACCAATTTCCCAAAACAATCTTTACATATGACAGGGATGACTTAAGCTCTTCTGCGTTGCCAAAAATACTCCCAAACCAACAACAAAACAAAACAACCCACCCCCTCCAAACCCAACCAACCAATCAAAAACCACACCAAATAAACCCCAACAACCAAACCAACCCCCCCCCCCAAATTGGAATTTACTCCCTTAGAAACACGTTCACAAATTTCTGCTTCCAGTGGTGCTCGAATTCAGCGCAAGATTGTGCCCATCAGACAGAGGCTGTCTCTGCCCTCCCTGTGATACCCACTGCCTCAGGAGCGGTGGGATCCAGCGCCACTGCAGGCAGCGCTGAGCCCCAGATGAATTTGGGTCTAGTTTTTAAGGGCAGAACAATAACTTCGCACCTATCCTGAAAGATCCCAAAGCCATTTCACAAAGTAGGGGAAGCAGATGTGCGTGAAGGACCTGTAAAAGAGCATAGAGAACTGGGCATGAAAACAACATCCCCCCTTCCCAGACAAACCTTTCCAAACACCATGGAACCTCTCGGCCATGCAGACCTAACAGGGCCTTTGATGGGTTTGGGGCTTTTTAGGCATAATTTCTACTCTCAGTGTGTACTTTGGAAAATGGAGATCCTGATCCTTCATCTTAGTGCTTTACTGTAAGTCAAGTGATTGCAGCAGAATTAGCAAGACTGGACTTGTGCAGTGACAAATCAGTCCTTGGAGAAGCACCAGCCATTATTATCACATGAATGGAGGAAGCATCTTATTGCGCATTTAATCTGTTTTAAAGTGCTAAAAAAGCATGTATTAGTTCCTGCTAGTTGTTATTTTTTGCTTTACAAAAATTCCATGTTAATTAGGGAAAAAAAATATATATTTAATTAACCTCTAGCAATGAAAATTCTTTACCACGTAAAAAAAAAGAAAAAAAAAAGAAAAAAAAAAAGTAGCTTTAGTGCTCTGGACATTCTCAAAATAAATTTTTTTATATATATATATTTATATATATATATATATAGGTTGACAAGAACTGAGAAGCTCTGAAAAAATTGAGTCTACTTTTACGTGATATTTCTATTTATTTTGTTCCTTTATTTGATCCTTATAATAAAGGAAATGCACTTACCAAGTTCAGAGTTTTGGTCATTGTGCCTCATTCTCTGAAGTACGATGATTAGGTTACAAACAGATCAGGAGTGAAAAAAGCATTTGAAGTACAACTAAGGAATTCAAGGGAATATTTATATAGGTTTAATATTTTGGAGAAAAAGAAAGCAATCCAGTTAACTTCCATTCTTTTACAAAATTTAACTTTGTGCCACCTGGAAACTGACAATCATCTCATAAAGCTGGAGAAAGCTGGAAAAATGGAACAATTTTCAGACCTAATACAAAAAGAGGCAGCTTGTTTCTAACCCTCTTCCCTGATGAGAGACTGCCAGACCAAGTATTTGCTCCTTTTTATCCGTTTGAAGAGCACTTGTGTAGCTCTCTAGCCATGCCCTCCTGTTGGTAGCTAGACCCTTTTCTAGGGAGCCAAAGAGTATAGCAGAATTTTATAGGAATATAACATAGAAATGCAAACATTCATTTCACTGCATTCGCTGTGCTTGTATTTTTAACGATTTCAAGACTGAGCACAGCAGCGCTGCTTGGATTGAGTTTGTGCTCCCCCTCCAAGGACAGCTGTGCTAGGTGGTCTGCGTCTCACCTATAGAACCCCGTCACTTGAAGCCTATGAATGCAAAGCAGAGCATGATTTATTGTTGTTGAACTTTAGAAAGCAACTGCATGGGTGGGCGTGCAGTTTATAGAGCATTGCCCTCTACCATAAAAAGTAGTTTGCAACAGGGAAAGAAAAGAATTAGTCATCAAATGGTTGTAAACACTTGTTTAAAATGCATAAATTTTAAAATACATTGTTAGCGAATACACTTCTTTCCCTGTTTTTAATGCTCACAAATTAGAACATTCATTTTTCCCCTTACATCTCTTTTTGATGGAAAGGGAATGTTAACTCTTTTTTTCCAGTGCTTCCTGGTTTAATTTTTTTCTTCTATCACTCCAAAGAGTTAAAGTCTTCCTCATGTTTCCTCTACCCTTTTAGCAGCTAATTGCCATGCTGACTGACACCTACCTAACAGAAAAAAGAAAAGCAGTCTAGCAACTCTGCACCTTCTCCTCACTCCTCTCTAGCCCCATGCAATTATTTGATACCTAAAATAAAAGCAGTCATCAATAGCAGCCAGTCAGCTCGGTCTTCTTTTCTCTCTTCAGATAAACATTGCATCTCCCAACAACTCTGATTCAAGTGCTGCAGCTCCCTGATTTCCAAGAGGAAGCAGGAAATTTCCTTTCCTTGCTTTCCTCCTGGCTGCTCATTTTTTCCCTTGAAAAGGAAACTGGTGACTCTTGTTTGTACTTCTTGTGGCCCCCTTACTGCTTGTCTGCATTTCACCCTTTACATTTAAACTTATTTTTCCTTATTTCCCCACATTGTATTAATTGTTCTAAGTTTGCTGTTAAATCAAGAGCTGTCTCACTTAACCATTAATCTAGAATCTGAACACTACTCATCAGATGATTTAGAACATGACCATACACTACAGCCCCAGTCACTACAACTCTCCCTTATGCTCAGCTGGCTTGAGTCAGCCAGGGTGTGACCTGGCTAATTATCCTGTGGAAATGTACCCTTCTTGTAAAGGATGCCTGACACAGGGTAAAACCAAACCACCAGGTAAGTGAGTCTGGACAGTGCCATGGCTTCCCTCTGGGTTAGATCTGTGATTACTGCACTCATTGTAAACATCTGTAAACATCTGTTGCTTTATTTTTCTTACCTTTCTTTGTCATACATCATACAATACACTAACATAAATTAGCATGGCTTTTTGCTTTGGGCAATGCCCATGTGGAGGGGAAGAGAGAGCAGGCCAGGACAAGAATTTAGTTACCAAGCAGGTCTACAGTCCTGCAGTAAAACCCAAGACATGCACTAGAGCATCGGTTACACAAACGTGGCTCTTCATTAAGCAAGCTGTTACTGAAGCTTGAGTATAGATTTCTCCATATGGAAGCATAAATTCAACATTAGACTTTGAAACTTTTTTTTAACAGATGCTTGAGAAAAAGCTTAGCAAAACCTGCATTTGCAAGTCCTGGTTAGGAGCCAGTGCCTGAGCTCAGACCAACCTTTAGTGTTAGGGCCATCTAGTGGGAGAGGAGGCACGGACAGGGAGGCTGGGACACCTTCTACATCCGGATCCTTCGCCCCATTCAGCTTTGGCGTGGCCTCCGGACAGCTGAGCCAACGGAACAAGGAGCAGCAGATCACTGCCGGTATTGCAAACAAAGGACAACACGACTTTGAGGACTACTTTAGAAAAAGAAAGTGTGAAGCAGCCCCTAAAACTCGTACAGGTGTAAAGGAAAGCAGGCTGTGCCTGCACTGCAGGAACCTAACAGTCAAGGTAGTTTCAAAGAGGAGAAAGAAACAGGGAGCACAAAATATGGCATGATTTTGTGTATGCAAGCCAGCTCAGTTACTGGCTAGTTGAGTTTGTTTGTTCACACTAACCCTGTCAAGTCCACAGGGAAAATGTAATAGGGTGAAAAGGCTTGTGCAAGGCTCTCCCACTTTTTTTAGGCTATTCAATACAGCTATGGGATCAACCCTTGGGGTTGTGTTTTAGTTAATAAAGGATTTCTTGAACCATTGTGGAAGACTATGCTAATATCTAGTCAGTGTTAACAAGCAGGTGGTGCAGAAAATTGATCCTAGAGCCTGGAAAATTAAGCCCATTTAAGTTTTATGTGCCAGAATTTGACAGTACTCCAAATACACTGAAAAGTCTTGCAGCTTTCCAGTGGTTCAAGTCCCTTAGAGCAGGAAAAAGACTCAGTATATAAGGTAGGTATCAAGATGATACTAAACTGCCTCCCACTTAACCCAAAAAACACAAAACAAAGCTGTATTTGATCTTCTTAGTAATTTGAAAGGGAATTAATGCTTTTCCTCCTGCTACTGGACTATTGGAAAGCAATTAACTTTGCCCGCAGCTGTGAAAGAAAGGATAAATAATGAAGCAAGATAGGTGTTCAGACAGACAACTGATTAATGATCTCCTTCATGCTAGAGTTCAGAAAATTAGTGCAAGGGTCACTTCAAATGATGTCCTTTGGGCTCTAGCAGGACTGCAAAGTGCTGTCTGAATGGTGTCAAGGGTATAACCATTAATACCTGGTCAAAGACAAATAAATACACAGACCACGTGTTTGAAGATGTTAAGCCTGCAAACTCAATACAGAAAAGTGAACAGTCTCCCAACTCATGTTTGGACAATTATCTAAGAACAGTGCTTCAATGTAGTTAATGTCGCCTTTCAGTGTCTCTCCCTACTCCCATCATAATCCCATTCATCTGCTTTGGGTTATTGCAGCTTGAAGTTTTCTTCAAATTTCCAGGGGCAGAGCATGAAAAGAACAGCTGGTCAAATGCTCCTGTAGAATCCTGGAAATAATTCACTGTTATAATACAACACAGAAGCTGCATTTGTAACCAAGTTGACATGTTTTAATGTAAAGAAGCCTAGATCTTAAAGAAACGCCAGTCTATGATACAGAACCTGATATATATTGTGTCCCAACCATCACCTCACATCTGCAAGTTCAGAGGAAGAACAGTGGGGTTCAAACAAACAAAAAGCCCAAGACCCAGCAATGAGATTTCACAGAATGAAGAGGCACTGAAATAAAGCTACTGTCTCTTGTGAAACAAGGAAGCAAACAATCCTCTTCTGACAGCACAAGACTTATGACAAAACTGATAATGTTTCAGTTAACTTAAACCTGGCATCATAAGAAAGTTCAGTAAGTCTGTTTTACGCCGAGTGATGTGCTTGTACATTTGGTTTCCATGTATTAATTTATTTGAAGTATCACAGTAAAAAGAGGGGAACTGGAATAAAAAGCAGGTATAAAACCAGAACACTTATTTACAGCTAATTAATACATAAAATGGTAACTCATAATGCTGACAAAGCATATTTCCACATCCCTTTCTAGTATTTTAAATCTACGAAGAAACAAAAAAAAATCTTATTTGATAACATACACATAACAGCACCATAATCTGTAGGTTGTTTTTTTTTTTTTTCCTTAAAACTTCACAAGCTGCGACATAAAAATGGGGCCAAGGCATGAGATTGGGCAGGGAAATATTTTGATTTAACTTTGCATCACTATATCAAGACACCAAGAACAACCAAAGAAAGTTATGGCTCAGTAAGAAAGAAATATTTAAAACCAGGGATCTGCAGAGGCTATATCTTAGTTCAGCAATCTTAAGGGATGCTTAGATTTCTGAAGAAACTCTTCTGCCATATCCTCCACTTTGTTCTCCACTGTAGCTGCAGATTTGTTCTCTTTACCCTTTTTGAGACTTCTTTTGTGCTGGGATTTAAAGAAAATACCCCATGTTAACAGAATACAAAGAAATTACTACTTGTTCATGTGCAATGCAGTACATAGCGTTCTAAGAAAAAAAAGTTGACATAACTCCTGAAAAAGGTCCCTAATATACTGCATTTACTAAAGAGATTGACTGCAGGAATACAGAAGCTCAGCACCTATTTTTAGAGTCCACAAGAAGAAAATATGCTCTCCCCAGCAAGAAAACAGACTAATATACCAAGAAGTTTACACTGATACATTGGTAGAGAAAAAGGGTCAGAAGCAAGTAAGTAAAAAAACCCCCAACCCCATGAAGACTTAAAAACACCAATATTTCTGTCAGGTCTCTAAGAAAATACTCCATGTACCTTCAACTCTTCCATTAACACATGTCTAGCAAATTATGACAATTTTCTTTGTGCAGGATCATTTGCTGAGGAGTTTTCAACTGTCTGTCCAGCTTGTCAGAAAGCAGCATTATTTTATCCACTATTAACTGCTATCAGAATCTAAATTTCACAAAGCATTATTTACAGGATTTGTACAAGTTGTGAGACTACCCTAAAATACAAGAAGTGACTTGAAACTGCAGCACTGTTATGGAACAATAATACTTCTCTCAAACACACAGCTGTTTTATTTATTTGTAGAAGTTACCTGGAAAAAAGGAATGCCACCATTTGTGTGGCAATATATACTTGTATCCATTAAGTATTTGTCACTGGCAAGGCTTTCACTGGGTTCTTGCAACTCTCCTTCCTCTTCCAACAGGTCCTAAAACAGAAGTTTTTCAGAAAGATGTACTTAATTTCTGAATTTCCTCAGTGAACATATTAAGCACAATCAGATCTATAAAAGACATGGAACTTCCATTCTTGAAAAACAGGAATGAAACCAAAGTCATTAATATCATTGCTTATTTTTCAAGAGATTGTTTTTGTCAAAAGCTCAACACACTTAAGTCCAACTGCACTGTAAAACAAAAAGGTCCTGGGGTTCCAGTCAGCTCTCCACAAGGGCATAGAAAAAACCTCATGGATGTGAAATCTCCATTCAAAAGCCCATTTGCCATTTATGTACATACCTGACCTGCATTATTCTCCACCTCCTTTACCACACTGCTTAGCATAGCATCAAGATTTGGTTGCTTTTGCCTTAATTGTTCCAGAAGTAGTTCCCGGGGCTCTGTTCTCACAAGTGTGACTGGATACAAGTAGTCTTTTCTCTGTGGAGTTGTGCCTTTAATGAAGATTATACACTTTTCAGTGTTTGCTTTAATTTCAAACCCTCAATTTTACATCAACTCATTACAGAAACCATGCTTTGTTCAGTCACCATTATTTGCATACAGCTTAAAAACAGTACAAGGCTGCCAGTTATATCATGTCCCCATTAACCTTCACTTATGAATTCTGGAACTCAAACTGTTTTCTGTAACCATTCTATCCCCAACCTGCTTAAATACCTGTTGGAACATCCACTTTGAGATCCTCTTGCAGGAAACCATTGACCTGAGTGAGTCCATGCTGTACTTCTTCCTTAAGTGCCAGCTTCTGCTCCACAAGTATCTCCTGATCGACCTTTATCTGATCCAGAAGGCCATTTAGCACCTTCCCCCCAGCTGCCTTTTGTCTGCCAATGTGGTCAGTGATTTCAGCTACTGCTTTATCACAGTTTTCTTCATTTTTCTGAAAATGAAACAAAAAAACCACCAACTAAAAACACCAAGTTAACAGGAAAGGTAAGACTATGGCCTCATTTCTAAGATGTGGTGCATGATTAGTGACGTGACCTGAAACTAAACAACTGAGACCTCAAATTGAGAAGTTTCAGTGCCAGTTTTACAAGCTCTCAAAATGAGATATCTTCAGAAGAGAGTCAGTTTCTTAGAAAGTATGATCATTTTAGAAAGCTAGTCACAAGATGATGCCATCTGGCTCATGATTCTAATGCACAAACCCTGCACAGAGTTAGGATATTCAACTGAAAATGAACATCCTACAAGCACTAGAAACTTTATGCATTTGTAGGGGGAAAGGAAAATGTGTTTTCAGCCATGCCCACTGAAATGAAACTTCTGAAGTGTTCAGCAGGTACAGCAGATACAAAGATGTCTTGAGACCACAAATGCTTTTAGAGTTGGACTTGATCCTTGGAGATCCCTTCTAACTCAGAATATTTTATGTGAAGGAAGTTTCTAGTTGAGCTTTTCCTTCTGAAAATTCACAAAATATTGGATTTGCCTCTTTTATTGCCTATTACAAAAATAAAACAAGGGTGGAACATGAAATTTGTGGAAATTAAAAAAAACACAAAATGTAAGAAACTTAGACAAGAGGCCAGAACTTGTATATACTCAAAAGGAATGCTTTCTCCCATATTGATTCAATCTGACCAATAAAGTAATTTGCATCCTCCAGAAAATAGCCTGCATTCAATCACTGTGCATCTCCCAAAGACAGTACTGTAGGTAAAGCTTTAGGATTAGAGATAAACACTACCAAGATGATATAAAACATTCCGATTACAAGTTAGCTGTAGGCATTAGTCATGACACCATTTTTTGAGGTTATGGGCACTTGAAGTTCAAAGTCTTCCTCTTAATTTAGGCTTTTGATTTCCTCTAATTACATCTACTTAAGCTCAGTAACACAAGTCTGCTATCAAAACCACCATAGTTTTGTTTTGACTGTAACAGAGAACTTTTTTCTCCCCTCTGCAAATTCTGCAATAAAGTTGCATTAGACTACAAATGACTATAGGTACCTTTTGTAAATGCTGAAATTGCTGTTTCTCATCCTGGAATGACAATAGCTGCTGATTAGTAAAGTTGACCATCTGAGCAGTTGTAAATTCACCCCATGTATTGGTATCCTGAGACACATTTTTGAGATTGCTGAGAAGATGTTGACAGTGGTCATTGGATTCTTCCAGCATTGTCTTGTTTTCAGCATTTATGCTCCTGAGCTCTTGAGAGAAATTATCCAGAGATGCAGTAAATTTGCTGTGATTGGAATTTGTATTGCTGACTAGGTCTGTAGTTTTCCTGTAACAACATTTTTGTAAGAGTTCAGAGACTTTGAAAGGTAAATGTTAACACGGCCTGCTTTTAGAAATATGAGACCAAAGCCAGAGAAATAGCACAATTCTATCAAACCAGTTAATTATAATATTGTTTTCTACTTAGTAAATTCACAGCACTTGCAGCAGCAGATTCACTTAAAAAAAAAACCAAAACCCAAAAACACCCACCAAAACCTCGCCAACCAAAACGACCCAAAAGAGAACAAAGGGACCCTAACAACAGGCTAAAAACAACCTCAGCAAGACCTTAAGTTATTCAGTCTGCAATTGAATGAAACATATTGCAACAGATATATTATTATGCTTCAAGCTAAACCTTTATAATATGGAGTTCTGAAGTCCAGACACTGAGGGACACTCCTCAGAGTATTGCTCCCAAAATGATACTTTCTTATTGCGACATGCTCAGGAGACAAGTTCAAGGGCAAGCCTTTCAGAACTATTGTTTACTCTGGGGAAAGGCCAACTATGATCTACACTCTGCGGCAGAGCCCAGCTCTAACACACAGGCCATGCCCAGCAGGCTTTATAAGCGCATAAATATGAAGAGCATCCAATTCTGAAGTTCTCTTCATGCATAGTTTATCTTGCATAAGTGTAGAGCAAAGAGAACCTGCTCCTTACAGGTGAACACTTTCTTGCATAGCAGTGATGGTGGTCTTCAGGCTTCCATTTTTCGTGAGTACATCAGTGAAGTTCTTCTGAGTCTCCTGAGCAAACAGGTCAAGCTGGCTTTGCAGTAAAGACATCAATTTGGCTGCACTCTATCAAGAAAATTACCACAAGTTTCACTGTTATTCTGCACTTTTTAACAGTCTTAAAGGGTACTTGAATGCCTGAATAAAAAACGCAGAGTTTTGCAATTCTAAAGCAGAAGGTACAATTTTTGTGTAGTGAAGATACAGACACTTCACTTTTGGAGACATATGTACGTGCACATATACTGGACATACAGCAAGGGGAAATTTTTGCTACATTCCTACATAAACTACTTAAAGCAGTCTAACAAAAGCTGAATAGAACTAGGATCAAGTTACTGTCCTAACATTTTTCTGAAGCAAGTATAATGGTTTACTACCACATAGGAGTTTAAATCAAAGCAAACAATCACAGTGTTATGATGTTCTTACTCTAAGGTACCTTTTTATGTGCCAACCTCGTCATTTCCACTTCTTCTTTTAAACTGTCACAATTATACTGGAGCTGAGCAAAACCACCGGCTGTTTCTTCCTGTATTTTTTTCAGAGTGAGAAAAAGATCTCCAAAGAAGGTGTCCATTTCCTTTTTATGGCCCTCCATCTTAAAAAAAAAAAAAAAATCTAACTGTAAGTAAAAACTTTATATCTTTATTCAAGAAACTGATATCTGCCCCTAGAATAACTGACCTAGAAACAAACTCTACTCCATGGAAATTGTCAGAAGGTATTAATGAAATACTGTGAGTAAAAGGCAGAAAGTCACACTTGGAACAATCTAAAGCTTGAGACTGGAACTGAGTGTGGAGGCTATTCCAAACAGAAAATTTGATATGCAAGGTAGAAAGAAAAGTAGACAAGGAGCAGCAAGAGCTCATAAGCCATGGACTATCTACTATCTAAGTCTGAAAACCAATAAATAGCTTCCAGACAAGGGGAGTTGATTTCTCATGAGCTCTAATTAACATGAGTGGAAAATGTTTCAGTAAAAGAAACAGGTCACCAGAAAAAAAGACTTATTTTGACAATGGGAAAAAATGGGGGGGGAGGGAAAAAAAAAAATAGGAAGAGGCTGCAGTTCTACACAAGTACCACAAGATAGACTAGAATTAAGACTTGAAGCAAAGGACTTCAATAAGTGCAGTATTGTTTGCACTTATGGTTGGTAACAAGATAAAACATCACATTTCCCAGGAATCAAAGGGACTATAGAAAAAGTTTGGTACAAAAGCAGAAAATTTTTGAGTGCTGGTAAGATTTGCCTAAGTTGACTTTTTTTTCCCCCCCAGATTTCTAAAATACAGGGGGGAGAGTATATTAAATGTATCATCAAGTCTTTGTTACACAAAGATTAAAGAATTCATCTTTTGCCATTCTGCTGTGGCACTTAGGCAAACAGTTGTGCCAATATAGAGAACAAGCAAATTTACCACACTCAAGAGAAGAAAAAACTCTGAAAGAAGATAAAACTCATGGGACAAGATAAGGGGGAAAAGGCCAGACAAGTAGGGGAAACACTCTGACATACTGCAGAAAAACAATTAACATATTATCTATAAAATAAAGAAGAGCACAAGGCAAAGCGGGAAGTTCTGTGCATTACCTGGTCAGCCACAGCAGAATATTTCTTCATGTTACTCTGGAACTGACAGTTTAACCCCAAGACAAATTCTACCATTGGTGTCAAGCTATTTACCGCTCTTCCTAATCCAGTTTTGTGCTCCTCCTAGGAAGAGAAAAAAATTAAACCAGAACATGGCTGTTCCTTCACCTACACTTGTAAGAAGCTACTGTGTACCTATGCATGGCAGTATAGGCTATACAGCACATTGCAGCTTGTGGGGGTGACATGGGAACGGAAGTGGGGAGGGACAGTCATGGTCAGGTGGTAAAGCAGATACAGGTAAAGAGTATCACTAAAAATTCTATACATTTACAGAACCCCTTTTGATCAAAACCAGTTTCAAATACTTAAGTAAGAGTATGCAAATGTACTAACAATTAATCTCAGCAGCTCCACTTTACAATCAAGTGATAGATTCTCATGCTGTGTTATTTTTTCAGACATGTGAGAAACTTCAGTAGACACCAATTCTTTAAGAGAGGCAAAAGATGCTGATACAACTGATGCAAGGATATCTGCTGTAGAAGAACTGGTAGACAGGAGGTCACCTACAAAAGAAATCCAGAGTTACAAATTTTCCTAAAGTTCCTCCTAAAGTAAGACAGGAACTCTTTTTATTACTCATCACCATATTGCCCTTTACAGAAAGGCTGTGGATCATCCCAGACACATTGTTATTGGTGCAACTATAATCATTGTCACTTAAATAAAGCCACTTCTTTTCTAAAACAGATACATTTTAGGAAGTGGTCTTTGAGGGTACTACAGTATGACTACTAATACAGATATTACACTTACCTATAAAACTTGTGTAAGATGTCAACATCTGTTGCTGCTTCAAACTGTTTTCAGTAATTGAATCTTGTATTTTGCTGAACAAAGCATTCATTTGTCCTGCAAATGTATTTTGGACGACAGCATTGTGCTGATCAACAGCCTTCTTACGGTCCAGCTTCGCATGGAGCCCAGATACATCTTTTGTAGTTTCTTCAACTGTACTTAGTAACTATAATTTTTAAAGTCATTTTAATAAGTCTTTAAACAAGAAGTCAAGTACACTTTATATAAGGAAAAGCAACAACAGTTCTGAGTTAACGAAGTTATCTCTCTAGGAAGATGGGTGCTTCCCTTTTCATCATCAATTTGCAACTGTTCTGGACCCTGGTATGTCATTTATGCTTTTAGAACATCAAAAAAAATTACCTACTAGAGACCGTTTGTTCTGGCTTTAAAATCAAAGCATTAATAAATGACTCCCCCAGTATTTAAGGAAAGAGGTATCATTTATCCCAGAATAGCAGCTGAAAAATACCTGAGCACTTTAACTTTTTTCTGAACAATCTTGACAGTAAAGGTATTCTTTAAAATAGTACTCAAGCAAGAGGTTTCTAGTACTAGTCCTGCGATAAATAATTTAGAAATCATATAAATTGTGGAATCCAGATTTGTAGTGAGCATAAATAATTTCTGTACCTATTTGCCTCAAGCACTCCATAACCCATATGTAAAAACCAGGCATTCCCTCCTAATCTTGCAGGAATCCAAACAGAAAGAAATTGTCATGGTGCCTGAAGATACAAGTTCCATCACTTTGCAGTTTAAATAGCAGGACACTCTCTCTCCCTACCTCAAGTATATTTTAATAATTATGACTAATCTACAAACACATCCAAGCCATACCCTGTAACACAGAGGTGACAGGGCAACATTATTCAAAGCTTTTGGCTATTTTCCTACCCCAGTTCATAGAATGTTTTGGGTTGGAAGGGACATTAAACATCATTTAGTTTCAAGCCTCCTACCATGGACAGGGACATGTTCCAGTCGACCAGGTCATTCAGGTACGTATAATTTACTGTTTTGCAGGACCAGACATAAGATTTTGAAAGGAAACTACTTATTCTGCAAAAAACCCTGATAATAGATACTGCGAAGCACTAGAACTCCCATGACAAACCGGCACGAGGGAAAGTTAGTCCCAGACCAACCAAGTGCTTAGCAGTCAGCTGTCAATACTACCACAGAGAGAGTCCTGCAATCTAATCCTCATTTTCCATCTTAAATTCAAGTCTTGTCTCACTCGCATCATGCTTTAGCAACAATTGGTTTCCTTGAACAGCCCATGAAACTCCCAAACATAGAAAGCTGTTTTACAGTAGGTACAAGAACTGTGACAACCTTGCTAGCTGTGCCATGAAGTTTTTGTTCATTATTTTCCAAAACTGAAGCCACATATTCTTCTTCAGCCAGTTGAACCTTGGTTTCTTGCAGATCTTTTTGTGTTTCTTCCAGTTCTTTCTCCTTGATTTGCAAATCTGATTTACACTGTTCGAGTTCATTTTTACTGACTCTGAATAGTTCAGTGACCTAAGTAGGAAGGCAATCATCAAAAGACAACACCACTGTTTATAAATTTGACAGGTCTTATTTCACATCTCTCAAATTACATGACAATGACAGAAGGCAACTTGTCCTCTAGTAATGTAATTTCAGCTGTAGGATCAGGTCTTAAACCTAAACTTTGCATAGTCTTTGTAATCACTGAAAATATCAAGCCAACACCATTCTCACTGTAATAATTGCTTGCTTCCCCTCTCAAAATACAAGAGGGAACTACTGTTCTAGCACAAGGAAAAGAATCCCACTGAACAAACATAGCCAGATAGACTGAAAAGAGTCAGTAAAGCTGATCACATAGGAGTTACATATACCAGCTAATCAATATCTACATTTCTCTTAAACAAGGAGCTCCAATTTTCATGCAATTTGTTAAAAGGAAGCTCATGACCTCTCTCCCCTGATTCTTTGCTCCTAAGCAGATACCTGTCAGCTGAGATAATACCATTTTACAAGCAGATTTTTTTTCTGAAAATTCAACAAAGCAAATCATAGTAGTAGACGTGAAAACAGCTTTGAAAATAAATATTGCAACCTGCAATTTCATATACATTATTTCATATTCCTAAATTCAAGGACTAGGAAACCTCCATTCTTAACTAATTGGGGAATTTTAAGACCAACAACAACAAAAAGAATTTTCTGACTGTTCTTGCCTTAAACATTTTAGAAATTGGAAGAATTAATTTCTTCCAATTTTTTGCATATTTAAGCCACAGCTGAAAAACATCACTTACCCTTTTCACTTCTTCCTCCATGACACTGATTTTGTCAATATACTCTGTAATTTGTTCTTCCTGAACCGTCAGCTTTCCATTAAGGGCTCTCAAGGAAGGATTAAAATAAACAAACAAATTAGTCAAGTAAGAGGCCATTTCAAGATTTTACACTGCATTTCCAATAATTTCAAAAAAGACGTATTGTTAAATTCTATATGAATAGCAGGTCATTTCCACTTAAGGTGGAAAAGATTCACAACAATTTTCCACTGTAAACTTTCTGTGCAACTAGCCCTATTAAAAGTGAAGTCCAATATATCAAGTTCACTTTCCAGTATTAGCTTCCACTGAAAAAGAAAAGGTTGCATGTTGCATAATGCTTATGGGTAAGTTCCACACATACACAAATTTCTCAGTGCAAGCCTATTAGATTTTATCTATATAATAATTAATTTTGAAAGAAGTTGACCAAACAGTTAAGTCTCCTAACTATCTTCAACTTCCTGGATTAAAAATAGACCTGAAAGTATTTCTGTAGAAGGATAGGTACCAGTATCCGAGAGCTGTTGCTAGTTATTTTATAGAAATTTTGCAGACATACTCATAGTTTTCCACAGAAATATAGATTCCATTTTTCTCTCGAGCAGCAGCAAGGTCTCGCTTCAGACGCTCAATCTCTTCAGTGTATTCCTGCATAAAGAAACAATCACATGTAAACCTGAATATTTCTATTTTGGTTTCAATATTCAGCTTCACAGATACTTTACAAAGGTACTGATCTACAGTAGTTTTGCATAAGCACAAGAGCAAAGCACTTCATCTCTGTTCTAACTTCAGTATAGCACCATTGAAATTCATATCATTGGATACATATTGGCTATATGTAGAACATCAAAACCTTCCATTTGAAGGTCTTACTTGGCTGCATTTAGCAGCTTACAATGGGAATAACAGCTTCCTTAGAGGCAGAGCTGTCTTTTCACTTGTACTTACTGAGAAGTTCTCTTTAGTTCAGGCACCTTCTAGAGAAAGTGCAAAATCGCAAATCTGTAACACCCACAGTCACAGCTAGTGGCAATAGTCCCCTGTTCAACTTTAATCTTATCAACAGTTTCAATATCTGTAGGGACCATTGCTACATCAGTGCAGCTGTAGTTTAAAAGCAACAGTTCAGTAATTAAAATCACTTCAGAAAACCACTGCTACTAGTTACGGCTTCTCCCATACTCATAACTCCTGCACAGCAAAGACTACATCAATAAAAAGTCATGCCTAACCTGTAACTTACTTTTAAGCTATATGTCTCATTACCTTAATAAGAGCTTTTTTTGTTAGCTTCTGATTAACTTCAGGCTTGTTCATGATGTTCTTTGCTCTATGGGCGTATTCCAGTGTACTCAATGTTTCCTGTGAATAACAGATGTAACACTAGGTCAAGCTGAGGAATTAACTCATGTTTTTGTATCATTAGCAAAATAGTATATTTATTTTAGGAATAGGTTTTCAGATTTTAAATTTACCTCAAGATTTACAGATGCAGGTGAAATTGTGGCAATTATTGATGTTTTTGTCCGTCCTCCGAGAGAGTCTTGAAGGATTCTTGTGAGTTTAGATTCCCTGTATGGAATATGAGGGGCTCTTTCCACTAGAGCAGTAATAACTCTTCCTAGTGTCAGCAGGGATTGGTTGATATTTCCAGCTTCACGAGCTCTTTTGTCAACAGCCCCAGATCGACCAATGTTTTCACTTCCTGCAAGATCAACCTGAAAGGCAGGTTATGCTTCTGTCTCAACCACTCTGAAGAATGCTTGCCCCAAAGTCCTGCAGAACACTTAGAAGAGCTTACCAGTTTTTCAGGAGACACTGGGTTGACAAATAGGACTGATATTTCTCAGAGTGAAAAAACACTTCATATCTTTTTATGAAAACAGTAATTTTTCCCCTTATAAGGAAAAAACTCTAGGAAATGGCTAAAAATTCTATTAATGACAGTTCAAATACTTACCAAGTTTAGCTTTCCAATTTTCACAAGTTCTTCTCCATCCACCGTTGTTTCTTTCATATGGATGGTAATTGAAAACACTGAGTGGGAACGGCTGCAAAAGAAACCAGTTTCAGATTTTCCATTAAAGCCAAATATCTAGTTGTTGCATGACTGTTTGCAAGTTCTGTACTCTTTATAGAGAATACATTTAGCCCATGAACTACAAACTACATTTTCAATACACAAAATTATTCTGCTAAGTATAATTTTGTCTGTGTACATATGAATATGATATTTAAAGACCAGTGATGAAGCAACTGGTTGACATTTGACTCATTCAATCCTATAAATTTTACCATATTTCAATGAAAAGCAAGGGAAATTCCTTGGTTTTGCTTACATTTCTGTATTCTCAACTCACAAGCATCTCATGAAAACTGACTTGCCTTTTTTTTTCCAGTTCTTACACTAAGAACAGTTTCACAGAATGTGAGATTAAGGAACATAACTTTGCTTATGCAGGCTAACAAAATTCAGCAACTAGCTGAATCTAATATTAAAAATTTAGAAGGACAATTTTTCAATCAAAAATAGTGATACAGTTTAAGATCATAGAATCATGGAATGGTTTCATCTAGCTCCAACCACCCTACCATCGGCAAGGACACCTTCCACTAGACCAGGCTGCTCAAAGCCCCATCCAACACAGCCTTGGATACTTCTAGGGATAGAACATTCACAATTTCTCTGGGCAACATGTTCCAGTGTTTCACCACTCTCATAGAAAGGATGACTTTAGGGTGAGCCTATTTTTTTAATAAGTTTTTACTACAGGAAGCTGACATATATAGAAAGCCACAGACGTCAAATTACACCAGTTTGACCATACATAAAACAACACTTCAGGCACAATAAATTCTCAAAATTCCTTGGAATCTCAGACAAAATAAGTTCTGTTTTCCAATCACTGGCAGAAAATACCAATTTCCTTCCACCAGTAGACAGACAGTCTCAGTATATCTTCAAATTAAAATACAATACAGGCTGGGTACATTCTTTACTATTGCAACACTGGATCACTACTTGTGCACAGTGATATCTATATCACATCTGCTGCTCAAGAATGCTATTAATAAAAAGAATGCTATTTCTGACTCAGGTGCCTCTACTATATTCTATGACCAAGAAGCCTTTATTGACAAACAATCTTATCCCCAGCTTCCACAACCTAGTTTGCAAACTTCACAGAAGCCAGATTTTGAAATGAGGGTGTTGTGTCGATCTGTAAAAAACAGATCTTTGCAGTATTTTGAAATTCTAAACTTCAGTAACAAATCCTAATATCAATTTTCTACTGCTGGTGCGGAGAGGAAAAGATACTCAACTCTTACATCAAGTTTATTTAGTAAATGGGACTGGCCAAAACACCAAACCACCTAGAAGAGGTAAAATAAAGAAAACCCACCCCTTTGATATAGGTATATCAACTAAACATCTTCCAAAATTGAAAGGAACCTTCTTTATGAAAGTGTACAGTATCTACTGCAAGGAGCATTTATCTCATGCTAGTACATAAAATGTATTTCACTTATGTATGTTATATTTAGGTCTTCTGTTTTCATAGAAAGCTTTGAAAGAGTTAACACTGAATTACACTTAAGCTTCAATATTCTAGATGTCTAATTAAGAACATTACGATGCTGTTATCTCAGGGTGGAATCCCACTGTTACTGTTCCAAATAGACACTTCATATTAACAAAGGATGTATTAATTACAAAGCAGGCAAACTCTAAACAAGAGGAAAAGCTTAGGTTAAAAACAATGCCAGGAGAAATAGCTTGTCCCTCTTTAATTTGGGAAGCATTCAGATTCTATGATGCTTTGTACTGTTTGTTTTTTTTTTGGGGTGGAGTTCTTTTTCTTCACAGTGGCTGGTATGGGGCTGTGTTTTGGATTTGTGCTGAGCACAGGGTTGATAATACAGAGATGCTGTCAGGGCTCTGCATGCTGTGACACTGGCAAGGAGGTTCAGGCTACATGGGAATTTGAGAGGAGACACAGCCAGGACAGGTGACCCCAAATTACCAGAGGGATATATCAGACCACATGGCATCAGACTCTGTATATAATGTGGGGGAAAGAGGGAGGAAAGGGGAGGGGACGCTTGGAGTGATGGCATTTGTCTGCCCAAGTCACTGTTACAGATTATGAGGCCCTGCTCTCATGGTGCTCACATTTCTTGTGTGCACAGCTTTTGCTGTCCCTATTAAAGTGTTTTTATCTCAACCCATGAGTTTTCCAGCTTTAACACTTCCAATTCTATCCCCAAATCCTGCAGATGGGGTGGTGAGTGAGTGGCTGGGAAGACTTGGCTGCTGGCTGGGGTTAAACCTTGATACCCCTTCCTACAACTATGGCAATCATCCCACCACACATGATCAGGAAGAAATTGTAACTCTGGCTTTCTAACCCGTGTCTGACAGTGTACACTGTGATAGAGAATCTCAAGATGATGTCATGTTTGCACCAGCTCTACTTCTTCAGTAAGATTTTATTTAAGAAAAAACAAAACAAGGTTTCTGAAATGGGGAAGATTTGTACCTGGAATATGCGTTCATGTAAGTAGCTGCAGTTGTTCTTTTGGCTGCACCCCTTTCCAGGATTTGGTAAACTTGATTTTTGTTGTGTACAGTTACTTCTTCCAAGCCTTTAATAATTACACCCCTCTGTCAGAAAGTAATACATGCTTATTATAAGTCTTTCAACAATCCTGAAAGCCTCAAGACAACAAGTTTTGTAGCACTAACCTTGTTTCGAGGATCATCAAACATCTGCAGTCTTTCTCCAACATCAGGAGTAGGATTCAGAAGATCAAAGAGCTCCTCATTATAGATTTCCAAAAGAGAGACTTTCACTGAAAACTCGGTACCATTCTCTGTGAGTTTTTCAAATATTTGATGCAATGTACGAGGTATGATACCCGCTAGTGGATCCTATAAATTAAAAAGAAATATTTAATTTATGAGTTACTGAAAGATTTGGAGCTAGGGGGTAGAGTTTCAACTAAACAGTCTGACTAGATATAAACAAGAATAAAAGACGACCTTCCATACAAAAGTCGCCAAGAGTTGAATGCAATACATTAAAGATGTAAAGTCGTCCTTTTCATATAAATGAGGGAGATTATTAGTCATTCTACAAACATTTAAGGAAAGGCAGCTTCAGAATTGGAAAGGCATCAATATTTGGTTTTCTTTAGCCTTCTGCAGTTTCTAACTTTGAGCTACTGTACAGACAAGAGAAGTCTCCGGAGTGAAAATATACCTCTTCCCAAGTATATTCTTCATTGGGTGACCGCTCCCCTTCCATTGTGAAGGTCTTACCAGTACCAGTTTGGCCATAACTGCAAGAATAAAAAGAAAAACATAAGCAAGAAGCTAAAATACAAATAAAATTTCCCAATAATTATTATTGGCATACTTACGCAAACACTGTACAGTTGTAGCCCATAATGACTTCATCCAAGATGGGACACACGACACTCCGGTATACATCAATCTGCTTTGCCTGAGCTCCAAAAACCTATTGGCACAAAGACAACACATCCCATTTATCCATACAGTATTGTATAACATCACACTCAGTACTAGCTTGTTTCCACAAGTCCCCAACATGACAGGAAGTTACCAACCATATCAAATGTGTAAGTCTTTCTTGATGTCTTATCTGTCACTCCTCCGGTGCGGACACTGACTTCCTTTCTTGCTTGGTCACAGTCTACGACAGCGTAGGAGCTCACTTTAAGTTCTGAGGCATTAAAAGGCCTAAAAGTGACAGGAGTCAGGAATATTGGATTGAAATCATTGCTAACAAGAACACAAAGAGATGAAGCAGTATACCACCCAGTTTAAGGATCTAGAATGGGCAAAAGCAACACAGTTTTTAACTTTATCTATTTAATAATTAAGAAAAAATGCCACAATTTGGTAGTTTACAGACTCTGTTTCTCCTTTCATCCACTGTGAGACAACTTAGACATCTATAGCTTTTTGTTTGTTACATACATATTTTTAACAAGCCTATAATCACTTTCAAGATCATACAGACATGCACATAGCTAACAGGCATTGGAACATGTTCAATTGCAGGGGGTAGAAAATGAAACATACCAAAAAATTGTCTGAATAACAGCCTTCAAAAAAAAGAAAAGAAAACACTTATACATGCAAGTTAATGCAATAGTGAATCAAATGGCAATGACAGCACTCTAAAGCACCAAAAATACCAACAGACCCAACTAATTGCAGGACAGTAAGCAGCAACACCAGAACCTTTGTAACACTGAAAGTATTTAATAAGACATCAGATCTGGGAGGGGAAAGTCCACATTAAAGTCAGTCACAGCAAAAAGATTCAATACAGGGACAATAAAATTTTTGAACTTCAAGGTGAGCATCTTGTTTCACCACTAAATGAATTCAAACTTGGTGCACGCCGTTTTCATTAAAGGGACATTTGCCACTATTTCTCCTGAAATGCCCTAAAAAGTGTGAAATGCTATTTTATTCTTCATTTAGTAGTGCTACTGCACTGAATGTCTATGTTATCTATATAGCTGACCTGAGCAGTCAGCTTGAAAATATAACTTCTACAATCTTGTACTCTTTAAAATATCTTGACACTAGAGATACTTCTGATGCTCTTTAAATTATAATGTGAAAAAACAAAAACAAACAAACAAAAAAAAACCCCAAACAAAACAAAAAAACAACAACACAAGAAAACCACAAGCACATGACGCTTCGAGTTTCCTGAACCTTGTGGCTAACATTTCTCCCTCAATACATCACTGAGGCTGAAGTGTTAGGTTCTGAACAGACCCTGGGACACTTGGGTGCAAGATGATAACAACAGAAGATCACTAAAATCTTGTTCACAAGTGCAAGTTACAGCTTCAGTTTCATGACTTTTAAAGCAATAGAACAACAATCATTCTGCTCTGTAATCACGGAACCAGTCCGTGGCAGGAGATACAGGAGCCCACAGCTGTGATATTAGGGGAACAATTTAGCTGAGCTGAAGCAGGAATACCAGAATACAGCATCACCACTACTCAAGCAGCTGCCTGGTGAGCCATGGAGACATTCCATCTCATGTTCATCCCATTAGGAATGAAGGACATTACACATATTAACAAGGCTTATGCATGCATTTTGGGTTTCCAAATTCATGTTTTACCAAAGCTCAGTAAACATGTTGCTTGAAAAGATCTGCATCTGTAAGGTAGAAGAAACATGTACTAGCTCAAATAAACTGAAGCTATTAAAAAAACCCCCAAACAACACTACAAAGGGCAAGAGCAAGGATGGGCAAAGAAGTTTTAAAAGGTAAGTAACTCTTGACATAGCAATTAGTCTGTGATCTACAACAAAAGCAGAACACTCCACCATGGACAGTCCTAATGCTACTTTCATAGTGAGCATTATAGTTAGTTAAAACAGATACTAATACTTGATAAAGCTATCCCGGAACAATTAAGAGAAATAAAAAAGAGAACAGCTGCTCTTGACAGTGTTTCAAATCGAATTGCCCCTATAAGTTTATTCTTTTGCAATAGCCTTGACTCACATCTACAATTTCATCAATCCCACAATTGTTTCAGAAGCTTTACAGTTGCATTGCAAAGATAAGGCTAAATTGAGTTTAATTTCTATATTCGGTGTGCATCTGTAAAAGCAGAACTCATAAGATTGAGAATATGACTGCAAAAGGCATTAAAAACATAATATGTAAACTAATATTTGCAGGTCTGGCTCAAAAAAACCCAATTTCTAAAGGTGTTTCAAACACTAGACATAATGCACTGCCAGTATTACAGTTTAAACATACAGTGCTTTAAGATTATTTAAATATGCAATTCTTTAAAACCACTTCAGAATTACAAAGAGAACCTAATTTTATGGACATGAAATTTATCACTTCATACCAAAAAGTAAGTCCATCTCATCAACCAAGACATTTGGTCATTTTTACTTCAGAAGTAGACCCCCATCCCATTGCTTGTCTCCTGGAAAGTCTGCATCAGTGAAGTTACGTGACAGATACACCACAGCGGACATAGCAACAGTTTTAGTTGTTAAAGCTTAGCTACTTCCCACAGCAGGGCAAAACTCAGCCTGGGTTTCTGTGTGTCACGAATATCACACTAATTCTAGGTAGCTCTCCTTGAGCTTCCTACACAGCTCCATACGGGGCGTGCGCTGAATCAAGTTCGGAAATTGCAGCTTTTCTTGCCTTTTTAAGCTATAAGGAGCGGCTCATAAAAGCCTTACTTCTGCGGAAGCACCGCTTCCCCGCGAGGCACACGGGGCCGCCTCAACCGCACACCGGCGCCCGGGACAGGCAGCTGGCAGCGCGGTGCCGAGGCCGCTCTGGGGTACGGGGGGGCTCCGTCCGGGCAGACACGGCGATCCCCGGGAGCAGGCTGCTGGCAGACACGGCGATCCCCCGGAACAGGCATCCGCAGCCGCACACAGCGGCCGGCAGAGCCACGGCTGCGCAGCGCTGTCACACGGCGGTGGCCTCGGCCCGCCGGCCTCACGGGCTGCCCGGGGCGCTGCGGAGAACGTCTGGGCCCAAATCCCGGAGATACCAAGGCGGGACGCCCCCAGTGCTTGCCCATCGACCGCCCCCCCAACGCTCGCCCAGAGAAGAGCCCTCGCGCGTACCTGCACCGCACCACCACCTGGATGTTCTTGCCCTTCTCCTCCTTCTTGGTGCCGCCGCCCTGGGAGCCGAAGGAAGCCATGGCGGGATGGGGACGCGGACACAGACGAGAGCGCGGGGCCGCCAGCGCCGCTTTGAACCGCGCACCGCCCGGCCCGGCCAATCAGCGGCGGCCCCGGAGCACCACGGGACGGGAATTCAAATCCTGGGGGCGGCAGCGCTGCTCCGCCCCCGGCACCGAGAGCCGGGCGGGTTCCGCCGGGCCGGGTTCCTTCCCCAAGCCCCGGTGCTGCCGATCCCGCCGAACCGTGACACGAACCCGCCCTGCGGCTCGTCTGTGCCGCCAGGACCGCGAGGGGCCAGCAGACAATGCCTGGCCTCCTCCGCGGCTGCCGTTGACACCCACGGGTCTGAGGGCAGCCAGACTCCTCGCCTGCTGTCAGTATTCAACAGTCACATCATCCGTATCGCCCTTTGTCACAGGTGAAACCCTCCGGCCACCCGTTCTTCTGTCCCCCTAGCTCTCCAGCTGGCCCACGATTTCTTTAAACATCACGACAAATAGGGAACACCTCACCAATGCCTTGTGGAATTGAGACGTTACTCGGCCTGTCTAAAACAATGATCGGGTTTCTGTTTACCCAGTGGGGCACCGCGGTTACCGTTCCCAACAGGGCACCTTGCTGTCCCCTCGGCAGGACGTGCCCCAGCGCAGGTTGCCAGGCAGACCCCACCCCCAGAGGTGCACTTCTGGCCATGCCCGCAGAGCTCTGCTCTGCTCCCTCTGTGCCTTGTGCCAGCTTCAGCTCAGGCAGGTCTCCAGCACAACTTGTCTGTGTCAGTCTGAATTCCACACCCAACCTTCCACGTGTTTACAGGTTGCTATTGCCTTATCAAGTAGTGGGAAAATCCTATGTAAGAATGAAAATAAGTAGTTACAGGCTCGGGACAAAGCACCACTAGTGCACCACATCCATCCTTTTACTTTGAAGCAACATCATGCGAACCGCTTTGCCTGTTTATGTCACTCTGGCTTCCCTGTGAGAACTTCCTCTGAGGCACTATTAAATGCTTTGCTAGGTGGAGATCTATGAGGTCTTCTGCGTAGAGGGGAAGAAGCAGATGTTAGAGGAGATTCAACTCGTCTGATGTGCTTTTTTTGTTAAATCTGTACTGGCTCCTACAGATTGTCATCTACCTGCTTATGGCCTACAGTGCTACAGTGCTTTGCTCTTCTTCCAGGGCCTTCGCAATTTCTCAAATTTAGATTGTCCATTTATAATTCTGCAGGTGTCCACACCCTTTTTTCCCCCCTAAAGTTAGCTGCTTTGAATCTTATTATACTTCTCACCTCCATGAGTTCTTGAAGTTAATAACAAATGAATCCTAACCCACAAGGCTTGCAGTAATTTTCCTGACAGTGACATGAAGTAACATCCCATTATGCTCCCCTACCATTTATCTGAAGAGTTAGAATAATATCAGAGTCTAATCAATCAATTAGGCACAAAGAACAAAAAATAAACAAAATAATAATCACAATAAGATATTTTGCTTCAGCTAAGTAAAGATTTAACCAAGCGGGAAAATAAATATAATCCATGGCAAACATATTGAGAACAACTTTATTAATTTATTTTTGGTTTTGTATTCCATCTATGTTAACAGCAAAAATCACAATTGTGTAGTAGTTACTGCTAGACTGAAAAGTCAAATGCAGGTATGAAAATAATCTAAATATTTACCTTTTGCTCTATACTCCTTCATATGGATTACACAAAAGATGGCAGCACCGGAACACAAAACTTCCATCTTCTGCTTGTTTGTTCTTTTCTAGTATGAAAGTCATATTTTTCCTCAAAATACATCTCTCACAGACACTGAAGGAATCATTCAAACCTGCATTGAAACAATAAGAAATTATTTGATTTCACTGAAAGCTGAATTTGGCCAACAGCTACTTTTGCTATAGCTGTGGTAAGTGGAAAACATGTATTTCTGGTAATCAAGTTAGCTTAAAAAAGCATACAGTTTAATGGCTGCAAGTCTGTTTTACAAGGTCAGTTTATAGCATAAGTTGTACATTTTCTTAGACTAGGTAGAGCCTAATGATACTAATACACTATTAACACAAACTGAGTAACAGAGAGCTAGCATTTCATAAGCAATAAAAATAAATGTGAGAAAAAGGAAACAAGAATATTTAAGCCACAGTCTTAACAGTCGTTGGGAGAATAGCCTTTAAGAAGACAGGTACTTCATCTGTGACAAATGTTTTTTTTTGTTTAAAGAGAGACAAAAACATGACAGAAACCTAAATTATATAATAATTTATATACAACAGCAAATGTAACTATTTCAGAAGAGAATATTAATCCCCAAGTATGAATCAAGAATTTTTAACAAAAAATTTTTAACTTGCAAACAAAAAGCTGTTGAATTATGGTGACATTCACAGACGAAATAAACACTGTTTTCCCAGGGCCTGTATCAGACCACTTGGGGAATTGTAGGTACGGAGGCCTGAAAAGTAGTAAAATTGCTTATATGGAACATGATTACTTACGAATGAAGAAAGATTATATAAGATATAATAATGGAGAAATATAATTAATATAAATTATAAGGTTGGGTGAGACTTCTTGAAGGCTTAGTAACACCTGATTTGATTGCCAGGATGCTATACAATGTATCAACTGCATAGAGCATGTGGAGAGCTTAATATTTAGTACTATAATTGCTGATGAATTGCATATTCACATTAAAGGGGGAATCACCTGCACCTCAGATAAACAAAAAGCAATTTCTAGTCTTTGAACAGCCTGACCAGTTGGCCAGTAATATTCTAAAGTCTGTTCGCCACACACAGGAAGTTAAACAACAAGGACATACACAAGAGAGTACTGGTATGTTCTCAGCTGAGGACAGGGCTCTCTTCCAGTCGAGGTAAAAGGATAGCCATGACATTGTTAAAAGAAAAGAGAATATGCAATAAAATAACTACCTTCTTGTTAAAAATTAAGGACTCAATGCATATAACAGGATTAAAACCAGAACTGGTTTCAACTAACCAGGAAAATATACAGAATTAAAGAGTTCTTTTTTTAGACATGTATGCCAGATCACTGTCCGACACAGATGGTAGCACTTTTACATCTTTTTATAGTCGCTGTAATAAAAAATTAGAGGCAACATAGGGGGATGTATGCATTTGTGTGATTAGTTCCGAGTTAAGCAAGTCATTTTCCATACAGTTACCTATTTTCAGTTAAGACTTGCATCTGGATGACATCCTTTAGGTAACAAGAAAAGAAACAATGAATGGGAAAATTGGAAACACACAGACTTAACAGCACTGACTGAAGTCAACAGGAAATGTCTCTTTCCACTATCTTTTAACTTAATTATTTTATTAATTTAGTTTTCCTCATTCAGTATTTTTATACTGGGAACAGCCAATAGACAATTCTTTTTTCGTATATGTCTTGTCATGAAGTCGTTGCCATTTATTTTGGAGTGGAAATAACAATCATAAGTTATGCTTTTTTTTCAGCCCAAGGCCAACAGTTTGCTACAAAGGTCCAGTATATACAATTACAATTTGAATTGAGTCCAGAATTTTATCTATGTGGAAAAGACATACTTCCATTAGAACCCTAACAAGACTGTACTTAGGAATTCCACACTTACTGTCTCTCAGCTTTCAGGCTGAGATAAAATACTGTTTTATACTAAATTATTTTTAACCTATTTTGAAGATCACTTTTCCTCACTGTACATTTATGTCAAATATCCTGAAGAGGGATCTCTACACTGTTACTTCATAAGGTTTTTTCATGGGAGTATTTGAATAATTTCCACATTTACTCTAAATTATACTTAGGCTCATTTGATCTTTTAGGCAACACCTATTTTTCTGCTAGGGCAGATGAAGAAGGCAGGACCAAAAGCACCAATTGTCTATGAGCAATTAAAATTTCACGGGGAAGAAATCTTAGTTGCAGGACCAGACTGAGAAAGGAATTTCACTGAAAGTCCTCTTTACTTTTGTTGAGGGTGTCCTATTAAAAATATCTTTAAAGCACGGAAAAGATATCCAAAACAGCGTATGACTGTAATTTTGGCTAGTATAAATGGACATGGAGAGGGGTCAGAGTATAACAACACAACCTGATTTGAATAAATGCCTGTGTGTTCTGGTTTTGGTTGGAATAGAGTTAATTTCTTCTCAGAGTCTGGCACAGTGCTGTGTTGTGTATTCAACATAAGAATAATGTTGGTAACACACTCTTGTCTCGGTTGTTGCCAAGTCGTGTGTGTCCTGCATCAGGGACTTTCTTGTGTCTCATTCTCTGCCAGGGAGTAGGTGCAGGGGAAAAAATAACCTGGGAGGAAGCATAGCCAGGACAGGTGACTTGAACTGGCCAAAGGGATATTCCACACCGTAAAATGTCATTCCCAGAATATAAACTAGGGATTTATATTACCAGTTACCCAGAAGGGCCTGATCGGGCCTGGGGCAGAGCCTGGCACTGGTTAGCAGGTGGTGAGCATTTGTATTGTGCATCATTATCTTTTTTCTTTTTATAACCACTACTATAATTATTTAGTATTATTATAACTTATTTTGTTTCAGTTACTAAACTGTTCTTGTTTCAACCGTCAAGTTCTACTTTTGATTCTCCTCCCCACTACACCGGGATGGGTGTAGGGTGCCTGATTCTTAGTTGCCCGCTGGGATTAAACCAGGACACACCAGCGACTTTGAATAGCCGCTAAATAAGCTTACAATGGATAAAATAGGTGTAAAGTACAGTAGGTGTGACCTCTATTGCTTATCTCTGCTGCGATAGCTATGTTAGATACATGAGGAGGCGTGATCTTTCATCACACCACGGAAACAGAAGTGCTTGTTTTAGGCTCACCTTTTAGCAGACCACCAGAGTCTTGCTCGCAGAGTCTACCTTGCTTCCCCAGGATTGCCCCCGTATGTACTAGGCAAGATTTAGACGAAAAGGCAGGATTTATTAGAGCAGCTAAATATAGATCAGGCCAGCATTAGCGAAATATGTACTACATTAGGCTAACAAACTCTCTGTCGGGACCTGAAAAAAAAGTAAATTGCCTGAAACTGTAGAGTTCTATAGCATTCACCACTACATGATAACTATTAACACTAAAGGCAGAAGTATTTCTACTGTACATTAAATTTAACAGAACGACTCGAATTCACCTCTTAATCCCCCAGCTGCTCCCGAGGGGGAGGAGACCGATTGTGAAGGGCACTAACCCGGCAGTTCTCTGTCAGACACCATGGGATGAGCCTCTCTGACGCACTGCCAACAGCAGCAGGGTGGAATTCAGATTTAACAGCTCACCATTTATCCTGTCCTCTTTCAGTCCAGCTTGGTCTTCACTTTTACATGCACTAGGAACTGGAAAAAACCCAGACTGCCTCAAACTAGAATCCCATGAGGACATTTTCACAGGAGTTAACATACTGTGTTAAAATTAGGCACCCACACAGTTCTAAATCCAAACAGTTGATTGAGGTGAAAACTACCAAATGCCTTGCTCCAACCAGGATGAGTTAACTTGAGTTCCGTGTCTAAACTGAGGCCAGAAGCGTGGGCGTACTTGCTGCAGGCACAAATGTTTTAAACTGGGAGCTCAGGTAGGGATAAGAGCATCTCTATAGCAGCACAGACCTCCCTGGAAACCAGCAGATGAAGTCTACCCAAATTCCCGGACAGATTTCCTTGATTCCCCGTTGATTCTGCTGACCATATGAAGCACTATGCTGCCACTTCTTAACAGCAATTTCAACCAAAGCAGACCGAAGTTTAAAGTTACTTCTGATACCTCTTCAATTCCATCTTTGAGTACAGGAATAACCTTAGGTAACTCATCTGACCACGTCTTTCTACCTTTTTATGACAGGAGGTTCTGTGAATTTCCAGCTGTGAGATACTCCATCTTTTATTAAAGGCAAGCAGTTGGGAAGCTAAAATCAGGCATTAAGTGTAACACATTGGTTTTGTCTTTTTTTTCCCCTTCATACCTCTGAAAAATAAGACATAGAAAAATAAATACACATGAAGAAAGCGTATTACCAGAACTTCAAACAGTGGTGGGTTTTTTTGTTTGTTTGTTTGGTTTTTTTGTTTAGCGGGGGGGGGGGGGGGGGGGTTGTGGTTTTTTTTTTTTTTTTTTTTTTTTTTTTTTGTTTTGTTTTGTTTTGTTTTGGGTTTTTTTTTTTTCTTTTTTTTCTTTTTTTTTTCTTTCTTAAATTTGGTTGGTTTTTTTTTTTTCCTAGAAAGGAATTAAAGCAACCAGCCACATCCACGACTTTCCCGTAAGAAAATCTACCAATGGGGGAAAAAAAAATCGCCCTAGAACCCCAAATCTAAGGTTTTATAACAGAAGTTCAACCTTCTCGAGCATTTACACCTCGTAAACCCATCCTGCGAGGCGAGTCCTGTGTCCGGAGCGGCGGGGCCGCAGATCTCTGTGGCAGGTGAGCGGCGGCCAGCGGGCTCCCAGAGGAGCGCCCTAAGGAGGGAGTGCTGCCTCACAGTGACCTCTCCCCGGGGGACGGAGGATTTTGACACCCGAAATCTCTGCCACTCAGGACGGCACTGCACCCACCGTGCTCAAATTACGAGGAGTCTAATTACCTTTTGTCTTGGCAGACGCCGCCAGGGACGCGGAGCGCGGCCGCCAGGAAGCGGGCGGGCCGCGATACGGTCCCTCCGCGGGGGCAGCCCGGGGCCGCCCCGCCGCCCTTCGCGCCGCAGCCCCGTCCGCCTCCGCCGGGCGCGGCCCCCCCGCCGCGGCGAGTGTCGCCCCGGCTCCCCGCCCAGCCACCCACCCCCTCCACCGCCTCCGCCTCCTCCCAGAGGCCCCCGGCCCCCTCCTCAGCCGCGGCCCCGGCCCTCCCGGCGGCAGAGGCGGCAGCTCCCGGCACCCCCAGGTACGGGTCCCGCCAGGCCCGGGCGCGGAGGGCGGACGGGACCCCGCGGGCGCCGGGAGGGATTGGCCGGGCGGCGGGGGGAGGCGGGCGGAGAACATGGCGCCGGGGAGCGGCGCGTGCTGAGGCGAGCGCGGCCGGGCGGCGGCGGGGAAAGGCCGGTGCTGGCGGCGGGGCCGCCAGGGATATGCGGCAGCGGCTGTTCCCTGTGCTGAGCCGGGCTCTGCCGGGCTGGACGCGCCCCTGGGCCGCCCCGGCCTCGCGCTCTTTTCCTCAGGGCCGGCGGCGCAGCTCTCTCGGGTACGGTGCGAGTGCGGCGGGGCCGGGGCAGGGCCGCGGGTCCCGGGGCCCGGTGACCCGGGGTCGTGGGGCCGGAGAGCCCCCGCGGTGTTGTGTAAGAGGCGGCGGCGCGGCCGGGCGGGGGCACCTCGTGAGTCCAGGGGAGTGCCCGCGCTGCCCCGAGTGCGGCGGGGAGCCGGGGGAGCTCGGGCCGCGGAGCGGGGCTGGCGCCGGAGCCTTCCGGGGAGGCGGTGGGCTAGATGGGGGTGGCGGGGCCGTGTGTGCCGAGAAGGCCTGAGCCCTGCCTTGAGTCCTGCTCTGCCGCCCGGGAGAGTCCGGGCTGACGTGCTCCGGTGTTTGCAGCTGCACCTCCTTTGACAAAGCAGGCTTGGTCATCAGCCGTGTGGCTTTCGTTGCCCGGGGGCTTGCTTTGTTTTTCTCCTTCCCTCTCCAAAAACGTCCGTGAATTGTCGTGTTACTTAACTTTCCATGTCTTCCTAAGACATAATTATGAAAAAAAAAGTTTAAAATCTTTAAGAAGAAACTGCTATCAGTTACCCAGACTTGATGGGAGTGGCCTCTTCAGTTTCTGGCGAGTTATCTGGTACAGGCATTGTGCGGGGTTAGTTATTGTGTGTTTGTGTTCCCAGTGTCACTGGCTCCGGTGGGGAGAGCGCAACTAACCTCGGTCAGGAGAGGAGCGGGCGGGAGGCTTGGCATAGCTCACTTTTAGAGGCAATTTAAACTGCGTAACAGCTCGACAAAGTTTGTCCGAGAAGGGAGGTGGGGTAAGGGACAAAGGCTAGGTTGTTTTCTTTCTTTCATTAACGCTATATCTGTTACCTTAGTAGCCAAACCTATTTTTAATACCGCACAAGTTAGAGACGTCAAAAGTAGCATCTTTCCGGGGAAAAAAAGTGAGTTATGATGACTCATATTGTCGGCGCTCGTGTGTCAAAATTCGGATGTGCTGTTACTGTTCATTATTGTTATTTATGCTTCAGAATTGTAAAGGTAATCCAGAGTGTATATTCGAGCCAATGCTTTTATCAGGCTGTAGTTTCTCTTGCTAGATCACTCCTCTTTATGCATGTGAATATATGCAGTATTTGAACTTAATATATGTGAGTAGGCCTGGTATGTTTTCATCCTGCCTACAACCGTGATTTAATAATCAATTTGATTTTAATTGTGAATTAGGATTTACATAAATGACAATGAAATGAGAGCAGGCATGTGATGATTTCTTTTTAAGATGTGAAAACTAAAATTCTTTTTTTCACGTCCCTGTTCCCATCTCTGTATTTTGTTCATGCTTGAACTTTTTCTTTTCATAACATTTTTGACCTTGATCTCTATGTCAAGTAGCAAGGTATTTTCTCAATTACAATTTATCTCCTTTTCATCTGATGTACAGCATTAAAATTGTCTATTCTAATTGGGAATTCTATGTTTGCCCGGTGTTTTTTTTTGTTTGCTTTCTCCTTTCTGTCTTCAGTCAGTGTAAGGCTTTGGTTTAATCCCTCGGATGAAACGGTACCTTTGGGAATTGGTGAAGTGTCAAGTATGTAACTTATTTTGCACATGAATTCAGAAGCACTCCCCTCCCCCGTTAGATCCAGACTAGGGAAGGGAAGGGAAAAGAAGTTCATTACCTCTGGTGTTTCACTGTACTGGAAGGTATCAACGGCTCCTAGCTATAGGGGTCATTGCTGGTTGTTGTAGAAGTAATTTACTAAAAATGCAGTCAGACCATTTGAGAAGTGGCATCTGGGGTTGGTATTTTTGATTCAATTACTCTGTTGTATTAGATGCTTTTACAGTGACTTTGGTGTCTGATCTTTTAACAGCAATAGAAATCAAAAAGTTTGTAATAAAAATCTAGAGAAATCACTTTAATCAGTTTTGTATCTGGTTGTATATTTGTATATGCCTCATCTGTCAGTGTCTTTGCTTTCAGCTTTTATGATGCCCTTATGTTGCTAAAATATTTCTTATGAGATAGCAGTCATGTATGTATATAATAAGGTGAATTTTGATGGATCCTGTTTGAAGTTGCTTCACTACAGCTTTCTATTGAAAACTTACCTTCTGCGTCTTGTTTTTAGAATAAGTCAGAACTATAGCTTGCCTGAACAATTGATACGGAAAAGAATGCTGTAGAGCTGAGAGTTTATTTATACTTTCAACAGTAGAACCAGAACTGAATTGTCCAAAATTGTAAAAACTAAACTACAGAGTAGGTGAACAGCCAGGACTTCATTTGTTGAGACACCGCTGACTCTTGTCAGCTGCTCATTGTTATAGGTTTGTTGCTCATGTCAAAGCTCTAGTGTTAGATAAACAGTTGCTTTAAATGTGGGATTACAGTGCTTTTAATGATTCAGAATTCTAAAGTTCTCTCTGTTTTTGTTGCTAGATCAGTTTTTCTTGCCAGTTCTCTCATCTTTCTGTGAATTTCTTCTTGTTATGCAGTATAACTGAAGTTTTAGTCTCATCTTGTTTTTTGTTTTAAATTCAAATCTCACAAGTTTTTCTTTTTGAGGGTATAAGACAGATGGTAGCATAAAGCATTAAGTGAGTTGGCTTTACAAGGAGTTTTGGGCAATCTGATGTGCTACTTGCACATAAGATCTATGAAGTACACATCAAAACTCAGTTAGGATAAAGCACAGAGGCCTCTCCTGTAGCATCCAGTTTAACATTTCCCACTGTGTGTTCAGGGCCACGCACTAGACACCACTGCAGTCCTGGGGTTGTGGAGCAAGCCCTGCAACTGTAGGGTGGTGGGTGAAAAATGTCAGGGGGGAGGAAGAGAGAGTGGGAGCCACTTGTCTGCAAATATTCAATTAATAAAGCAATTAATTGAATTAATGAGTGCATTTCTTAAGAAAATGTGTAAAATATGCTTTGAAGTAGTTGGACACGCAGCACAGAAACTAGTCTTACCAGTCATGTTCTTAACATGCAACTTGAAAATACTGATGTTAGTCAAATTACTATACCAGATCTGTGAAAATTTTAATGATACTGTATTTTAATGACATCTAAATAGTAAAACCAGATAATTTTACTTAACCCCCCTTCCGCAGGTCTTCCAAATAATCAAGGGCTTCAAAACCCCTTAAAATACTGAAGCAAAGAATTGTTAGGGAAAGATGAATTATTCTATTTCTGGTGAACGTGGTTAGAGCTTGTTTACTTTGGAGGTTGTGTTTGGGTGAAGTATTTGGGGCAATTTTTGAGGACATAGGAAGAGTAAGCTCAAGTTATTTAGAGATTAAAAAAAACCTTGTTATCCTTTTTCACCCTGTGTAATATCCAATTGTATAAGGTCCTGCGTTTTTGTTTGACTTTTTTACTTAGTGCTTTGGAAACTGTGGAGTGGTCAAATTAAGGAGTGTAGATTTAGGGCAGTAAATTAGCTTTATGGTGTCTTGATTGTATGTCCCATCTCATCTGGCCAGCACATCATTGTTCTTCTCAGGCCAGTTACTCAGCTGGGGCCTGACCTCGCACGTGAAACTAGCAGCCCTTGTTTTTGCCAAGGTCACGCGTGCTATGGTCTCATTAATGCTGCCGGTAATTCCTGTACACCGCTGTTGCACACCAGTGTTTCTGCTGTCACGTTGGCAGTGCAGCCTGTGACAGACCAAGTTTTACTGCTGTGATCTAGTAGAAGCTGGACTCTGGGAAACAAGAACATGGCAGGCATCTGCCCTGGCCACCATCATTAGGAGGGAATTTTCTGAGTCAATTACAGGCTTGGCAGAATGCTGCCGACTGAGGTTCTGAAAATGCTTTAATTGTAGCGAGACTTTAGAATTTCTTCAAAATGAACTACATAACAAAACCTTATAAATATTCATCACCTTCAAACTTGCCTGATTTGGCATGATTAGTTGTTCTTAATAAAGTTGGGAGCACTGATTAAATCATTGTGGGGCTTTGTAGCTGGATCTTTTGTGTATGAAGTAGTATGCTGAATTCCTGATGAGTTTAAAAGTGATAAAACATGCTAACATTTTGAGCAGTTTATCTGCTTATGCAGTCTGTCTGCCTGTGCATGCAATCAGAGTTATTTAGATCAGTATCAGGAATGTGTTGGGATCTCATACATTCTCTAGCTTCATGACAAGCAAATTCACACAAGACTGATGCTTTTTGGATGTTGAATCATGAGGTATTTTAATCTCAAGTGTCTAAAAGAACGATTGATGAATGTGTAACCTGAAAGAGTATGGATAGTCTCCTTCACAATCCCTTTTGGTAATGTTCACCTGAATTGATTTAACTTTTCTGCCTACAGTTTAGTCTTAAAAAAAAAAAAAAAAGACAAACACATTTTTATTATGACATACAGGTGAATGGAAATGTGAAGAGAGTAGGTAGATTCTTGATTGTTTTACTGGTAACATAATTCTGCTGCTGTCATGATCAGAAGTAGGTGCAAGAGACAAAGAGGAGCGGTACAGAGAATGCAGATTTACTTGGTTGGTGCAGAGCCATGAGCTTGCAACTGAAGAAGTTCATGGACTCCTCCAGAGTGCTCAGTTTGGTGCTGTCATCCTTGTAAGAGGTGAGAAAACTCTGGCTGGTAGTTCTGCAGCACTGGGCCTCCTGCCAAAGCATACAGCTCTTCTTTCACTCCACGCATTGGCATCTGGAGAAATCTTCATGTAAACCAAGATGGATTAGTAAACAACACAGAGGACATGTTACCAATGGTAACTCCCTTGCAGAACAGAGCAGAGGTTCTCGCTTCAGTGTAGGTTTCACTTCACTATGGTAAATGGTAAGCAATTAAATGCGTAAAAACTTAAATCAAACGTGAATTTAAAGGCAACTGATAGAAAGCACATCAAAACTGAGATGGTAGCTTGCCTTTTGTCTGGAGCAGATGTGTGTGCTAGCACTTGACTTCAGTGTGTGCATACTGTCATGACAAAAAAAGTCTTGAGGAGTTCGTGCCTTGGGGGTCATATTTTTATTAGCTAGTCACATTCTTGCATTGAAGCAACCCTCAGGAGTTTCTGTTAATTGGTTTTCAAATATGGTCCTTTAATTGTTCAAACATTGGACTTAGATTTGACTACACAGGCTAATTTTTAATTAAAGTAACTTCACTAAAATAACTCTGAGAGATTAAAATAGTGAAGCAGACTCATATATCACTTAATCCCACTCTGTAATACTCTGTTTGCAGGTGAAACCTGGCGTCCTCAGAGAGCCTTGCTGGTTCCAAGGGACTGCCTGCCTGGAAATGATGACAAAAATGGAACCTCAAAGAGTAGAATATAATTTCACTGGAAGTGCTGTAATTGAAAATTGTGTTGGTTTTAACTGATACTTTTCTTTTACAAGTGAAGTAGTTTTGATGAGGAGGAAGAATATTTCCTATTCATTGAGTAGGGACACTGTTCTCAGTTCAGACATCCCTATTCTTTTTTTCTTTCTACCTTTGTCATCTTTCCACCTGTAATTTTTGAGCCAGTGGAAGAATTTCCACTGCCACGGTGATGCTTCTTATTGTTCCTGCTATTTTGGCTTTATCGGATCTTTCTCTTTTGCGTCTGTTTTGTGAAGGTAGTATAGCAATATTTCTTTTAATGTTTTTGTTAGGCTATTAGCTTGGCAATAAATGTAGCACCTCCTTTGTGGAAGAATTGTGTCGCTCCTGACCAGCAGTATCCAGTGCTGACTGTAATGACAGTACAGCAAGTAGCTATAGCACAAGGACTTCAGGACAGCTGCTGAACATGGCTTTAGAAATTAAGCTACTTCTCAAAAAATAACTACAGGATTTCTGGTTTTCTTACTTTTTTCTTTTTTTTTTTTTTTTGTCTGTGGTTAAAAGCAGTTCAATTGTCAAAAAGTAATTTATAGGGTTTTAGGATTCTGGTGTAAAAGAATAAAATGTGGTATTTTTATAAAGCAATTGCACTTATTTGGAAGCTATACAGGAAAGCAGTGATATGAAAGAATGTTTAGTATTGGGTATTACAGTTTACTCCTTAGGAAAATGTAATGGTATACAAGTTCTCTCTAAAAGGAATTTTTTTCTTCTCACTTTTGTATTGTAGTAACATATCAGCAGGAGGAACAGTATTTAAGCAGGAAGGTGTTGTCTTGTCCTTTTGACGTATTTGCCTCCCAGGAGCATTGCATAGTTGATCAGCCCTTGCTTTTATTTGAGTTGTCTGGTACTATGATTCACTTTGCAGCAAAATAATCGTAGGTAATCATGCAAACCCATTTGAAGTTAGAGAATGTTGTATTCACAATGCCTGTTGAAGGTGGAGATACAAATTTCAGTCCTTGGTTTGAAGGCTTAATTACTGGTGTCGTCCTTTTGAAAATTGTAGGTTTTTCCTGTCCTGGGATTTCACTACCAGGCTGGAAGTAGTCTGTGAAGGAGGCCGAAGTAGGGAATCATGATAAAATGAAGTGGAGGTGTACAGCTTCACAAGATCTCAATTGAAATCTCATAAGGTTTCATAGCTGTGTAATTTGATGAATCACATTGGAAAGATGAGTCATGTGAATGAAAAGTAAAGTTCTGTGACTTACTGATGTGGTGTAGGAATAACAAGGAGGTTATCAGATGACAAGGAAATTGTATAACATTTTTTTAAAAAACCCACAACTTGAGTAGTTTATAGTATATATGTGTCTTCTAACAAGCAACTAGTATCTTATTGAGATCGGATATTCTAGCTGAAAACCAAGGTACAGGTGTTCATTGGCAGGTATGGAATCAGGAGCATAAGAGACATCCTTGTTCTCCCGCATACTTAGATTTGTCAATCCAACTTTGTGCAAGTGAAAAACAATTAGGAACAGTTTAGTTACTGATTTTCATATATGGAAAGTATCTATTCTCACTTCAAGAATTCTACACAGTAGCTTAAGTTTAGTAGAGTATTGCTTAAAACTCTGAACTTTGATTATGGAGGCATCTTGTAATTGTTAGCATGGTTTGTATCAGTGCTGTTGATGCAGAGAAACAGAGATGTTGTGGTACTTGGAGTAATCCTTATATGTCAATGTATCTGCATTTTTTCAGTGGAAGAAGGCCCATAGATATTCCAAGCAGGATGAGCCTGAGCACAGGGTAAACTAGTGGATAAATTCAGTATTTCAGCTACTGTTGAGTGTTACGTTTGACTGCACTTTTGTTTCTTTTAAGTATTTCATAGCAAGAAAACAATGTTTTACTAGTTTATATGTTTCCTTCTAAAATGCATTGAGCTGAACATTTTAGAAAGTTACTTATATTGTATGGCTTTTGCTTGGAGACATTCAGATTCTGAATCAGCCACACTTAGGTTCTTAGCATTTCAGAATTGTACCTTCAAAGAAAGGTGTCTTGTAGCATCTGTTAAACTAATAATAGAAGTTTAAATGTGTGGGACAGTCTTCCTGTTTATCATGGCAATTCTGCAGTCTTTGTATTTTTATGGCACTGTTGCAAACAGTGTCTCTGTTTCTTGCTTGAGTGTACGAGTCTGTTAGTAAAATTTTGTTTATTTGACAATCAGAGTTACAACACTCATAATATAATCAACAATTGAGATATATTAAATACTTTCCTGAAGTTTGAAAGTATACTTGAGATAGCAGTATATGCTTCATTTTATTTTATTTTTATCATAATTGAATAAGGGGATGACAGTTATTAAGTTTGGGTTGTTTAAATTACAGTTAATGTGATACTTGAAGCATTCAATTAAGTGATCTACATTTTTATTGTTTCTTGGTCTTCAGTGTTTCTTTTTTGTTTTAGCAGCGATATCTTTCAGGATCTGAATTTTAGGCAAGTTCGGTGAACTTTGCGCATAATAGAACTTCTAGCTCTTGGTATTGCCCTGTATTGTCTAACATAATATTAAAATATTAGCAAGGCTTAAGTGAAAATAATAAGAAATTTCTTCTGCTTTCTTTAAGGTTTCAGAAGGAGACAAACAACAAAATGAATAATCCAGCTATTAAGAGAATAACAAATGAAATTATCAAATCACCCGAGGATAAACGAGAATATCGTGGACTGGAACTGGCAAATGGCATTAAAGCTCTTCTCATTAGTGACCCCACCACAGATAAGTCCTCAGCAGCGCTTGATGTCCACATAGGTATTCAATTCATGTTGTGTTCATTATGTCATTAATAAAAATGCTTCAAGTTTTGGTATCTTGATGCAAATAAAGTTACAGGAGTGGTATGCAGTTGGCAGCCTAGCCTTCTGTTGTAATTTATAGTTTATTTAATTCTTTGACACATCAAGTTGACAATTACTAGAGCTAAATTCTCATACTGTACTCTGTGTGTACTCAAATGTAGCTCAGTCAGTTGAAAGACTGCTTTTAACCATTAAGTTTCGTGTTATGAAAGATGTTTTGTGAGCAGAAAAGGGGCGGGTGCAAGTGCAATTATTTCAGACAGCTCCATCTGTCACGTCAGACTCTTGTTTTTCATGCTAAGTTGTTGATGTGTAGAGGTGAGAAAATGCTGTAGTGTTAGAGAGGCACTCCCTAACTTCAGTGGTGCTTGTGTGTGCAAACAGAAATACGGGAAATAGGAGCGGAAGGCAAATACTTTGACTCTTTGGAATAATGGAAGCTTTTTCTTACATCTGAGGTATATCTCAAGCTTGTGTTGTTTTTCAGTAGATTGGAAAGTACTATGCACGTGTGTATAACCTAAACACCCTCTTGCCATGTCTGCAGTTGTGAGCTCCTGTTCCTGCTGCTGTTTGTGTCAGGGCAGGCGTAATAGAGGGACTTCAAAAACTTGTGCCCTTTTTTGTTATGGGGATGGCTGTCCCAGATCATTATCTAGTTCAGAGCATCCTGAATGTGGTTTTGTTTAGGTCCTGTGACAGTGATAGCCAGCTGCAGCACCCAGGTCCTGCACACGTGCTTGAGGAGATGTGTCTGTTGCCTTCATCTCCACTCTCCCACTGCACTTCGAGGCAGGACTGCCACTCTCAAACTTCTGCCTTTTTGTCTTCCATTCTTCCAGATCATTGTTGTCCTTTGATCTGTTTGCCTTCACACCTACTAGCTGGTCATCCATAGCTGCTTGTGTTCTGGCAAGTACAGGTTATAACTCTTCCTATAAACCATAGGTTAAATACCTCTTTAATTATGGTTGGCAGTTGCTGCCTCTTAACACAATGCATTTATTAAAGTCAAGGTATAGATTTCAGAACAGTGTGATTTGCCAGGTGTTTACAGATTATGAGTCATGGACTTCAATTGAAAATCATCTGTATAAGGAAGTGCAAGTTGATCTGGAGAGGCAGTTTGAGACACTAATTGGTTCAGTTACTAATTTTAATTTTTAAAACATTTTTTGAAGATTAAGTTGAGTTGACTGTAGTTGCACAAATATCTTCTTACAGCCACAGAATTGATATAATTGCCTGAAGCAACATACCATAATAGAGAGTACTTTAAAAGACAATGTTTTAGTATTACTTTATGTTAATTGTTTCGTAAAATTTTCCTCTTGCAGGATCCTTGTCTGATCCCCCCAACATTGCTGGGCTTAGTCATTTTTGTGAGCATATGTTGTTCCTGGGAACCAAGAAATATCCAAAAGAAAATGAGTACAGCCAATTTCTAAGTGAGCATGCCGGGAGCTCAAATGCTTTCACAAGCGGGGAACACACCAATTATTACTTTGATGTGTCACATGAACATCTAGAAGGTGCACTGGACAGGTAAACACATTTTTTTAGTATTTAATTTTTGTTACAGAGGTTCTACTTGAATTTCTTAGTGGAAAAGTTTTTTGATAGTTCTATCATTATGATATTAAAAAAAAAAAGGTTAAAACCATCTTTTGTTAAAATTGATAACCAGGTATTTTTCCGTTTGAAAGTCTTACTCAGATTTTTTTCATCTGGGAGAGTTCTTCATCAAGATGGAATTTTTGAAGTTTAAATGTTGTGTTTACACTGAATATTTTTGGAAACATGGGGCACAGAATATGATCATGAATGTACACATTGTGCAAATACTGGGATGGTGCAATCAAATGCTGTGCTTCCCAGGGGATCCTTATTGACAGCAAAACAGGGGTGAAGGCTAGAAATATTTAAGGATGCTCTTAGTAGAGGGAACTTGTTGAAATCTCAGTGTTTTGTGGCAGGGGACAGAAATTGAAAGGTGTGTAGTCAGTGAGGTAGAGTGAGTTTTCTCTTTGGTTTCTCCCTGGATGTCTGAGAAGACTTACTTGATGGGTGAAATTCAGAGCCTCATGCATCTAAACCTCAGAAGAGGAGAAATTTTCACTGTGAGAATTGTGATGTAAGGCCCTTGATTCGTGTACTGCCTTGTATGATGAACACATTATCTGCATTTATAAACAAAGAAATGGAGAAATGAGTATACTAAATCAGTGTCAAAGATTGCAGAGTTCATAAGTTCTGCATTAAAAAATAATGTATTCAGCTGTTTTCAGGCAGTACCAAGCTTTACACTTTTCTGTTACAATTTATATACAGTACTCTTGACTTGAACTAATTTTGTTTTTCTTTAGATTTGCCCAGTTTTTCCTGTGCCCCCTGTTTGATGAAAGTTGCAAAGATAGGGAAGTGAATGCTGTTGATTCTGAGCATGAGAAGAATCTGATGAATGATGCCTGGAGGTTGTTTCAATTGGAGAAGGCTACTGGAAACCCCAACCATCCCTTCAGTAAATTTGGAACAGGTTTGTCAGAATATAATTTTTTAGTGGAGCTCTGTATAACATACATGGTATTACTGTTTATATAAAATTGCTAAAGACAGACTGTAACAGTTCTCTTATTTTCCTCTCCATGCATGTTTATTATGGTGCTTTATCACATTTTTCACATCATTGGCTAAACAGAGCTAGACAAAAGCATAGGAAAAAGAGTGATCCAAGACTTTGAGTACAATGATGAAGCAACCATTATGATTCTGATAATTACTGCAGTGAGTGCTGTTTTCCAGTTCCTGGATTTGTCATAATTTGGTACTGATAAGTCTTTGTGTATAACAAAGTGAACAAATTGTGTTTGAATTGTTGTTAGCCACAATGCTTTTTGTTATTTAATATTGCATTTAAACTAGATGACAGTGACTAGGTCAAATCAGAAAGATCATCAAAATACTGTGAAAATTACTGAGTAGGAGTATAGAAACAAAATCTGAGCCATAGAGCACAACAGGAGGAGATGGGTAGACAGAATGATCTTGGACAAATCCCAATCCTATGGCTGTATTTTTGGTTGTTTTGTTCAGGCTAAAGTGGTCACAGAATGCTTAGTAACAATTTAAAATAAACACCACGAAACCTCAATTCAAAAAGCATTAAAGTTAAGATACCATAGTTCTGGATAAAACCACAAATGTTTGATGCTCTGGTAGAAGTTTAAATGTTGGGGTGGTTTTATTGGTAAGCATTATTTTCCACACAAATTTAGTTTTGAAACCTTCAAAGTATCAGGACTACACTGTTTAATCATTGAGTATAACATGCTCAAAAATGTGTTTTGTGGATGGGTCAGTTTGCTTTATGAATATGAGTATGCTTTATGTTGGGTACAGAGGGAGGATGGTTTCTTCCTCTGTCTCTAAAAGGACAACATGTACCTTTATATCTGTTGATGGAGGGCATATTTATGGGTCTGGTATCCACCTGCCACAAGAGCAGGTATTGCTCTGTTGACCAGTAGAGACAGGCTGTCTGTAAAAGTGAAACTATAACTCCATTCTCCAACCAGGTAAATTTTAAAATAATACCCTTGGGAGCTGTGAATTAGTAGGCAGGTGTTCAAAGTACATTCTGTAATCTCTGTGACTGAAGACATTATTTAATTTTTATGTAGCACACAGAGAACATAAGTGGAAGTTGCAGAAATAGTTCTGTACTGTTTAATAAGGTTGTCTCACAGAAGTGAAAGGTGTTCTTGGGGAGAATACCCAAAATGTGCTCAAATTTACCAGTAATAGTCATATTCCTTTCTCCTTAGATTGGGTGCTGATTCTGAGATTAAATTACAGCACGTAGCCTTCCAGTAGGTATGACTTTGCAGAAGCAGAGCTCAGCTTTGGTAGTTTTAATTTACCCAAAGAGATGCATTTGGCATCCTCATTGTTTCCTTTTGATCAGCTGAGATGTTGTTAATCTAGCGGAGTATGGGAATTACTCCATTTGATGCTTCAGGTCACTCCTCATTGCTGTGCACCTTGTTTGGTCAGCAAACCTATTTTTCCTTGTCTGTCCATAGAGACAAATGCACCTTCCAGTTTTCTTCTAAGGGTGTGCATTTTTCCCCAGATATCCTTCACTGATCTCCCTGAATTAATGCTTGTGATGGTGATTCTTCTCCATCATTACCCTCAGTGTCAAGTAGTTTTCCAGGCACTTCTGCACTGGCTAATGTCCATTTTCCTGCAGCTGTAAGGTGTCTTCTGACTGCTGCTTCCTAATGTCCTCCAGTAGTGTAACAGCACAGTTACTGACTGAAGCTAAAATATGTTATTTTATTTTAACTTACCTATTGATGCTGTGGGAGTAAAGAGAGTAGGTTGTCTAAAACTTCACCATTTAATTTGTCTGCAGATGATGAGGAATATAAACAAAATATTTAAAACATAAGACAGTAGAGATCCAGTTTTCTTGTTATGCGTACTGATTATTTTTAAAATTATTATCCATCCAAAGGAAAGCGGACTGTTTAGTTTATACATTTCATTTTGATCTATAAGTTCATAAACATTAAATATTGTTAAACATTGAATATTGTTAATTCTTTTTATGTTACAGGGAACAAATTCACTCTGGAAACTAGACCAACCCAAGAAGGAATAGATGTAAGGCAAGAGCTGCTGAAGTTCCATTCTACTTATTATTCATCAAATTTAATGGCTATTTGTGTCTTAGGAAGAGGTGAGTTTGTTGGTTGAGTAACACTATGTGTATACTTGAAAAAAAAAAAAAGGAGATTCCAGCTGCTTAGAACCTTCAACAGCTGAGATGATATTTTATGTAGGTTTGCCAAAAGCTTAATAACAGTGTGTTGAAAACTTTGCTTTTTGAAAATGCTCTGGCAGACTGGTATTTGCATGGTGTTTCACAGTAATGCTTGGATGGTGAGTATGAATGGAGGAAAATGAGCTTTTTTATCTCATTGAATGCAAGTTCACTGAGGAATTTCACATGGAAACTTTCAGGAAGACTCACCTTGGCAACTGTAAATCTGTACTAAAGATTAAATGAATGTTTATTTTGCTGATATGCATAAAAACTGGTGTTTTTCAATAGAATAACGTGCAGCTCACAAAATTTTAATATATAGTGAACCCTTTTGGTTTACTTTGTTTTGTTAGTTTTTTTTTTCCTCTGCACAGTTCTGTTAGTGTAGTGTAGAAGCATGCATATATTGGGCAAGAAGGATTCTCAGTCTAACTGGGATTGTTTTGATAACAAGGTAACTGCTTTTAGAAATCATTTAAGGATTAAGATTGTACTTTGAGAGGTCCAAAAAACTGATGTTTTGTTTCTTCCAATGCCCACCCTTGGAAGTCTTTCACTAAAAAATTGTCAGAAGAATCTTTTCTTATGCTCACTTTGAGAAGTGCTCCAAAATGCATTTCTTGAGGCAGAAAGCAATTTTGAAGGCAGGATTTCAACAGAAATGGTCTAGGTCAGTTTAGGCGAGTTAACGCACATCATCGTATTCTTTCTGCAAAAGGTCTCTCATTCTTGCAAAGTACTGCAGTCACAGACTGAAATTGGAATGGAAGTAGAGTTAGAAGTGCTTGAACGGGTCACAGGTGTGTGTGTTTTGGGAGCTAAGGATAGACCTGGCTCACAGTGTACCTGAAACATTGGACATGAGCTGCGGCAAAAGAAAAATCAAGTTGGGCAAATCTGCTTTCACTCTAGAAAATTTGCAGCTGTAATTTTGTGTCCCTTAAACTTTTTGTGTTCATTTACTTTTGTAAATGTCCAGTATCTGATATGTCTTTCAGTTCTAGCTTAGTTTAATCTGTAAAATGTGAGGATATATTTTCAGTTACAGGATTTGTTTTAATCATGATTGAAGCCTTCCTTTAATAAGCATGGTGCTCGTGGCATGTTACAGTTCAAAATTTAAATGTGAATATTTAATGTTTCTTTCTGAAATTAAAAATCATAACACCATTAAAGCTACTTTTCTGTATAATTCATTACTCTCCCTAACTATATTAAAAAAAAGTTTGTCAAAATCCTTATATAATGACCGTGTTTTTTTCTAATGTTTCTTTCTTCTAGAATCCTTGGATGAGCTGACATGCTTAGTGATGAAATTATTTTCAGAAGTAGAGAATAAAAATGTCCCTATACCAGAGTTTCCTGAACATCCTTTCCAAGAAGAGCATCTCCGGGTATGTATGGAGATACGTCTTCCATCCAGAGTGTATATTTTAAGTGTTATTTTTAATGTCTCATTAAAATATTGTGCACTTGACTACTCTTTTATCAATGTCCCTGTTAAATTCCATATTTCTTAACTGATTTTCCACCCATTCTTCCATCCTGAGTATAGTTTTGTATAGCTTATAGTAAAGGTTGCACATTTGGTTGAAGCTGTAAGCAACTGTGAGATAGTTCATTTTCTTTGTATCATGAATGACTGAAGTGTTGCCCTAAGTTTTAGATACTTTAGAGATTTGGGAGATGTGTTTGCAATGTGTGTGTATGTAGAGGGAACACGATACATGCTTCTGACATGAATACAGAAAATGAGTTTCCCTTTGTTTATGGGTCTCCTTGTTTGTTTTTCCCCTCAGCAACTTTACAAAGTGGTACCCATTAAGGACATTAGAAATCTTTATGTCACATTTCCTATACCAGACCTTCAGAAGTACTACAAATCAAACCCTGGCCATTACCTTGGCCATCTGATTGGCCATGAAGGCCCGGGCAGTCTTCTATCAGAGCTTAAAGCCAAAGGTGAGTCCTCAGAGGGGTAGAGAATTGAAAAATACTTGATCACACATTTTTTTAAAGTTTAGTTAACGTTTCACTTAAAATACACTTCTTTATATTAAAGCCTTCATCTGCTTGAATAATTTGAACTCAGTCATTTTGTGCTTTGTTTCTGCAGCAGGTAGGAATAAATAGGTAACAGTTGCTCAGGCTGCTGAGTCTGTTATTTCTTGGACTGCCCTTTATGTGCCTTGTTTAGAGAGTTACATGAACTTCAGCGTAATGATCTTGTCTCTATTCTGTCACTAACTTTGAGATTACTGTCAGGTCCTGGAAGATTACAAAGGAGTAAATTTCGCTATTTTACTTTACATTGTTCTGTTCCCAACAGAAGTAAATTGCCCAGAAATCAAATGATCCTGAGTTTGTCATATCACTCTGAGTGCAAAATCAGATAGATCAGACTTGTGTTATGTTTAACTTGCACTGTTGCTGCAGGCATTAAGGAAGTAAAGGAAAACATGTAAATGAATCAGAATGGGTGTTAAAAAAATTATGTTGCTGAAGCATGCAAAAAGTGGCATAAATTGTTATAGATTTGTTTATGTAATGTAGTTTATTTTTAATGACATAGGATGGGTAAATACTCTTGTCGGAGGCCAGAAGGAAGGTGCTAGAGGTTTCATGTTTTTCATCATTAACGTGGACTTGACAGAAGAAGGACTTTGTAAGTGAAGCACTGTATCTGTATTTTGTGTTACTGCTGATGTGATGGTTTTGTGTTTGTATCCGAAAGGACTAATTGTGATTATAGCTTGAAAGCCAGTTTATTTTAGTTAACTTCTGTGTTCAGTTCCTCTAAGTATGCTAGCACACTTCATGTAACAAAAGAAATCAACTTATTTAAGGTTATATTAAATTAATTAATAAAATACCTTAAGTAAGCTTCTTTAAAAGAAGAGCTGTTAATACCTTTGTGTGCTACTTGTTCATACTATTTAGACCTGTGTGGTGTCTCTCTCGAGACACCACAGACCTGAGTTAAATGATATTGTAAATCAATATTTTTACATGAAGATGTGTTCAGTGTAGTTCTTGGAATTAGCTGGGGACATGAACGCTTACCTTATATTCATGTCTGAGAAAAGCAAGTTTAACTTTGTTGGTGGGATTGCAAATGTACCTAAAGATCTTGAGGTATCAAAGTGTAATTAAAAATAAAACCGTATTTGTGTTCATTAAATTTCTTCTCTGTGCAGAACTGAGTGAATTATTAAGTATTTTTTTTTCTTTTCAGTGCATGTTGAAGATATTATTTTGCACATGTTTCAATATATTCAAAAACTACGTACCGAAGGACCTCAAGAATGGGTTTTCCAAGAGTGCAAGGTAAGTAATTGAGGCTGTACCATATGTGGTGGCCGTCTTTTGCAAACTTTCTTTATTATTAGTTTATTTAACTTTGTAACTAGCATTTAATAATCACATGGTAATTAAGTTCATTAATTTTTAAGATGCAACATGACAGAGATGACAAGTACATTCAGAATACATTATCCTAACGCAGATGGGAAGTGCTCTTAGAGAGCTGGGAGTTACAATAGCATAATGGACGTGAAGGAAGAAGGATCTTGCTCTGTCCACAAGGATTTTACATAACTTAGCTTGGTCTTCACTGAAAAAGGGGGGGAAACATTTTCTTTGAGGAGTAACACTGAGCTGTTAATGGAATTGGCTGTTACTCCATCCCTCCCTCTTTCATAGGTCAAATTGGATAGTCGAGATTGTAAAGACAATAGGACATTGAATCTGCTGTTTGTTCCCCTCATCTTTTAGAAGTCAACTAAAGGCTTTTCATGAAGTACTTTGGCAGTACCTGTCAGTCTTTGCTGAACTGTTCATGCTTCTTACAAGCTTGGATATTTCTGTGTACGCAGAGCAAAAATGTGAAGTGTCCTATTAGATAGCACTGTTCTTCTCAGTGTCAGTGTGAAGCAAACCCAGTTTTATTTATATATAGTCTCATTGGTTCAGTACATATGCTTAGGTAAAGATTGCTTTTCCGATCTCAGCTTTGTTTGATCTGAGCTGTTGAGTCTCTCTGAAAGTAGTTCTGCAGCTGAGTTAGCTTTGTCTCATACATTTTGACACTGTATACCTTTGAAAGTAGTCTCAGATCTTGTTATCCTCTACTAAAAGTCCCAATGGATTTGTTTCACTGAAGAGTAAGCAAACACAAGGTTTGGAAAAGGTAGGTCCATCCTTCTGTCTCATCCCTGTGCCTTTCCTTGCTCCTCTTCTCTCAGCCCCAGCACTCCTGGGTCTGTGGGGTGAGTCAGAGAGCTGGCAAACTAGTATGAAAAGAACCTTTCTGAGTTTACTTTCAGCTGAATTGTTGAGTTAATCAGTCTCTCTGCATGGTTTCATGGAAGGATGGACTGTCCTTTTCACTGGCTTAAAAGTCTTAGAACTCTTTAATTCACCCTTGCCATTGTATCCTAAGAATGATGTGTTCTATTTCTGTGGCTGAGACAGCAAAAAAAACCACACTTTTTCTGTCTCTAAACTTACTCTTGGCTGACTGAATGAAATGAAGGGAGAGAGGCTTCGGTTCGTTAACATATGACAAACACTGCGCTGGAACACTGTGTACTGGTTGGATCAGAGTTGGTGTGTTCTCAAATTATCAGGAAACTTAAATATGAGAGATGAGTCTATGTGAAAATGACTTACAAGACTTGTATAGCACTTCATATTATGAGACTATCGCAAATTGCTTGTGAGTTTGATGCAACTTGAATATTTTTGAAAACTTGTTAGATACTTGTCTGCTCTAAAATGGGTACAGCAAAAGTACTTTCTTTTCTTTCATTATAAAAAGGAATTAAATAGCCAGTAATTGTTCTTAAAATAGGCTTTAATTTATGCTCTTTAATCATTCATACATTGTTTTCTAGGATCTAAATGCTGTGGCATTCAGATTTAAAGATAAGGAACGACCACGAGGTTACACATCAAAGCTTGGAGGAATGTTGCATGTGAGTGGAGGGGCGTTGTTTTTGTTTGGTTGTTGTTTTTCTAATTACAGTTTAACGGTGTTTAATTATCCACTTAATAAATACAGGCAGATGTAGAAGATCTTTGCACTTCTTGTATGCTGCACAGACCTTAGTTTTGGCAGTCACTAAGTCACATTCTGTTCACTTTACCATTTTATACTTCTGTACTTGGCAGAACTGATTATACAGTAAGTGGAGGTGCTATTTGATCTGTTTCAGTGTTTCTTAGGACATAAGTACCTTGCCATTGTGTTTGTCTGGTCTCTAAGTGTTCTCTAGGGAGATACTAGACAAATAATATTTTATCGTCAATATCACAGTGTTGAAATAGTGCAGTAAGCAGAAATGTTTGTATTAAGATAGCAAATTACAAATGCTTGACTTTATTGATGGGATTGCATATTGGTACTGAAAGAACCATCATGTAGCTTTTACTTGGTCTTTAATACTTCTTGAAAATTCCCTCATTTTGTGTTAATGGAAGATTTAGGGAGATTAGTTGAGGGTTTTTTTGTCTAGTGAAATTATGCAGCTTTTATACATTGCAGCCGTTCTTCATTGCATAGCTAGTGTCTGCATCTCTTCAGAGAAATTTTTGGTTTCTTTGCAGGAATTACTGTTACTGGCTGTAGACCTTTAATCTGTAAAGTCTAAATTTATGTTTAATTTTCAAATGTTCTTTCTGTTTGCTGAAAAGCATTAGACTTGGCTGAAAACATGTAAATGGGTATTTAAAGAGCGCCTACTTGGCATGCTGTCTTTTGCTTTTGTTCTGTCAAATGCCTAAAATCTCTAACAAATAGACTTCTGACTTCTGAAGCAGTCTTTCTATGGCTTCTATTTCTTGGATCATTTCTGATTACAACTGCTGTTTCCAAAAATAAAAAAAATCAGGCCAGGAAGTTGCCAGCAGTGTTCCAAAGAAAAGGGTATTGAATGTGGACTATTTATTTATTTACTTTTACTGCCTTGCTTTTGCTTTGCTTTGCAGTATGAATGGTAATTTTTGTTCTGCTTTAGTAGTTAAATGAGCATCAAATTCTGGATCTTTAGCATTTGCATTTCAATTTTTAATAATACAGGTTTGGTTCATTGTCCTTGATCTCCACCCCCCACTGCCCTTTTCTTTTCCAAAATCCTTTATGTGACTTACTCTCTGTTCTGGTTGTCATTCCAATGCAAATTTTTGTATAATGTAGATAATCCACAAAGCCATTTCGTAATAATTCTGATTGAAAAAGAGTACACTTATTTGGCAAAGTACAAATACCCAGTGCTTGTGTCACCTGGTAATTTTCCCTTGGTAAACAGGTGTTTATCAAGAAAGTTTTCCTGTCAGCCACATTAATCATTTTCAGAAGAGTTTCGGCCTTTTTTAAAGAGAGATTAACCTTAAGAGATTTTCAGTTTGACCTTAAACAAAGGATGTTAGCACTAAAAGTGTTTAAATTTTTATTATGCTTTTATATATTGATCTATAATTTCTTCTAAATTATTGTAAATAAAAATTAAATTATTAGAGAGTCCTAAAAACCCTAGGTTTTTTGGTTTTTATTTTGCTTATTTGTGTTCTGTTTTCCCCAAATGCACTCTGGTGAGTAGTTGGTATTCTTTTATCTTCAGAAATATCCTGCAGGGGTCAGCATTTACCATGTTATTTTTACTTTAATCAAAATACCATTTAAAGGTGGGCGACTTTTATATTGAGACATAAAATTTTCTAAGAGAGAAGAATGGTAAATAAACAGTATGTAAGATTTCCCAATACTTGAAAAATACAATTGCATAGTTAGAACGCTACTTCCTCTTGTTTAGTTTTGAGAGAGATTTTAAAACATCCTACACATTCCTAATTTGAAATTACCGAGGTAATACAGATGTAGTGACCAGAAGTGTTTGCTTTTGTTTCTTCTACTGAACCATAGCTTTTTCATGCTTTATTTTGTTTAATTCATCTACGTATTTCTCGGCTTTGTTTTTTAGTATTATCCTATAGAAGAAGTATTGGCTGCTGAATATTTGCTTGAAGAATTCAGGCCTGATTTAATAGAGATGGTACTGGATAAATTGAGACCAGAAAATGTTCGGTAAGTTAAACTGTATTTTAACACAAACAAAATTGTAAGAAAGCAGATGAACTAATGCAAACACAAAATCTTAGGTATCTCTTGCAGCTCCAAAGTAAATGTGATTGAAAAATCTTCATTATGCTTCTTTGTATGAGAAGGTTTTAGATACATGCTAATTTATTTTCAAAGGTTGATGTATTTCAAATAATTATTGGATAAAGTCAGGTAAACTTGAATTATGAACTGTGTTTTCAAATGTCATGGGGTTCTGGTGTTTCTAGGCATTTGCAAGTAATGACAGAATAAATGGAGTTGCCTGTATCAGTGACAGTAGTTGCCATAGTAATTAATGACCTTTAAAGAAGGGGCTCTGTCTCTGTGTGTGGGTGTGCATCTGTGTGTAATGTGTGGGATACTTCAGCTGAAGCTCGACTATGTCAAGAGATCATATTTTGAACAAACAATGCTTTAATGAAAGTCTCCAGTTCTCTTTCCTAAAGTATTTAATACTTCTCTGTTTTGAATGCATTTTTTTGTTACTCTACCACCCAAGTTCTTGAAAATTTGATACTTCTAACATATAAGCAGTGCTTTTAGTAATTAGCATAGAGAATGTGTAATTACTTGCTGTTTGTTGAAAGCCTAACCACATTCCACATGAATGTGAACTTTTAACTGGTTTTGGAATTGCTTACAAGCAATAGGTAAACCTGAGCTGATGTGATTTAGTAAAGAAGCTGCAGGTATTAATGAGATATGATGTTTATTATAGCTGCCCATAGCTTTGAAGTGTAGCTCTTAGCATTGCAAGAAAATAGTCAATATTATCTGATTCATGATGTAAATTGGGTCTTTGTTACTATGCAGAGAACTTCCAAAGCATCTTCTTACTCATGCATGGAAAAATTGCTGGGGGAAATGAATACAGGTACACACAAGCATAGATTCTTTATCCTGTCAGATGCTGTTGGATGCTGAAGACCACTCACCACTTTTCTGTGTTACTCCTGTTGGTTTTGACGTTCTTCTGACATTCTTTCCAGCTGTCAGTACTTCAGCATAAGACAGCCATAATGAACCTACTTCAAACATTATTAGTGTGAGAAAGGAAAGTGTAGAGAGCACTGGTAGAGGGAGAAAATTCAAGTCTCTAGAACACGGCCAGAAGCATAAGAAAGTGGTGATGGTTTTTAGAAGGATGTGGGGTGTTTTTTTTCAGTGCCATACCAACCACCTCTCTCACAACGTTCTTTTGCTGTACGTGGTTTAGGCCCATATCTGCACTTTGCAATTCTGCATTCCTCTTTGTCAATTGCTGAAATAAAGGTGGGGGTTGGACAAGAAAAGAACAAGATGAACAGGAATCTAATTTGAGAGGAAAAAGTAATTCTAGAATTTAGGTGTAGCATGCTTGAAACACTAGTAACTAAAGAAGATAATAGCATCCTATGGTATGTATCTTCATATAGTGGTTTTGTAGGGTTACACCATTCTTCTCCAGTTTGACAAAGAGACTTCTGGGCGATGGACGTTTTCTCCCCGCTTGGTAATTGTGGATTCATTTGAAATAATAACTAGATTTTATTTCAAGATGGAACATATCTAGAACAGATATGAACTGAAGATGAACTTTAGTGTGTTAAGCAACTAATAATAGTTTGAGCTTTCAGATAATGGAGGTAGGTGTTTCAGAATTGGCTATTAGTGAATTCTGTGGGTTTCTATAATTGTGGGCTTTAAATGTCATGTGTCTCACCTTGCATTCTAGCTGGTGCTTTTTGGATGCTATATGTTAAGTTTAATCTTCCTTCAGGACTAATTATGTTGTCTCTTCACTTTACCTGACTTAAGAAACAGATGTCATTTAATAGATGAAGAAATGTGTAGTTTTAAAGTTTTGAATTAAAAAAATGCCAAATATTGGGAGAAAAAAAAGGGCCTTCAGAACTGGAATTAATCTGGTTTTATGGCCTCTTCAGTTAACTGTTAAAGAAGTTATATCTTGTCTTTGTTGCAGGCATTTTAGTAGGCCTTAAAGATAATAAATACAAGTGGGTTACTTCTCTGAAGTGCCCACAGCTATGCTGACAGCTGTCCCACTAAGGCTGAAATGTAAATGTGTATGAACTAGAGACTGTCCAGTGACTGATTAAATGCAGTTGTAGCAGCCAAATTCAGCAAAGCAGTGCTATTCTAGCATGGATGGAATGAAGCCTGCAGGAGGTCTCTAATGATGGAGCAGCGGGCTCTCTTATGGGTTTGGGTCAGAGTAATGGGAACTGGATTGGTGTTTGTCTTTGCCGCGGCTGTACATTCACATCTTAGTTCTCTCCGTGTTTAGACTGTTTGTATTCTCAAGAAGTATAACTTAGAAAAAGAAATGCAAGACATCAGCCCAAATTTAGGATTCCCAAATGTCATGTTGCTTTTTCCTGCTGCCCTAGATGATACCCTTTTTTCCAGTGTAGACGCAAAAGGTATGGTTTTGCTTCTGTGCACCTGCTGTAATACCACTGGAAGCTGATTTTTCTTTGATTTAAAAGTGTAAGTCAGTTTCAGTAGGAGTTAAAGTTTTTATTTGGGGCATCATGTTGAGGACCTGAGCTAATCAGACTTTCCTATTTTCATTTGCTTGAAAGAAAATACTAACTTGTGTATAGTACTGTATTCCTTTTAGATTTTAAGCATGTATCTGTGACATTAGAAGTAGAATGAAATGAACTGCAATTTTAAAACATCTTTTACTTAATGAAGATCCTTCAAAGTATAGTATAATATAAGAGGGAATATAATTTTGTAATACCTTTTATTTTAAATTGCTGGCAGGATACATTATCTTGAGAAGGGGAAACTTAAGTATTGCTAAAAGTGATTTTATGGTACACTACAAAGATTCACGAAAGCTACTGTGGATTTTATTTTTAGTGGGGTCTCTTGAAAGGATGAGTTGAAATTACAGATGTTAATAAAAGGGTCCCTTTGTGTTACACTTTTTTAAAATTGCATCTGTATCTGTGTGAATTTAATGAATTACTGGTTCAGTAGCCTGCTCCCTTCTTTTGTCTTTTCTTGAACAATTTATAGGCTAATAAAAAAACCTGTGCACATCTGCTTCAAATATCTGTATTGTTTGGTTATCCACCATTTACTGTCTGTATGCTCATGTGATATGTATGCTTATATTTACCTTTCTGTTATCCCTTTTAATCAAAGAATTATGTGCCACATCCTAACTTTGCCTGTTGTTTGGCATTGTTTTCCTGGTTTTACTGATTTTTTTTTTTTTTTTTTTCCTTTTGGTGTCTTGCATACATTCTGTCTTGCAGTGGTTTAGTTGGCATTGATTTGAGTTTTTTCTTTGTATTGTATTTGTAATTTCTTTTCCATTCACTTATTCTAAGGACCTCTCAGCATAACTATATTGTAGTAACTGCATTCAATGTCTTTTTCAAAATTATGGTTTTTCATTTATTATTTTCTTAACAAACCTTGAGTTTAAAAAGTATGAAAGAAAATCATACTCACAGATGGAAGTATGCATGTGCTCCCATTTGATTGAGCCATAACAGAAGGTGTTCATATATTCCCCTCCCACCCCCACACTACTTGTTGCATTTAGTGCCTTGATTTCCCTAGGAGAGAAACTTTTTAAAATGCAAGTATCATTTTTACTTGTTCAAACTGTATGGGGTTTTGCCAGCTATCTGTGAAGATAAGGGAATAGACTTGGCATGTGTCGCAATCTTAGCTGAAAAATGTAATTTTCCTGTCATTTCCAAGGCATTTTTTCCCTTCAACATCTGCAGAATAAATGCACTTATTAAAATTTAAGAAGATAGTGACTCACCAGATTAAGCAGCTAAAGAACATTTTCCCCTGGAGAGTAAGTGGGCTTTTTTCCTCTATTGGTAGCAGAAGTGCAGTACTAGTACTGTCCTAGAGGGAAGAAAAATAAAATGAATGCCAAAAATGTTGATAGAGAAATTTCTAACTACTGGAATTTCAGAGAATCTCATCAGCAGAGTTGTCTCAGTGCAGTTGGTGATGCTCACCCTGAAGGTAAATGTGCTGGAAATGTTTAGGTTTATTTTTTTTTTGATCTGAGCAGCAGTTTTGAAAATCACAATTTGTTCACTCATCTCCCCCCACAAATCCTTTTTAGTAACTTAGTTTTACTGAACCCTTAGAAGTAACTCGTGCTTCTGCAGTGATCAGGATGCTGCACCCCAGAAAAACTCTGTGTGTAGTTCCCCCTTCTCTGGTTTCTCAGGGGCTTTGAGTAGCATGTGTTGCCTCACATCAGTTTTACTGATGGTTGTGAGGAAACTTAAGAACAAATGTAGGCTTTTGGGCTTTTTGTCTCAGGCATGTTGTGTTACGCATTTGAGATAAAAGTAATTTCTTCCATTGTTTGACAATGTCATAATTTGGAAGACAAAGTTTAAATTAGGTGCAAAAAAAAAAAATCAATCCTTTATAAGAATAAATTTACTTTGACACATTATTAATGTCACAAATAGTGACTAAGTTTTCTAAGCCTATTACTTTTCCACCTTTAGAACCTTGAGTTTTGTTAGGGAAATCTGGAGTCTAATAGTTGATAATCTTTTGTGGAAGTACATTCATTTTAAAGCACGCATTCTCCTCCCAAGTAACACTGTCCTGTGGATTTCTCACTTGTGGCTTCAATTTAGATTTCAGGAGGGTGAAAAACAAGGGAGTATTTAGTAAATATGTATCACATTGTAGAAACCGTGGTGTTAATGAAACAGGGGACCACAGCAGTTTGCCTGTACAAGAATGTATATACAGAAGTAACATTTATAGCTTGTTGTGTTCCATATCCATGAAGGGCTCATTTAAGCAGGTCCTATTGAAGATTAGCTGATGCCTGTCTTGCTTTCCCAGTGCGTTTCCACATTGTCTAAAAAACTTGGGGATTAAAAATGAGTGCTGTACAGCACAACAGAGAAATGAAAAGCAAAAGTAATGTTACATAATTGGTGACTTTAGAGAAGTATTACAATATGTTGAAATACCTGCATGGCATAGTATTTCTACTTGAAGTGCTTCTCTTTTTTGTGTCCTGGTCTTAAGTTGTAATTCTTGGGCAGACAAAATGCCTTTTGATTTGTTTCTGTTGTTGTGGGTATGTTTCTGACAGCTCAAAATGTCAGTAATCATTCCAGTAGTAATTTGGGATAAAGGGAAGGCAGGAGATTCTCTTGAAGCAGAACGTCTTGAAGAATTACAGTGTTCATTGCCACAGTTTTGTTTTCTGCAGTTTGTAGATTATTTTTAGCTCTTGAATTTTAGTATGTTTCTGCAAGAAATGTTTGGGTGCTTGGATTGCCACTACTGCTTGAGGATCAGTATGTTGGAGAGGGGTAGGAGGAGGAAATGTTGAATAACAGACGTACTCTAACTGTACATTCTCGCATAAAACATCTCTAACCATATGATTATTGGAATTTTATCAGGATAATTTTCTCGCTTAAGACTCTTACTTCTTTTTCTTATTATTATGTATTTACTGCATGAAAGGACTTGGTAGGTTTCTCTGAAATTCTAAGAGACTTTTATGTTTTTTTGGAGTCTCTTAGCAACATTTAACTGTTGTGGTTTAACCCCAAACAGCAGCCAAGCCCCACACAGCCACTCGCTCACCCACCTACCAGTGGGGTCAGGGAGAGAATGGCAAGGGTAAAAGCTGGAAGACTCGTGGGCTGAGATACAGACAGTTTAATAGGGTGTCATGGGTTAGTATGAGTCCCTTTGAACTTGAGGTTATCTGTGACTCTTTGACACTAGGACTGGAATAAAATTTCTATAATCAGTATTTTCATGTATTTGGATGTTCATGTAGGTGGTATATAAAACGTAATCGCTTGATCAGTTTTCTAGAAGATTGCAAGAACTGCCTTCTGTTTTCTGGAACAACAAAAGAGTCTTAAAAATAGAAATTGCATGCAGCACTACTGGCATGTAACCCAGGTTGTAACACTTTAGAAAAACTGTGACATTGAATGACTGTGATAATTTGATTTCATTGTTAACCTTAGCATGTAGTTCAGTATACTTACATGTGCTCTTGTACCCTGTAATTGTCTATGGATTGTGCAGAAATAAAGGTATTCTGGTGATGGAGCAGAAACAGTGCTTGGAATGATGTCTCAGTCTTTTCTCAGACATACTCATACCAAGGCACTTTGTCTCTTTGTTTTCAGAGTTGCAATAGTTTCCAAGTCTTTTGAAGGAAAAACTGATCGAACAGAAGAGTGGTATGGAACGCAGTACAAGCAAGAAGCAATTTCTGATGAAGTTATTAAGGCATGTTAAAATTTGTAACATTCTAATATCTGCAAATGAAAGTCAGTGGTAAATTCTTCATCTAATTTTCCATATAGCTGAAGGGGGAACTTAAATTGGCTGCTCTTCATAGCATGAAAATCATCCAGTGGGTCTGTTTAATGTTAAAGGAAGTAAGAATGTTGTATTAGTCTTTAGATTTCAAATATTTATTACATAGGATGGATATATTTTAGTGGTTATAAACCATGTTAAGTACAGGGAATGTTTCACTATTTTTTCTGTAGAAGATCCCTAATATGCAGTGGCTGCATAAAAATGTAAGCATTAACTTGTAAAAACTTAGAACCCTGTATTATATGTTAATGAACTGATCAGTACCTATGAATTTCTAAAAACTGTTATGTGTAACTGTTTCTGAAGTTGATTTTTGCAACGTAGAAAGCAAGTATGTTTTGCCAGTTAAATGAGATTGTAAAATTCAGAAGTCAAAAACAGGAGGTGGGCAAATCCTTGTTGAAACTTGTTATAGTTCTACTCTTATAAGAGGAGATGACTGTAAAATTTACCTTAGGGCTGAATTGAACCTTCTGGGTGTGCTCAGAACAGACATTGCATAGGAACATTTCCTTTAGTTTGACCTATGTTCCTGATTAGAATTCTTGGTTAAGCGTTTAGTTTAATACCTTCATTTACAGTTTATGGTAGCAGAAAATATAATATAGAAACCCACCATCCTCTCTACTGTAAACTTTTCAAAATTATTTATCTGTCATCCTCCTTCTAAGAGCAATTCATCTTGCTGATAGCCTACTCCAAATTGTTTTCCCTGCTATTTCTCTCTTGCCCTGTTACCTTAATAATATGTACACATAAGGTAGTGGAATGCATTTTAAAATCTTCTGTTTCAGTGTAAAATAAATAAACTCATATATGCTTTAATTAAGCAGAGATTAGCATAGTTTCATTGTTTCTCCTGTTGATCTAGAAATGGCAAAATGCTGACCTGAATGGGAAATTCAAGCTTCCAATGAAGAACGAGTTTATTCCTACAAACTTTGAGATTTTGCCATTGGAAAAAGATGCAACACAGTACCCTGCGCTTATCAAGGTAAACTTGCTGTATTTGTCCTGTTTGCTGCCTAACCTTCTGGGAAGTTAGAATTTAATTCCTCTGGTTTTTAAAATACAGATCAGCTCATATTCCAAAGTATACTAAACAAAAAAAGTTCTTGCTATGAAGACAGTAGAAGTTAATTCTTGCTGAGCTTTGGATTATGACAATTTGTGTTCTTAGGAAAAGAGAATCTAGATACAGCTTGAACTCTCTCTGCCCTTTTGAAAGTGGGTCAACAATCGATAAAAATAGCAATAAAGCTGTTTATTCAGGAGAAGGGTGACTGCCACTCTTACATTTTTTTGACCACTGTTGAGTAAGTCAAGGGTGTAGACAAGGCTGTTGTTTTGTAACTGTGTCTAGAAAATGCTCGTGATTGCATGGAAAAAGTGAGAGAAGAGTCAATTAGTGATCTCAAAATATAGTGAATATGTATTCAATATATTGAATATATTTATATTCATTATATAAATTGAATACAGCAATTCAAGCAATATGAATTTAAGGGGATATTTCCAGCTGGTGATTTGAAGTGGTGAAGAGACTTTTTTTAAAGCAGTGGCATATATTGCAGTTAAAAGTCAGATGACTTAACAAAACCTCTTTTCTTGACACAGGACACTGCTATGAGCAAATTGTGGTTCAAGCAAGATGACAAATTTTTTTTGCCAAAAGCTTGCCTCAACTTTGAGTTTTTCAGGTATGCGATGTTAAGTATATCACATAAAGTCATCTCCAAAACTTTCTTTTTTATTGGGAATCTGCATTTTTACAGCAAACACTTTCTTGTATGTATTGACACTTTAGAATCTTTGTCCTTACTTTGAATATGTAGTAAGGCTTAGATGCAGGAAGGCACATCTAAAATATACAGTTATTGAGTAGCAGGTAATTTGATGGGCTCTTTCTATATTAACAAGAAAAGTTTACTGAAAAATACTCTTAAACTAAATTTCCTTTTGTATTTTATTTGCTATACCTGAGATATACCTGCCAATAGAACCCACTACATATTGCAATATCCCTCTTTAACAATAATTGTGTGTTTTTTAAGTTAATTACTACATCAGACCTATTTTAACATGTGTTTTCTTTATGAAATGCTATTCTGATAATAGTTTTAGGCTCAAATTCTGTTTTCATTTGCCTAATGCAAATCAGTTTAAAAAGGGCTTAAAAATTTGAGCTTTTACTTAACTGTAACTGTAACTGATTGTGCTTTTTTTTAGAAAAGCATTGTCTGTATTATCAATGAGTGTTTGATTCTGACCACAAGATGTATGATAAAATGATGTAATGTTAATTCTGGTCTTGCATGACTTTCATCATAGGAAGATAATCTTTCTTTTTTAAGTGAGCACGACAGTGATGGACCTTCTAAATGTTCCTTTCAAGTAATAAATTTTTAACTTTTGAATTAAAAATATACTGCTGTTTTTAAAGTGCAGCTGTTTTCTGTGTTGAACTAATGAAAGCTAGAAAAAAGTTCAGGGACTCTCTTTTTGCCTAATGAAATTATTTGGTGATATTGCTGGAAGGGCCCTTGTGGGGGCTCCCATAGATGCACTGTTGAATTCTTGAAATTTTTCTTGCAGGATATTTTACAGAAGGTTTTTTCAGTGTATGTCATGTCTTTACTGGGTAATAGGTTGCCTGGGCACTTTCTCTGCTTTTTGAAACCACAGGCCAGATGTTAGAACTGTTTCAACTTCAGTGTGTCAGGAAATGGGAACTCCCCATCTCTTACTCAGAGAGCACAATTGCAGTGATTTGCCTTCTTTTTCATTCTTGATGGCTTTCCCTCATGCTATGTTTGGCCAGAATCCAAAATAGGATTTTACTGATGGACACTGAGTTTACAGTTGTGGTGGTTTTTAAAATCAATTCAGGTGAACTATTAGTGGTTCAATCTCTAAGAGTTTGTGAGTGAATAAAAGGTAATAATTTGGTTTATGTAGATGGCTTGGTTTAGGGCAAATTTTGGGAGGAAACTTCTGAAGTGGTTCCTCTAGAAGTAAATTCAAGTGGCCTCTCTCCCCACCAGTAGTTCGGGAAACGTAAATCTCCTTCAAGAAAAGTGGAAAAAAAAATGTTTATTTAGCAAGCAAAATACTTACAAATATGGGGAAAAAAAAGAATAATAATCTTCTGGCCTCAGCTAACTAAAAAAAAAATCCAGCTAAAAGCAAAGGAGAGCTCTCTGTCGCTATCCCTGCTGCAGACAACACGATCTATGAGAAGGAATGCAGGGGAGCAAGTGCAGTTTCTGCAAACCAACTGCACACTTCTTCTCCCCCCTTTGCTCTCAGAACCAATCTTAAAGGTCCAGGACTTAATGTCCAGCATAAACAGAGCAGGTGATTGGGGATACAAACATCATAAAGCCACCCTAGGAGAGCAGAGCACAGCAAGGTCTGAGTGTATGCAATACACACAGTACCATAGAACCGTTGGTGTTGGAGGCAGCCTTGAAAGGTCTAGTCCAGCCCTCCTTCAAGGATATCTTATCTAGACCTATGGGGATGCAATTTCCCAGTTAGATTTATGTTTTCATCCCAGTGAGCCCTTATAAAAAGCCAGAAGTACCTGAGCTTTGCTGACCATTGTGATGGAGTGATTTGCCTCTTTTCTCCTAGGAGCAGTTCCAGGTGAGAGCTGGCTTTTTTCTTAGGGTTGGGAGCAAGGGTTCTTCCGTTTTCCTTAAAAATGAGATGGTAATTGTATGTGAGCAGGAGTAAGGAGATTTTGACAATATTGGATGCATCACTTCTAAAAGATGTTGTAAGCAGGTTTGTCTAGTTTTGATACTTAAAATGGTTCTTGGACAATCTCTATTTGGTCATGCTGATGGTCATTGAAGGAAGTGGTGAAATGTAGAGTGTTTATTCATGAGACAGGATGGAATCACTCATATCTCATGGGACTAAGTGAATTGGTGAATAAAGCCATCTTTATGACAGGGGTGTTCATAAAGAGTCTAAGCCTCAGTTCTAAATCAGAAGCCTGCACTGCCCTGTAGTGGATTACAAGTTTGTTCACACTACACACTGCTTCACTATAATTAAAAAAAACATGGAGGATTTTTTCTGCCTGCAGCCCTGATCAACATGAAGCATAGAAAGAATTTTGGTCCAGATGTTATAGCAGCAATTGCTGTGTAGATAAGTTCAGAGGAAGTTGCTGAGGTTGGTTTCTCCCTTAAATATACAAATCACACAGGAACAATATGTCTGTGAACATCGAGAAATCACCTTGCTCCAAAGCTGAAAATCTTTACAGGCATCTTGTGTTAAAGAAACATCACAGTAAAAAATACGACTTATTGCCCAGCCTAAAAGAGGATGATAAGCTTTGGCATTTGTATGAATTGCAACTTAAAAGCTCAAAAAATACTCTTGTTTAAAAGGAAGTAAAACAGTGGTGTAATGTGATGATGCTTTGAAAGTTCTTTTCAAGGTAGTTAGCAACTCAGCACTTCAGTGTTGATTCCAGCTATGTCACTTACAGCTGTTTGAAAGGGGTATAAATGTTTTCTGTTGTTTTTCACTTGAGAACTAATGGTCTAATAGTTGTGATTTTTTAAAAACTTCCAGTTGGCCTTTGCCAGCTATGTGAGAATACAGAATTTAAAACTGATACAGATATAGTAATCATTCTAACTGATTAAGTCTGTATTCTAGTATCAAAATGGGAAAGAATATAATGAGTCTGTAGGAAAGTTTGTAGGATTGACCTACATCTTGCATTGAATTTGGTCTTAATTAAAAAATTCCAACAGTAATTAGATGTATATCATTTGGCATATTGAAATTGCTCAGTTTTGGGAAATTCTCACAGTAGTGAGAAATGTGAATACCAGTTCTTTTGTCTTTTTTATTGACTTGTTTTTTTAATCTGGGCTAGGATTTCAGACTAGAGCAGGCTCTGCTTCTCAAATATATACATTTGAAATTATTAATTTAGTTTGTTAAAATATGTGCTTCCTTTTCTTAATCTAAAATGAAGGAGAAGTTAAAAGCTATGAGGAACCTTCTTAGAAATATCTTTGCGCTGTGTTTTAGTTATCAGTTTGTGTGTTGTGGTCATGTTTTGCTACATTAATGTTGATATACACAGTGAAATACCCTGCTGTAGAGGTGTAAACATATGTAATAGCCTGAATATCTGACTGCTTCAGGAAAAAGTCAGGTTTGAATTGTAACCCGTAACCTGACAGCAAATGCTTCAGATGCTGCTGATCATTTCTGTGAAATCGTTAATGAATTTACATGCACTGCAGAGATTTTAGCAATATATATAGTACAAATGACTTGTCTTCTCAAATCTTTCAAACAGACAGGTATTTAACAATTAGCGTGGTTGAAACATGGCTTGAGTCTTTGAGCTGCATTTCTCTGAGAAATTTGCAGCAGTGTTGCATGTGATCATGTGCTCCTAATGCTACAGTAGGTTTTGGAGAGTTGTTGCCATTAAAAAAATAACACAAAAAATTATGGTAACAAGAAAATGGATATACCAGACTTCTCTCCCGAGCTGACCGTGACATGTACTGCATATTGTCATGCCACAAATTACTGATCTCCTAATTTTTGTAATAGAAACTGATAGTATATGAGTATTAATTAGTTTAATGTTCAGTACATGGACCTTCAGTTTGGTCTGTTAAATTATGTTGGTATATTTAGTTTCTGAGTGAAAGAAACTGGTGAATTCTGACTGTGCAGCCAAGTAAATAAAACATGTCTTGATTTATGAGCACAAATAGAACATCTCTGGGATCCTGAGTATATTTAGTCATCAAACCATATGCAAGCTAAGTAACTCTTTTCAGATGTGTTCGTATTTGGCTTCAAAATAGGAGTCCTTCAGAATGGGATCCATCAGCATAAAAACACTGAAAATACTGTTTCCTTCAGATCAAACTTAAAAGGCCAAAAGAAACAGAGAAATCATTTTAAACTGCATATTTTGCTTTCAACATTTTCTTCCAGCCCATTTGCTTACGTGGATCCCTTGCATTGTAACATGGCCTATTTGTACCTTGAACTACTCAAAGACTCCCTCAACGAGTATGCATATGCAGCAGAACTAGCTGGCTTGAACTATGATCTCCAAAATACCATCTATGGGATGTATGTAAGTACCCAAATCAAGGAAAAGCTTAGAGCCTTAAAACTACTTCCACTCATCAACATTTTAATATTGATTTGATGGAAGGACTTCTCAATGAAAAATAAAGGCTGTTAGTCCTTTTGATCTTGGTTATTAGCCATCCTTTCTTTGATTTGAATTTTAAGTTGAATTTTGTTAAAAGTCTTCAAAAGTCTTTTAGTTCTCATTAAGCAAATTTTCTTCTTTTTTTTTTTAATATCATTCGTGAAATTAATTAGTTTTAAGATTTTTTCCTCCATTAAAAAAAAAACAAACCTCAACCCCAATCCAAGCTTACATATTTATTGGTCAGATATCTACTAAAAACTTTCTGACTGATGGGGTAAAAGAGCCCCTTTTCATTTTATTAAATAAACAGTGTACGTCTGCTTTCCTGTTCAAGAACTACTGATCATGAGGCTGCATATACATACTCTTCAGTCATGTTTCTTCATCCATTACCTTGTCACTGCCTGAGGTATCAAAGCATTTCTTTTGTTTTTCTTTTTGTTAGTCGCTACATTTATGCTGATCCTCTCCATTGCAACATGACATACCTGTTTATCAGGTTATTGAAGGATGATTTAAAAGAGTATACATATGCAGCACGCCTCTCAGGTTTGGTCTATGGCATTGCATCAGGAATGAATGCAATACTTGTAAGTAAGAAAAGAACGCAGGAGGAAATGAAACAGCTTGGGAGTTGTTGAGCTTGGAGAAAACATTTGACTTCTGCATTTCTAAATGAGATGGTTAATGTTTTTTGGTTTTTTTTCCTTGCTATATATCTCATGAATTAAAGGCAATGCAAGACTGTATTTTAATCAGTACTGAGTGACCTGTTCAAGATTGCAGTGTCTTGTGAACGCGTGTGTAGTGCAATTGTTGCATTCTGGTTCACATTTTTACTTGCTTGCATGATAATCTGGAAAGTACTGTTACTAGTTTCTGTATAAAAAGATTAACTGTTCTGTTGAATGAATCCTCAACTTTACAGACTTTGTTATAATTCTCTAATTCTGCTGTAGTGAGCTGTGGAGATGGATTGTGTATGTGTTCATTAGAATGCAATGCTGGATATTGATGGCTTTTTCTTTTGTTTTTATCACATGTTTATATCTGTTAAAAAGGGCTAACAATACTTGATAAATACTAGTCTTATGATAAATGCTTATTTCTTACTCAGCTTCTCCAATGAGATTTATGATAGGAGATCTTAGTAGTCTCTCTTGAAGTTTGGTTAAAAGGTTTTCTTAGCCACCCTTATATGCCACAATGTGTTTTGAAATTTCCTGTACAAGCGGTCCTTTCCAAAGCATTTTAGTAGAAGAACGTAGTCTTAATATTTTCTATATGAGAGAATGCTGCATTTTTTCTTTAATCCAACACAAATCTGATTTCTTGGTTGCATTCACCTGACTTATTGCAGACATGGTTTTCCTCAGTTTCAAGGCTTGCCAGTGTTTCTGTGATCAGGGTTAATTCCTTAAAAAAAAAAAAAAGGTGTAATTTTCTTAATTTTTAGTCAGTTGTTTTAAATATTATTTAAGACTTTGTAATTACTTTCCTTATTGTGAGAAGTTTTATAGTTAATAAGTGTAACTTATTAATGACTATACTGATGCTTTGAGCAAGGGCAGATGTTACTCTGAGAAGTCTCCCATGGTGATTGTTGAACACTTTGGGTCCCTGTGCTAATTTAGGATAACAGCCTTTGTCATAAATCCATTTATGATAACTTTTTCTTCAAATTCGTTGTTCAGCTATGTTTCTGCAACTGCAGAACAAAAAAAAAAAGTCTTCCTGCTGAAAAGCAGGAATTATGTATGTTGGTTTGTGTTCTAAAGTTTAATTTTACTCCAAACTGCACAAATCCCATCAAATTCCTGGTTCAAGATACCACAGTTCAAAGTTTTTCCCTGCAAAAAAAAAACCCCACCTTTTAATGCCTTTTTTTTTTGCCAGAGAAATTTTCTGTAGCTTGATGAAATCATACAGTAATTATAATGTTATTTTTTAAATGAGCAAGTCTATTTCATCTATACTTTCAAAAATATGTATGATCAGATCAATGTATCATTACAATTCTGGGATGACTGCCTTGATGTTTCAGCTGAGTAGCATCCTGGTTATAAAGTGTGCTTCTGTTCATAGCACCCCTTTTTTTGTAATTTTGTTTTCTTCCACTTAAATATTCTTTGATAAACAGCACAGATATGAATCAAGGGTAAAAGTAAATTAGAGAGAGTATTTTAGAAGGTTGTGAATCCAGACTTCATTGCTAAAGTGAGAAACCTAGATTAAAGCCGTTTCAGTACTCCAAGACTCAACACTGTAATCATTAAAAAATCTCTATTCCGAGTACAGTTTCCTTACACCAACATGAAATTACATTCATTCTGTGCATTTAGAACTCCTGTGCAAATATGCAATATTATATTTGTCAGTTACCTTTTGATTGGTAAAGGGATTTAACTTAAGGATGATTAAATGTTCCGTAATGGTGAATTTAGCGTAAGTATTGAACAGTGCATTGCTCATTGAATTGTACAAAACTTGGTAACAGCTTTACTCTTTTATCTTCCACATTTAAAGCAACTTATGCTCTTTTTCCGTAGCTCTCCGTGAAAGGTTATAATGACAAGCAACACATCTTGCTCAAGAAGATCATTGAGAAAATGGCCACTTTTGAGATCGATGAAAAGCGATTTGAAATTATCAAGGAAGCGGTAAGCTGCTTGAGAAATTCACATTTTGGAGTAATTGAAAATTGAATGCATTGACCTGATAGGAGATCTGAGGGCTGACCGACTGTGGAAATAGAGAGTGAAATTCTGCGTTAATGGGGCTTCAGATGCTTTTTTCTTTTTGGTGGCTGTGAGTTCCTCAGAGTTGTGTATATAACATTCTTTGGGTAAAAGTAACTGGTCCTGGAATCTTTTTTAATCAGTCTTTCTTACAATGTATCAAGGAAGGACAGCTTGCTTTGGTTGAAGTAGGAATCTAAGTAGGGGGATGGAGGGGAAAATCTATATCCTATTTTGCGATTTGGAAAGGCTTCAGCAGGACTTAGCCATGAAAGAAGAGGGAAAAAGATGAAGGGGGAAAGGAAGTGTTGAAAAAGTTTGCAACATTTCTTTTCCTCCGATTTGTCTTGGCTCCTGGGCTGTGATCCTTTGGTGCAAAGGCAACCACCTTTAGTACATGCTGATTTCTAGAAGTTACATCAGCTGGGGAGATTGCGGGTTTTTCCCCATGTCTACGCCGAACAGATAAGGGAGATACCAACTTCTGGCTTCTATTTGGAGCAGACAGAAGGATACATCCTTAGCAACCTGAGGCTTGCTGTTGGTCACTCATGTGCCCTGAAATGAGTCTCTCTTTTCCTGCACTGGAAGTGCTTCCAGCTTGCCAATGCTATTAGTTTGCACTTTCCAGTTTCTCTGGTAGAAGAGAAGGGGTTTGTTTATTTTGTAAAAGTCGAGCTGGACTAGAAAAGAGTTCTGCAGAAGCTCTCTGGTTCTTCTCATACCTCCTTTATCCATGCAAAACATGCAGAGAATTTTCCAGATGCTCCAGATTTTGTGTAACCGAGTCAGCCATAGGAGTCATCAGGGAGAAAAATACATTTTCTGTTAGCAGTGGTCTCCCACCCTTAGTCAGAAATCATAGAATGCAAGTTTCTTGGGTAGAGCAACTTGATCTAAATTCTTGTTTAACTGCAGTAATTTAATTTCTAGGCATTCATTTTATGGACAAGTTTGATTTCATGCACATTTCAAGTATCTTAATGATTTCTGCTTAATCCAAAGGCTTAGAAAGCCCACATCATTACTAAGGTCACATAACACAATTTTTTAAAGAGTTCTAACAAGCAAGAGAATTTTCTCAATATCTGAATCATATCTTTTTGATACAAAGTTAAGAGTACAATGTTAATATGTTTAGAACTCTATTTCTAAATTTCTAACTTGAACATGATTATTTTGGTTTAGTACATGAGATCACTTAACAACTTCAGGGCTGAACAGCCTCACCAGCATGCAATGTATTATCTTCGACTCCTGATGACAGAAGTTGCTTGGACCAAAGATGAATTAAAAGAAGCTCTAGATGGTAATGTTCTGCCACTCTATTATTTTTTTTCTTACATTACTTAACTATTGAGGGTATCTGTTTTGGACTCTGCTCACTATTCAAGGGAAGCCCCTGCAGTGCCAGGCCTGAGCTGATGCTGGTCATGCTGCACTTTCCCTCCAGTTTCAAAAAAGTAGAGTAGTTCATGGGCAAGGCCTCAAATGGCAAAACTCACAGGTAGAAGTTCAGGCAAAACTTTACTAACTTTGGCGGTGTATGAACCTGGATATGGTGAATCCAGTGTGTAATCAACATCAGTAAAACCATTTGGCTCTAGTTGACATCTCACAGGCACATTGGAGTGTATCTGCATTGTACTTCTCAGTGTGCAAACTATTTTGTTTTTACTGTTATTGGGGAATCCTAGCTTATGTTTCTGTAGATAATACATGCTGTAGATAATGACCAGTAATAAAGAACGTTGTGGCTCTTAGCACAAAGTAGACACCCCAGTATATTTGAAGGAAGAAGAAATTTCAGATTAAGAGATTTAAGTGATTTCTCAAGTCCAGCTGGAGTGGAGTTCTGAGCAGCCAGCCTAGTGGAAGGTGTCTCTGCCCATGACAGGGGTGTCACAACTAGATGATCTTTAAGTTCCTTTTCAACCCAAGCCATTCTGTGGTAATTCTATGTTTGTAGTAATAGCTGAAGAACTTTTCCCTACCTGTATTTTACTGTGGTGTATTATTATTATTACTGTTCCTGGGACAGTTAGCAAAATGTCTTGTATTGTCTTCTTGGAATACACTGACATTTCTTTTGAAGAAGAATACCTGGCTTTTGTATTTATCTGAGGGATTTCATTCAGAGTGTGTATCCATGTGCACCCCATCCAACCATCCTTCCTCTTACTCCATTGATTGTATATGTTAAACTATAGTGTGCATATATATGTATAAAAACTACTTTGCAAGGACAGGCTGGCTAGAATGTGTGTGTATGTGTTGCGCATGTGTCCTCTAGCATATATTGCCAGAATATTTTTCTTGTGTATCTTTGTTCCAAAGTTGGTATGAAAACACTATATTTGAGTTGAGGTTCTTTGTTTTAGTCTGGGTGGCAGATGTACAGTGTCTTTCTTGAGCATTACAAAGAACATGCTGCTTGTTTAGTAAATAACTAGGGCTTTTCCTTGGAACACCACCTGAATGATTGCAAGTGTTTTCTCTGGAGAATGAGTGTTTGTTCAGCATGATTGGAATGACAGCTTCTTTTTTTTTTTTTTTTTTTTAATCTGGGTCAAGACAGCATGTGAATTCTAAGTGAAATGAGCTATATGATGAGTGCTGCTATTTAGACCTGGAAGCATTCCAGTATTGCATTTTTAAGGAGAGATTCGCTTCAACATAATGACAAATTTCTCCTCCTCTGAGAAATGCACTGTATCTAAGGATGACTTAGACTTAAGTCTTTCATAATTTAAAATTGCATTTGAGTGATTTAACTGTCTAAATATCTATTGTAGATGTCACCCTTCCCCGTCTCAAGGCCTTCATAGCACAGCTGTTGTCACGGTTACACATTGAAGCTCTTCTCCATGGCAATATAACAAAACAGGTTGGTCTGATACTTTCTTAATAAAGCAGTTTTTATTTAAAAGCAGCATAAAAATGGAGCACTAGTTTAATCTTTGCAGATCCTGAAGCAGTTTGCCAAATGTGATTTCATAAATTAACTTTGTACTTTTTTTATCTTTATAGGAGTATGAGAGTGTAATTTTTTCCACTTTAGCTTTATTAGGCTAAGTGCTGCCTCTGTATTGTTCTTGGAAATGTAATAAAAACAATTTAGGACTTAAGTATTTGAAAGTCTATGCTGCATGTCATTACTGTGATCAAGCTGCAGAAGGAATGATGTGCTGCAGATCTTGCTTTTTTCATTGAAAACTTTCAGAATAACTAGCAAAGAATTAAGAATACAGTATTCTTCCAAATTAAGTAGTTTGTACATAGCTAAACAGGAAACGGTGGACCATAAAAAGCCGAGTGTCAACTCTCAGGGAAGTAAAACTCAGAAAACATTTGTTTTCTCTTCCATTAAAATAGCAGCAGTTTGTATTTGCATACAAAATCTTAAGAAGTACTTGAATACATATACCGATACAAATTCTTATATGTTTTTGCTTTCTTTTTTGGTAAGGCTTGTTTACACTATTTTGTGTTAGAACAGCTCTGGGGTAGTTTACTAGCAGGAGCTTTTACAGACACTGCTAGTGACTGCTGAATGTATGGAGGAGAAAGTTAACTTGTAAGGAAGGAGAAAATAAGATTGGAAGGAGCTAATAGCATGGAGAGAAACTTTTCTTTGTCAAGAATGTCTCTAAAGTACTTACTAAAAAATTTAAAAAAATAAAAAGTACTTAAAAAAATTTTCTTCTGGCAGGAAAATTTAAAAATAGCCTCTTCTTCCTTCCTTATTTCTTAGGTATTTGTATACAAAAGTCAGTTGTTTCTGGAAATAGAACTGAATGCCCAGATTTTTTTAGATTTCCATGATGATGCAGTTATGTCAGAGAATTATATTCTTTACTTGGGATAATGGGTGGCTATTGAAAATCCTACAGCTGAAGAACTGGGAAGGATGTCCTGGTACACCCATTGCTGTATAATGTTTAGGAATTATCTGCAAACCTCCCTGAATGGATGCAAGTAGAAAAAGTTGTCTGTCCTCCAGTGCCCATGATGTGATAATCACTGATAAAACTCAACCATTTTAACCTGGACCTAAGAATTTTTTCTGACTAAAATTAAATCAAAATTTACATTGTCTTGTGACACCTTTCAGTCATGAAAAAATTTTTCGGTGAATCTGGACTTGAAAAATTAGGTTTATCTAGCTGCTTGAAATGCCTATTTTTTTCTTTAATTTCATTCTGATACTTGGGTTTTCAAACCTTTTGCATGTTTTTGATAAAATCACTTGTGTTGTGAGTTTATGGCAATGCAGAGTGAGAGATTTTAGATTTCAGCCAAAATTATTTTGTAGCAAGTTCCTGTAATTTCCAGTGTGCAGGCTACAAGAACACATAACCCTTAAGAGGTGAAGCTATTGAGGTTAAATCCTTGAATGAAAGTAATGACTTTCAGGGTTTTTTTCACTATTTATTTATTTGTTTTATTATTACTGTAATCCATGAAGTAAAGTATTTGGGCAATGAGTCTTAACACCGCCAACACATCAATAAAATGCATCCTTGACCATAACCATTTGTTTTCTTAAATTTTCGTCTACTGAAATGCCATTTGCTTTGCAGACATACATTTGAGATACCTCATTTTCACTTTGAAACATGAGCACACCAGGTGGTGGAGGGAAAGTGGAAAAAAAAAATACAAGCCCATTGAGGTTTAATTACAGAAGCACTGGGGAGAAGAAGGAGTGGTTAGATGTGTAGACAATTTAAACATAAAGAGGTCATGAAAAAACTCTCTTGCCCTCCACATTCCCACTTTCTCTCATCCGCTTAACTTCTACTGTATTTTTATTGAATTAAAATTACTTTACTTTCTCTTTCTGATATTTTTTTCTTTTCTCTCCCAGCACCATCAATAACTGGAAAGTCTTAACGCTGCTGCTGAACACAGAATAACTAACGATCATTAAAAATCCTCTTACGTTTTCTTTTCCAGGCTGCGTTAGGAATTACGCAGATGGTGGAGGACACTCTCATTGAGCATGCTCATACAAAGCCACTGCTTCCCAGTCAGCTAGTGAGGTACAGAGAAGTGCAGCTTCCTGACAGTAAGTGATGTATTTACAATATTTAAGGTACATTAAATTGAGATTCTCCTAGCTAGCTGCATTTTAAAATGCATGTTACTGTGTTGCTAGGAGTGTGTTTTGAAGTCAAACTTACTTCAAGTTATTTTAAACTTAAAATTCAGAAATATAGTAGGGTGTGGTTTTACTGTTGAAATTACGTACTAATACATGACCTTTCTAGGATACTTGACAATTAATTTGATTTAATTTTTAATCTGTGTGTGTAAATTGGACTTCTTGGGATGACGTGGACAGTCTTTTGGTGACTGCCAACCCCAAGCACTTGTATGATCATAGGATACTGCACATCAGTTCTAAGTCACTTGTTATAATATATGGAAATAAGAACCCTGTCCCACTCTCTGCTACACATAGTATTTACGTTTGATAAACACCATTCTTTGAGCATTTCTGAGCATTAATTGACCATTAAAAATCGCACTTAATTACTCTTTGGAAAAACAAAAAGCTCTTACACAAATAACTTTTTTATCTTACACCAATTCTTTTAGTCTTGTAGAGCGCTGCTTGTATGCTTTTACTTTCATGGTGAAAAAAGTGCTTTTTATAAGAAAGGAGGTTCAAGGTATTCCTGGGAGTGAAGAGAGAGGCATATGTAGCTATACTGACAAGGTAAATTACTCGTAGCTGATCATCTGTGGAAGCTGCAATATACAAAAGAAGTTGCTGGTATTAAATGCTGAATTATTTTTAATGTTCATAATAATTTCTGGCAGATTGTCTTTAGAAAAGTGTTTACACAGTAGAGGCAATGTAGAATTTCACTGCAGTTCCAAAAACGTTTGCTTGAAGAGAAGCAGCCAGTTTGAATTTACTTGCTGATGTTTCCAAGCGGCAACATTTTGATGGTGAAATAATACATTCTTTTCTTGTCTCATGAAAAGTATGCTCTTAGTGGAAATTCTGCTCTAACAGTCCTAAACCACTTATTATAATTCCATCCCTCGAACCTTAGACCTGCAGACAGTGAGAATGTGCACTCTCGCGAACGTCAGTGTTTTAACCTTGTCTTTTAGGAGGTTGGTTTGTATATCAGCAGAGAAATGAAGTTCATAACAACTGTGGCATTGAAATATATTACCAGACAGACATGCAGAGCACTTCTGAGAATATGTTTTTGGAGCTCTTCTGCCAGATAATCTCGGAGCCGTGCTTCAATACCCTGCGCACGCAGGAGCAGTTAGGTGAGTTCTGCGGAGCGGAGCGGCCGTGTGTGTGTGCACAGGAGCTGGCACAGTCACGCGCTCGCACGAGACCCGAGGAGGTGTTCTCTCCCTGCCTGGTGAATGCCATTTAAAGGGCACTCGGTAAATGGAAATCATCTTAACTGCTGATGACTCAAAGAAATTTTACTGTGCACAGAGTCTAAAATAAGAACAAGCAGGCATGATTTTTAAGATGTCTGAAATATCTGAAATCAACTCCAACTCAGAAAAGTGTGATCACTCTACAGAAAACTTCATATTAGAATTTACCAAAAGGAGATTGGATCAGTTCCGTAAATTTCTCGATCTTCTTTGAGAATCAGTAGTAGTTTGATGTTTCCTGCTTGCGATCCTACTTCCAGGTGCACTTCATGATTCATAGGATCACAGAACCATTTTGGCTGAAAAAGACCTCTAAGATCACTGAGTCCCACTGTTAAATTATAAGCCCTATTTTAGAAATGCTGCTGTGTGGGTAATGGTAAGATACCATGTTGGTGAAAACCTAAATACATTTCAGGCTTTTTAAGACTGTAGCTGTTCACCAGTAAGTGCAAATAATTGTTACGTGAGCCAGCGAGGCTGAGAACTGGTGAGGTTACTCCAAACAGAAGGAGAGACGGAGACTTTGTGTGACAGCTCACGTGATTGAAATACTGGTGAGGAGGAGTACAGGTTTTCCAAAGGTGAGAAGCAGAAAAATATTTCAGTGTGATGACTGCCAGAGATGTCAGGCAAGATTAGGCTTTTCGTGAGCAACTAGCAGAACCAGCTGTACAATATTCATCAGAGAGATTTCAGCTGTCTTTATACCTGCTGAAAATAGGATAGAGCCCAGGTTGTTTAACAGGGTTAAGTGTGCTGATGGCAGGTTTTGTACAGAAGTTGGAAGTAACAGCTTAAGAGAGGTAACTGAGGAAGAACTGGTTAAGTCCAGCACTTCTTAAATGCCAAATAATAGAGCTCACGAGACTTAGGAGGGGAGATGGTAGAAATACCATCAAAATCCAGTAAACTTCATGGACTTGTTAGTAAGATTTCTGCGAAATCTTAGGGAGAAAGAAGTTCAAGAATTCGAAGTTTCCTAAACAGTAGAAGTAGTAACAAGAATTCTTTTAATGAATTGCTCAGCAGCATGAGAAAGTAGAGGAGAAAAGTTGGCAATGATGTAAAAAAATCAAAGTGTTCAAATCATTAAAATCAGAATGTTCAAATCATCAGAAAATTCAGGTGGGCTTAGTTAGTTTTCACTTAAAATGTCAGATGACTTCCAAAATAAACACTGGTGATCAAAGTTCATGTCTTACCTTTGAACAGGAAAAGAACAGATTAATCAGATTAAATTAGAAGCTTTTAAAAAGTTCAAAGTGTGATGAACTTGGCATTCTGTTCCAAAGAATGAAATTAGGAAATCCTGGAATTAGAAGTCCTATAATGGAAAATCTGTGCATCATAGGGTATTGGAAAGATAGACACAGCTAAATGCTACATGTTTCCTTTAAAAAAATGAAAGAGAAAAAGCAAGGAAATGATAGATTAGGCAGTTTAATTCCAGGAAAATGTGGAATAAATTTTCAAGCTAGTTCTAAATTCATAGAAGGTAACTGATAGACTTCTACTGAAGTACCTAGGTGGAAGAACTACGCATTTGGTTACAGGACTTAGGAAGTCACTTATTCTCCAGTCACGACTGGAGAATAGAGAATGGTTCATTTGGAAAACTGTGTTCTACAGAGCTCTGCTGTGATCCAGTGTTCCATGGTACATTTTCATCAAAATTCTGGATGATAGAAGAGTGAGGATACTCACAGAATCTTCAGGTAGTACTAATTTGGGAGAGGCTGCAAGTATGTGGGAAGATAGAGTTAGAATTAAAATTAGTTTGACATTTTGGAAACATGACTTGAATGAAGATAAGGTGCAATTTGTTAGGATTAGTTTGGCAGGAACAACCAATGGCACGGATACAAGCCAGGAAGCACTGGCTAGGTAACAATTTTGTAGAAAACGCTGCAGGGTACAGTGGATCAGAAGTAGGACATAAATCAGCAGTGTCACGTTGCTGTGTAAAATGCTGGGATATATAAATGGAAGCGTTCAAGATGCACTCACAGTAATATTCCTAAGTTGTTCAGATGAAAACTCTGAAATAGTGTAAGCAGTTTTGACATGAGCGTCATGAAACTGTAGGAAAACTACAAAACAACATTTAAAAGACTGAAATGTGATAGATTTGTTATTAAAAGGGTAGAGGAAGACTGAAGAAAGGATTAGTTGTTCAGATTAGAAAAGCCTGCAACAAAAAGGAAGGGAATAATACTTTTTCTCTAACTGATAAAATGGGAAGTAGTGGTCTTACTTTGCAGAAAAGAGAATTCATATTATACATTATGAAAAAATAAAAAGTTTCTTGAGTCTAATGAAGCATTAGACTACAGCTTCATTTCTGGATTCATCTGATCCTGATGACAGAATTGCTTTTGTTTTGTCTTAGCATGCCTCATCTCCTCCTTGGCCCTCCCCTAAACCTCAGTGAAATAAAGATGTTCTAAAAAAACACGGAGACACGTTTTGAAAACCTGCGTTATTTTATTTATAACACAGAATTAAGTTAGCATAATGCTGCATTCTTGCCAGACATGCCGCTTTTGGCAAGTTCAATGCTACGCCGAAGGATTTCTTTTAATTTGTGGCTGGTTTTTTTTTGCCAAGGTTACATTGTGTTCAGTGGCCCACGTCGGGCTAATGGCATCCAAGGACTGCGATTTATTATCCAATCTGAAAAACCACCACACTATTTAGAGAGCAGAGTCGAAGCGTTCTTAAAAACTATGGAGAAATGCATAGAAGACATGACAGAAGAGGCCTTCCAAAAACACATCCAAGCTTTAGCAATCCGTCGTCTAGACAAACCAAAGAAGCTGTCTGCGGAATGTGCTAAATACTGGGGAGAAATCATTTCCCAGCAGTATAACTTTGACAGAGGTAAGACAAATGGTAATTCCTTTAAAACTGAATGCTCTCGTTTGGCTGCGTTTGTGACTGTTGAGTGTCACATTCGTTTGGGAACAACTTAAACTTTTACATAGCCTGCAGATAATTTACTGTCTATTTCCCTGAGATGCAGTCAGATACACGCCGACAGTCCTGGCAGTGCACACATCCATATGAACCCTATTTCTCTTTGCGTTGTGCAGTTGTTTTGAGGGAATGCTGGCAGAGGCAGCAGCAGGTATCTTAACTAATGTGCAGTCTGTCTCAGCTTAGAGTGGATTTGAAGAAACACTAATTTTTTTGTGTTTTTCATCTGTGACGCTTTGAAGGTTATACGTTTGTAGGAGACCAAATGAGATCCAGCTTCTAGTGGTGTTGCTGAGAATGAACTGACAATTACTTACTGTGTGGTCCTACATAATTTTTAAGTTGTATTTTTTAAAAATATTTTTAAGATGTATTTTTAATTTTTTTTAAGTACTGGGATACATTACGAATACAGTTAGGCACATCAGTAATACAGTTTCTAACACTAAAAAAAATAATCAGTTTAGGTACAGATCAGTTTTTCCTGACAATTTCATGTCTCGACTCTCACTCACAGCTGTAATTTTCTGTCTTCATGCATAATATGCTCGCTCCATAAAACTCATTCTGTATTCTGTGATTTCTCTTCTGCTTTCTGTGCACCGTATTGGCTTTCCATGATAGCAAATACAGTCTTCTTGCTTCATGATGACTCACTGAGCTGTTTAATAATGAAGAATTTTGACTTGTCATCTGGCTTGGGCTAGAGAGATTAAGAGCTACTTACGAGTTTTTATGCCTGAGCCTAAGAAGTGGCATGGAAACTTGGAAACTTAGCACTTGAAATACTTTTTTTTTTGTGTCTGATGAAATAGTCTGATTTTTCTCTGCCTGAAGTGGTTCTGTTTATACCATAATTGAATCAATATTATCTCTCTGGAATTTCTTACTGCTAAGTTAGCCCTGTTTTTCATATCTAAATCCCACTTACTATTTCCCTTGACTTTTATATCTTTAATTCCCCTCTGCCCACTAGTAATTTTATGTCATTAATGATTTTAATGTGACTAGAATTGTCGAAATCAGAAATTCATATTCCAGCCTTAAGAAGAGGAAGGATTTTTTGTTTGTACATTTCTAATATTACTACTTTTATTGTTTTCTCCCAAATCTTACCTAGTTTTCCAAACTGTATCGTTGATTTTTTTTTTATTTCCTCCATATAGAAGTTCATATTACTTACCGCCTGCGTTACAGGCTTGTTCGCTGCCTGTTCTCTTGCACGTGTTTCTTCCTTGATCTTACTAATCCTAAGAAAAGCAAGCACGCCTACAAGAAACCTTTCTGCTTTAACAACAATGGTATTCGGTGATTAGTCCATGACAATTTAATTAATATGAAGGAATGTAGCAACTGAAACACGTTGTCCCCAGATATCTTAAAGGTGTGACTACTGCTTAATGGGTATGTAGGCACCACTCCATAACGTTTCTGTAAAAGTATGTCCTACCTGTTTCCTAACTGTGGATAAAAGCCATCTATAACCAGTGTGCATTAGAAATGCGTAACTGATTTGAAGATAACATACAGGAGTAGGCGCATCTATTTTAGCTACTGAATATCCCACAGTGCAATCAGTATTCATCAAAAGTGCATTTTTAGTAAGTCCAATCGAATAGACTTACTGAAATACAATTTTCTGCCAAGAAATGACACTACTGACACTTTTAGTGAAGCAAGTATTAACTTGAAAGATAATAATGAAAAGCTTTTCATTTGCAGTCAGTTACAGCATCTGAATTTGAAAGAAGTATACTTGGTATAAGCAGTGTGCTAATAACCAGCTGTGGTCTGCAGGCTTACTCTAATTTGTACCATTGTTGTGCAGATAACATTGAAGTGGCTTATCTAAAGACCCTGACCAAGGATGACATTATACAGTTCTACAAGGTAAGTTACTCATGCAGCTGAAGTGTTGCTTAGGATGAGATGGAGGTACAACTGAATCTTAATTGTGCTTGCTCTGAAGGGGTATGCTGACACCTCTTTTGGGTAGATGAGAAAATGGATGCGGGCATCTTGTATTTCCTGAATATTACTTAGTTTAATAGTAACTGTAAAAATTGCACAGAATGATAGTGGGGTTTTTGTGGTTTTTTCCTTGCTGGCTCTTCTTGTTTCATTTATCTTTTCTTTATGGATATAAAATGTGCTGCTCTATGACCAAGACTGGTCAAAATTGCACATTTGTTCTTTTATCTTTTTTTTCAGCCAATCAATGATTCAGCTTACTTTATGGGCATGAATTGTGAATAAAACAGATATTTTTAAAGCTTTGTTCATTGTAAATCAGTAGGGATTTTTCTTCCTCTAATGGTTAAGCAGAGCAAAGGAACAGCATAATGATGCAGTAATTGCACATTTTTAACTGAGATGGGTATCCAATATAAGTAATTGAAATGTGTCCCTGTCCTGTTCCTGTCACCCCCCACCAGTATAAAAAATAAAATTGGGCATCATTCTGTTTTGCAATGTGTAATAGATGATGGTATTTCCCTATATTGCAAAGTGCTCATGGAGTTTTATTACTTAGGGAGCAGCTGGTAGCTCAGGGAGTTCTTTGGAAAATAAGATCAACTTAATGTCTTCAGAATTTATTATAGGGTAGAAAAATTTCTGCCCATGAAGAAGCATGGCATGTGTGTGTCTGTCTTTTTTTCCTCTCTTGGGCAGAGGGGTTGTTTAATTTTTTAATAGTATGATAGCATATGTGAAGTTAGGCAGCAAAGGCAAAGTTAGTAAATGGAATTTCAGTACCTATTGTTTAATAAATGATAACTTGAACAAGTATGTATATTCTGTGTTAGTAGGAATCTGTACTATTTTGCTTACACCAGTGCTCAATACATGATTATCCAACATTGCAGAGCAGAAATAACAGGCTAGATTGGTGAGATAGTGCCGCTGAATTTAATGGTTGTGTTCAGGGTGATGTGCTTCCAGAAGGCTGCTAGGGACTGAAAATTCTGCAGAGATTTTAGGTTGCATTCCTGATCCTATGATAGTTAATGGCTGAATTTCTTTTACTTAGAGTTTTTCGGAGTTCCAAGCAGTACATGAATGGCTTAACTTGATTAGGAGTACTGTATAGATTACTTTTAATAATATTTGAAGGCACATCCCAAAATTCATCCCTCATTTTAAGGCTTAAATTAAAATTTAAATGGTCTCATTCTTTTTACTATTTTACAATGTCTAAGGAATACTTCCTACACCTGAAGGACTTGGTATATTTTTACTCTAGGTGCTGTTGGCAATAGATGCTCCCAGAAGACACAAGGTATCAGTACACGTCCTTGCAAGGGAAATGGATTCCTGTAAGTATTGTGCTGAGTGTAATATTTAATCAATTCCTGTTCCAGCAAGTCATAGTTACAGATAGCCATGTTATATCATACAAATCCACTGTAAGAAAAACTGAGCTTTGGAGATGATACACCTTTCAGGGGAAAAAGGGGTTTTTCTAGGTTTGCTTCACATGGGTGCTTCAGATTTTTTTTGTTGATTATTTTAGACAAGTTTTTCAGCTTTTCAATATTCTGAAGTACGTTGATAATAAAACAATATATCCTAAAATAGCACTTCTGTTTTTAACAAGATATTTTAAAACACATTAAACTTTGTAGTAGTCCTGCAGGGGGGAAAAAAAACCCCAGCCAACCCCAAAATTAGAATTTGCAGTTATCAATTCCTTGTGAGCATTTTTTTGCCAGACGAGCAATGAATATCCACAGTAGTTTTCAGCACCCTCAAAGGGGAAAACAAACAAACAAACCCCAAAACCTCTGGGAATGTCAAACATTTTATTTAAACTTAAGAAGGTCAGCTTTTACTCAGGTTTCATTTTCAAGTAAAATAGATTGGTTGTGCATTCTAAACTGTATTGTTGCATTTTAGAGTTCAAGAAGGAAAAGGCTTAGAAGTGTTTCTGGTTAATATGAATAAACTGAGAGGAAAAACTTCTAAGGTTTTATTTGCAAATCATTCCCCATTTTATACCAGATTTAAATTCCAACATGCATTTATTTGCAAAATCAAAAATATTAAAGGCTTGTCTGTAGTGCAGAGAGAAGCAGATACTGCATGCATGTCATGAAACTCCCCTCTGCCCTAGAAGGATTGATTTTTATGGTAGTGTAGAAATTGTAGTTTTGCAGCTGAGTCAGGAAGACTTGCTTCAAAGCACCTTTCCAGTTTTCATGACTGGCAATTGCTTAATGGAAATAGTTCTAAAACTTTTCCTATCTAGAGAAGACTTACTAAAGTGTAGTAACTCTAGTGCCAGATTGGGTATTATTTGCTTGGAATGGTATCTTCCCAAGACAAGGGTGAGCTTGCAAGACAACCCTAACCAGTGATCACTTACAGAAATTAAAACAAATCCTAAAACAACTCCCCAGTCCTAAATCTTTTAATCTGGCATTTGGCCTTTCTTATGTTATGGGGAAAAAAAAAAAAAAGTTTAGAATTGCAAAAATAAGTTTCGGGGTAATGGGAGTAGGGCATGCATAGTGATAGGCAGGGAGTACTTGGGGTTGCTGTCCAGATTTTTGGTACCTGTAGAAACCTCTACACTTCTATGGGCATGTCCCCGTCAAATGATGTGCTGTTCTTGCACTGCTCTTGTCTGTACCACTGGCGTTTGCTGCTGTTCTCATAATTTGTACTGAGAAGCAGTTTTAAGTATTGATTGATCAACACATTAGCAATTTTTATTTCTACATTCTCTTTATGTGTAAGTAAAATATATAAAAGCCACTGCCTCAGCTCATGTTTTCAGATAAAACAGTGGATTAATGTCTGTATTTCTAAAGATTGATGTGGCGTATAAAAGCAAAACATTGATGAAAGATGAAACCTTTAGCGATACTTTAAAACTTAAATTTTTAAAATTTTTAAATTAAAATATTTAAATAAATGTGCTTTATTTAGATACCTGTCTTATAAGAAAAAACAGTTAATCAATTATGTAAATTATAGTCATTAAGTTATGGTCCCAAATTAATTTTGCTGATGTTAAATAGGCCCTGTTGTTGGAGAATTTCCATGCCAAAATGATGTGAACCTGGCACCAGCACCACCACTACCACAGGTAAAAAGAAACAACACAAAAAACACTTAGCCTGCATTCTTAATCTAGAGGTTTTGTATCATTAAATATGAGTTTATAGGGAGAAACAGACCTTGGGAAATTCCTGCTGTCATGGGACTGATGTTTTAGCACTCTTCTACAGGCATTTTTGTCCTCACTAACAATGGGGATTTTCCTGATTTTTCTTTTTATCAATTTGTCCATTTACTTCTGTTCTTTTTAGTTCTCTGAAATGAAAACTATTAGTAGTAGTAAACTACACTGGGTATCTGCACTATGGAGTAAATACAGATGATTATTGTCTGAAAGTGCTGATTCTATATGGTTAGATAAATCAGGTGTCAAGAGAGAGATGCATATGCATCAACAAATTTATCACCTTTGTTTAAAAAAACCCGAGCAACCCACCAACCCCAAAGTAACTACAAAACCAACTACTTGGTCATTAAATTAAAGCTTAAAATATTAATGTACATTTCTGTCAATGTGTTTAGTTGTGGTGGAATCAATTTGGCAAATTCTGTTCATACAAGTATTACAGATTTCACTGTGGTTAGATAGGACAGCACTGGGCTCTTACTGGACCTTCAGTGACTTTTCTTGAAGGATGTCAGTGTTTGTCCCAACAGGTGATCAGCTTTTCACAGTGTGCTCGGTCTGTGTTCTTCACCAAGCCTTACAGGTGAAATAATGGCCTTGGGTAGAATTTTCTGTATGAATGCTATGGGGATATATTAGCCATTATGACTGAAATATTAGAAACTTACTTTGTTACTACAACTAAAAATATTAGTGCACAGAATAGCTGTTGTGATCTTCCTCTGATGTTCGGACGACAGGTGGGATGCTTTGAAATAGAATGAAAATGAAAAGGTCAGCTCTGCTTTTACTGGAGATTCTGATGTTATTAACAATGCAGTGACTGCATTATGGCTGTTTGAAATGATGTAAATATGAAACTGGTTATTTCATAAGAAATAACATGTATTTTGGAGGTTCCTGTAATAATGAAGTATGAATCACTAATACTGCAGGAAAGAGCAAGACTGGTATATTTATTTGTAGCTGTAGCAACAGTTAAAATGAAAAGCAAGGAATTTATCACTTTTCTGATTGAAGATAGATACTGAGCAGACTTTTTCTTGCATGCACTTCTTTGCAGCCAAGTGTGATTGAAAATATGACAGAATTCAAGCGCAGTCTGCCGCTCTTCCCACTGGTGAAACCACATATCAATTTCATGGCTGCAAAACTGTGAAGAACCCAAATGGATGAAGAAATGCAAATGATCAGTACTGACATGGTTTCAGGGGACTTTGTGATGAACAAAATTATTAAAGTGTATTGGGATAAATGGTTCTGTTCATTATGAAAGTCCCGAATTCCTTCTTGGTTCATTTGACATTAGCTGTGTGTTAGGGATAGAGAGCATATAAAAATCAGTTGTGGTCATGTGTCATTTATATTACAGACAACCTGTTAAAAACCAAAATCAACTGAAACAATAATAATAAAAAACTTGTAGATGCAGTATATTTTTAAAATAACATATCCCTTCAGATTTTCATTTTGATGAAATAACCCTCCAGAGCAAACAAAGTTGCTTGAAATGTGCTTGTTACTCCTGAAAAACACTGTTTAGTATCCCAATAATTATTTTATTGGGAATTGGAGGGGGTGAGATAAGTAAGTCCTTTTTGGGATGGGGTCAACAATTTTTCTTAAAAAATAGAGACTTTCACATTTTTTTGAAGTGACATGTTGAATGATACTTTTTTAATTGATCCTTAATGTAACCAACATATTTTCTATTTAAGTTTTATGTAGACTGGTGGGGCCGAAAAAAAGGAAATTTGACAACACAGTAATAGGTGAGAGAATTGTCTTAATGAGAATAATTGAAGATAAGGGCATGATTTTAATCTTTCTATACAAATTTGGGGGCATTTTATATTAAAACTAGTAAAATGCTGGAAACACTCTATTAGTGCATCTTATTTTCATTACCAAAAGTGTTGTCTCGGTCTCTCTCTGTCAGCGTCCTGTTCAGATTTACAGCATTACTGTGAACTGTCCATTTGGTATATCAAATACTTTATTTGGTGTCCTTTTTTGTTTTCAGTTGCACACATGCTGATGGAGAACTCAGTCTGTTTTGCCTCAGCTGTGATGGTGGGTCTCAGTCCAGCAAAGCACTCATTGGTGCAAATAACTAAAGACACACTAGGTCTTTACTCAAGAACAGGTGCTTGTCAAATAGGAGCTCTCTAAGGAGTCAGATACATCATTATTTCAATACCTGTATGGCTCCTTCTTGTCCTTCCGGAAGGTGTTTGGGACAGTGCAGTGCTGGGGTTGCCTGTGCTTCAGGTTACATCACAAAGGGTTTGCTCCTACTTCTGGGAAGAAGGCTGTGCAGAATTCAGGAGGATCAATAACTATGCTGAAATAATGTTTATATATATAGATATATATATTCCATAATGTAGTAAAATGATAAAACAGTACAAAGTGACACATCCTCACCGACTTTACTGACTTCTGCAGAGTGATCTTGTGCTTGGGACAGCACCCAAAGAGGAAAAGGCAAGGAGCATTAAGTTCTACCTCTGTAACACATAAAAGAGATGGGCACTTACTCGGAGAGGAGAGAGTATGTAAAGCACTGAGTACGGAAAATCTGTTCATCAGAGGTGTTAGTGAGAATTTGCTTCTTACTAAAAGAGCCTGAAAGTGATGCCCTGATGTGACAGGCACGTGTGTCAAACATCAGAATCGTGGTATAGTCAGTAGGGCTGTTCTGTGATTGAATCAATGTTGGTTCTTACATTGGCTCTGAGGCCAAATTAAATGAATGCTTGACAGGGAAAGGGCCTTAAGTTGGGTTTATTTGAGAGTCTCTTTTAACTGAATAAATAGGGTGCATTTAAAGTTGTTTTAAAGGTTAATGGTACGTGTTTCAGTATTTTTAAAATAAATTTGATGAGAGTTTGTGATGTAACCTATTGCCAAGGAAGGCCACTAGCATCTTTTTTACCCCGATGAAGAGAAAAAAAAATTAATGCAGTCTAAACAAAACCAGTCGAGATATCTATGCTCATATTTTTCATAGGTCCTTCACATGAGCCTTTTTGCCCTCTTGCATTTCACTTTTGTTTATAGTTTTCTTTTAGTAAAAGTATTTGTATTATATATATATAAAAAGTTTTGACAACATATTATAAAAATATATTTTTTGGGATTTAGTATTTAAACATACCACTCTTATGGTGAATACAATGAAATGGCTCCTGTTGTGTGTAAAAAAAATATATATATTCATGGAAATACTATCAACTTTCAACAGATTATATAAATAAATTGGAATAGCAGTGTATCTAACACAAGCTCACAAATCATGTTTTCCAGAGGAAAAAAATGTATACCTTCAAAGTTCTGTGACTGGATGTGGAAACCCATGTAGTTTTCCCACAACTCTTAATTGCTTTTAAGTGTTCTCCAGCATTTTACAGTTTCTGAGTTTGATATAGCAGTAAATTTTGATAAACTCAGGCATACTAACGGGTTCATTTTAATGGATCCAAAGCTGCAGTGTCTACAAGCAATAAAGAACTACCTAGAATACACTGTAATTCAATTTTAGTGCTTGTTAATTAGTTTATGTGAGAAACCATAAATTATTATTACATAACTGTAATTTTTGCAAGTGCTATTTTGAGCAGTTGATGTGGAATTGGGTGCATGTGACACAGCCAGTATGACAGAGTGCTAGAGTTATTCTGTTTACAATAAACAATCTGAATTTAATGTTTGGAGTTCTTAATTTGTTTCATTTTAATTTTTGCATACTGGTAATGTTACATCTATCAGTCTGTGCATGTTTTCTATTAGACCTGTTAAATGTGATTTTCTGCTATCCAGTTGGACTAGTTAGGCCAAATAGCATTGCTGCAGAAGTGCTCCGAGGCACTTCTCAGGAAGTTTCAGAGGACTTCCCCATGTGGCATCCCACACCTCTTAGGTAAATCCACTTCTGTTGCCCTCGAAGTGTATGAAAACTTAAGGTAGAAATATTTGCACAAGACAGAATTTTAATTATCAAATCTGAAACTGTACATTTAGGGCATAGCTGCAGCCAGACTGAATCTTGCCTAGTGCAGCTTTACAGTGTTGCTTTTGAGACATTACTTTGCCTGGTCATTTTTTTTGTTCTATGCACGCCAAAAGACTACATTTCAAAAGGTTAGGAGCGTGTGATTATTAAAGCAGTACATAATGTCAATTCTGACAGCATAAAGATACAAGTCAGCAGGTCCTCCTGCTCTCCTGAGGAGGCTCCTTGGAGTAGTACGTGACAGTGAGCAGCATTCAGAGACAGGTTTTGTCCTTGGCATTGGGAAGAGTGGCTGGTGCTCTCAGGGGAGAAAGAAAATGCCAACAGCCCATCTGGAAAATTACTTGTCCACAACATGAGGGCATTGTTGACTCCCAGTTGTTAGGGGTTGCTGTGGATCTTGACTTGTTGACTTTACTGTCTTGCAAAAAATCAAGTTATCCAAATCTATTTTAACTAATAGTCTTAGCCACAAAAAAATGCTTGAGCTTGTTCAGATTATTTAAGTGCTTGGATGTGAGCAGCACTTACTGATAATGTGTTCCACAGTGTAATCATAGCATCTGGGGAAAGCATTACACACTTTTTAAACTTCATTTATTATTATCTAGCTCTTGTTTTAAAACAGGATCAGCAGAATTTTACTTTACCTTTTCTCTCCTACTTAACTGGTTAGTATGCTTTTACTGTAGGTCTGTAAAGTTAAAAACCATTATCTTCTACATTTTCCCCATTTTTTTCAGTATGTAACCATAGAGCTGACATGGTCATCCACAGTGACACTGGGGCCTTTGCTTGAGCTCATGCCTAATGTCATATTCAAATCTAGCTCTGAAATACTCGGGGCAAGTCTGTTTTTAATATTGTTGCTAATACAAGGCCCCTCTGGGTATTTTAAAGGCAGAAGAGATCAGAAAGTCAGGATCTTTTTGTACCTTGTAATTTTAAAAGAAGGCTGGCCTATGTAGATTCTGCTGAAAGGCTTTTATTTGAAATGTTACTATTTACCATTCAAAGGATATAAGTTACATCGTGTGCTGTGGGTAGAATATAATGGTAATGGCAAGTGAAATTTGAATTGCAGTTCAAAGGAACAAAGTGTATAAGACCAAAAGCCCAGGAGCTTGTCACAGTTAAATCAACTTATTTGAACTCAAGCATCTAAACAGAATTTAAGACTGAAAATATGTATGGCTTTCTAAATGAACATTTCGAAGCCCAAGTGCAGCATTAAAGGATGTAGGCATTTGCCACTGTTAATTTTTAAGGCTCTGTCTTTACTGGTGCAGTGGAAAATTCCCAGTTAAATTCCTTGACTGTGCAGTGGATGGGGGAAGATACACAGCCCCAAGTGCAAGAAAGTGACCAGGCTTAGTCTTTGGGAAACTCCACAGAGAGGCATCCAAGTTTAAATCCTACATCTTTCTGAGGATTTGCCACCACTTTACTGGGTGTTAGCTGTGCTTCCTTCTGCATCAGATTTCTGGTACAGGTTTTCACTGTCTGCTCAGCTTCCTTTTCTGAAAGGGAAGCAAGGAATTGTGGTACTTGTCCAGTGACTACCAAAGGCATGTAAAATTTCACTGGAGCAGCAGCTGGAACTCAGGATCCTTTCTAGCCCTCCCCTTCATCCATACACAGAACTGGGTGTCCTGTGGTACGTGTGGGCTCAAACACTCGTCCGCTCCAGTGGGGAACACTTAGAGAATCAGCACAGGTTCCACAGAGGGGAATGAGGAGGTGCTCAGCCTGTGTTAGTAACCTGCAAAGGGGGAAGAACAGGCTAGGGAAGATTCTAATAGAAAATGAAAATGAGCTTGAGGTTTTGGTAACTTCAGCTAACCACGGTGTTGTGTATAGAAGAGCCTATGTTTTGTACAAAGTCTGTTGTAAAGGATGGACTGCTGTGATGGGAGAGAAAGAAGAGCAGCTATTTGTGAATTCCAGGCAGATGTAGGAGACCAGTACCTAATGCATTTTACATGGTTAAGGCTGAGTCATTTCAGAGCATGTGGAAAAATGGTATTGTGGGGCATTGAATGTAGAAAATCTGGGTGTGCAAATGTCATTGAAAACTGAGGCAGCCCTTTGAAGATGTAAATTTTAGATGTGAGGTGTTTCAGTGTACAGAGATCTTAGAAATTTCCTGAATAGTACTAAAAGTGGTGCACTTGGCAAGGCAATGTTGGAACTAGTTTAAAACACCAGAAATACATAAACCTTTCACGGTAATAGTGCTCAGAAATGGTTCACTTAGTCTTTTTTAAACTTTTTTACTGGCCTTGGAATGAAATAAGTTTAGCAGGACAAATTTCAATCCAAATGATTATTTGTGCGTGTATGTGGAAGCCAGGGAATTTCACAAGCTCAGTGCCCGTCAGTGCTCTGGAGTCAGTCAGCTGTCAAAAAGTTAACACCGCCTCACCTTATCCCACTGTCATTACAGTAACTTTCAAACTGCTAACAGTTCTGCAGGGCCAGAGGAATAGAAGTGTTTTTAACAACCAGTTTTCTTAAAACCCATTACTCCAAGTGCAGCCATTTGTTTGACAGGGAGATACCCATATCATTCACTGGCACATACCAATTAAGGGGGAAGTTTCAAGAGTCTGAAAAAAAATCTCTGTAAATAATTCTGTTCACAGATTATTTCCAGATAAGATTGTAGGAAGAGAAAGTAAGTGACAATTCTGCAGCATTAAATGTACTTTAGGAGCACAGGAATCTGTATGTATAACTGGATCTGTCATCTCCACAAGCTGATTGTTTCGTTCTGCTGCTCTGTGTCACCTTCAAAGGCAGAGGCGGCCGCTGCTCACCTCACCTTGAGTGCCGTGTCCCTGGCCGAGGTGAGGTGAGCAGATACTGCCATTGTCACACCGGCCCAAAGTGTCACTGGTGTCCCTTTAGCTCTGGCACACACCGTGTGCAGGCAGCATGTGTGTGCCCTAGGTTATTTTTTCTGTGATTAGAGCTCATCTTCTAATCCTGGAAAGCTTTACCCGTGAAATTAAACAAAGATGGCACCTACAGTATGTCCAAGCCTGGAGAGCCACCCTGGACTGCTGCTGGAGCTCAGCAAAGTTGGGAGATTGAAGCAAATGAAACTATTGCAGAAATAATTTGAAAGCAGGTGCTACTCAACTGCAGCAGGAGACATCTGCTGATGTATGCACAACATGATTCTACTGCTGTGAATAAGCTAAGAGAAATGTACCTTATGCAGCCTTTTCCTGGAAGTAGGAAAAGTAGAATACTTAAGAGTGGAATAGCTCATAGGCTCTGTGTAACTTGAAGAATGCATATATAAAGAATGCTCGTAGTTTGGATTGTCCACTTGAATTTAAATGTCAGTGATTGTTAGTTTAAAGATGCTATGAATGTGAAAATGCAAAAGATTGTATTAAGTTCAGTGTATACAAAATGTTAATGTGAGCTGGGGTGCTGGCCCACACTGTGAGCCACTTCATAAAAATAATGTTGAAATGGAAGATAATGCATATAAGTTGCATGCCATTTTGCACTTCTTGTCTGATAATCATATCTGTCTGTTATGTCATTGTGTAAAAATTATAAATTCCTGGGAAGAGGTCATGTGTTACTGTGTGAACTACCAATGCACAACTGTGGTGCTGTACAGCTAGTAGTATGTGTTAGGCTTTTTTAAATGTTGAATTGAGTAATTTAATGTGAAGACTTTAATTTCAGGACAACTTGTAGTGTCTAAACAGTCCTAAGTTTCTTTAAAAGCAATAGAATAAAATTACCAGAATTTCTCATTGAATTTATTAGCTCTACATTCTCTACCCAACAGACAGCAAAAAAATAAAGGCAGTTGAGATAATTGATAACTAAATCCTTAAGCTGGCCTGACAACTGGAATAAATGTGTTGCCTTGTAGTATACTGATAGCCCTAGATTATGGGATGTGTATATCTTAACAGTGGTTTTGGCGTACATTCTTGGCTAGTCATTGAAAATAATCTTAAATACATTTGGAATAGCTAATAGTCCTGGAAGCCTCATGACATGAATGTCTTTGTTTTGATCTGAGATCCCCAGACAGGATAGAAATATTACGTAGATGCATATATTATTTCTTGGATAGAACGAATCAGAGCCCCATAGTTTCATAGATTTTTGGACTGTGCTTTAATTTGGCAATGGTGGCACAGAGATCTGTGACAGATGGGTTACAAAGGTGCCAGAGGAGCTGCCTTGCGAATCTCCCAGAGCCACCTTACACCGTGCAAGCAAAACAGTAATGTCTGTCTACTTTTGTGAAGCATGCATTTGTAGTGTAATGAATCTGGCAGTTTTCCTTAAGCTCAAGTAAATAATACACCTTCTCAAAACTGTGTGGAAAGATTTAATAGATCTGGTTGTCCAGCAGCTCAGCAGAGGCAACTGTTTAGAAAATGGACTGCATTTCAGAATCAAAGCCGAGTGTCAGTTTCTGTGTCTGATAAATAAGACTGTAAGGGATAGCATAGTCAGTAAATTTAAACTCTTCTACTTAGGCTGGTGGTAATTTCTGGTGCACTGAACATGCTGAGGTGCCCCCAGCAGCCGTACCAGAGATGCCGTGGCGGCACCGTGCCCAGTCCCGCTGCTGTGGTACTGCAGGAGAGTGCCCCGCTGGGGGAGCTGTAATGAGAATGGAGAGCACTCCAGCACCCACGGACCCACGGCAGCTCGGCAGTGTTCGTGATGTTTCTTCCTGGCCCTGAAAGTAAGAATGGCCAAAGCTGTCAGGAGAGGAGAGCGATCCTGCCTTTATTGGCCCCTTGCAATCTCGGATGCTTTGGGCAAGCTGTAAAGTTCTGTTCCTTTGTAGTTGTAGCAGCAACTACATCAAATCAAATCTCCTTACTCAACAGGTTTTTCCTTTGGTTTGATTTCGTGTTACGTGTTACTACCTTTTTCTTGTCTAAAAGGAAGTTTAATTATATCTCCTCTTTTGCAGTATTTATAGTGCATTAATTAGTGTTATTTCCAACCAGTTACCTGTGCCTGCAGGTAACAGATGTGCGTAAGAAATTGAAATTGCTTGTCACATGGAGTTCTTCATCTTTGAAATGAACAACAGAACTGGGTGTTTTATTTATGGTGATGCAAGAGAGTGAAAAGACCTGAAGTACGAATATTTGGGTTACTTGTGGAGTCTTTAGAGCTGGCACTTCGGAAAATATTTTTGAAAGTCAAGTAGAAGTGACTTATTGGACAGTAAATTTTGAACTTTTTAGTGCCACTTTTATAGTAATAAATAAAGGAGTAGGCTTACATTTTCAGAGGAATGTTCATGATGTGGTTGTACATACTCAATAATTACTTCCTGCTGTTTGACCAGGTTAGGGTAAGGGAAGATCAGGAAAGAATGAGTTAATTTTTTGGGGTTGGGAGGTTTTTTGTTAGATTTTCTTATGTTTCAAAGTTCAAAATATGCTATGCAAGAAAATAAGTAAAATTTAATATCTTAATTTTTAGAAAGTGAAAAGTTTTTAAACAGGTATATTTTAATTTTTTAACGAGAAGCTTAATTTTCGTTGCTTGGAAAACAGCATATGCTTCAGAGTAAATACGTCAGCATAAATGATCTACCATGAAACAAGAAGCTTTTGTGGTACCTTTCACACTGAAATTAAAATTCTTCTTGGTGCTATACGATACAAAGTTTGCTGTTCTTCCCTGTAACAATGTGAAGAGTTGTGCATCTCACCGTTATGCATGAAAATGATTTCCTTCGTTCCGCTGAGGAAAATCGTGTTTGTACGATTCTACAGATAAAATCCCAAACGGAACTTTAAATGCTTAATCAGAGAAAATAAATCCCTTTTAAATCGCAGAACTAGCCCCGGTGTGTATTTTCTAAGGAGCCGGACGACGCGACGTCCCCGTGTCGGCCCGCTCCGGCCCTGGCGCTGCCCGCGCCCCTCACGGCCGGGCTCTCCGGGGGTTCCGGCCCCGGCTGCGCCTTCTCCTCACCGCGGGCTCCATCCCGCGGCCGCCCCTGCTCTTAGGGCTGCGGGGTGCCCGTGAATTGCCGAGCGCAGCCGCGGCTCCGCCCTGCGCCCTTCTCTGAGGGCAGGGCTGAAGCGGGCCGGGCCGCTAAAGGCGCCCGCTTCGCACCCAGCCCCCGAGGAGGCTGTGCTGGGGCACTGCGACAGCTGCCGCTGCGGGGACACGCGTGGAAACGGCAGCGGTTCTGCCGACGGGGCACGTTCGAGGGAGAGTGGCGCATGGGGGGATGAGGAAAACGAGAATGGCTCCGGTCTGTCCCGGCGTTTGACATAATGGTGCCCTGATGGGAACGTGCTCGTAGCGCAGAGTGAGAGGCGTCATTGCCAGGTGTTCAAGCGAGGGAAAAGGGTCGGTGCGGGCCAGCTTTCACTGACGGTACCTGCCTACGCCAGGCGCGTTATCTCGCGGGGCACAGCCACGGGCAGCACGCGTGCGGCCGGGCGATAAGCGCTGGAGAGCAGCGAAGGGCCGAGGCACGCACTCGCTCCAGCCTCGGATGGTGACAGACCCGCGGTCTTTTCTTCCCCAACATCCCGTCTCCGTTCCACGTCCTTCTCCTCTGGCCACTCAGTCCACATCTCCTCACTCATTTGTCCCCTGCCTCCTTCAGCCCATGTGTGATGAACATCCCCTGCAGCCCAGACCCTCCGGCACCCCCCGGGCTCTGTGTCACACATTAATGCCCACCTGCTCTCATGCACTTTTCTCAATGACTGCTCAGTCCGCAACTTCTTTGTCCTTCATTACAGGTGTTGCTGAAGCCACATTTTATCTTTTGCCTCGGAGTAGGATAGCATAAGCAGGGAAGTCACCAAGAGCTCTGGAGGACAGCCTTTTTGCTTTCAAATCCAGCCACACAGCCCTGCAGGTGCAACAAGGTGCTAAGATTCATCTCTTCTCTTAATGTGGCCCTTAAAAAAACCCCAAACCCAGAGTTTCATCCAATCCCACCTAAGCAGCTTCATCATTTGAATTTTCAGGGCATTTGGAAGATTCCTCATACAACTCCCAAAACACACCATCTCAATCTGAAGTCCTCTCTTCCACCTAATTTTCAATTCCCAGCTTCAAGTTGTAAGACTGTCAGAGATCTGCTACCATTTCCCATTAAGTGTCCAAACTATGACAGAAGAAATCTGGGGCCACAGAGCATGGTGTTTGAAGCTCAGTATGAATCTTAGCAATGGAAACATGGTCTTTAATTAAAGGAATTACCAGGCAACCAGGAGGTGATAGCAGCATTCCTGTGTCAGGTGAAGTAGAGGAGGAGGAAACATCCCCTTGCAGGGGTAACTGTAACTTAAGGGTGCCATACCCTTGAATGCAATGGATGCTGCACATCTACCTTCCAAAAGCCTGTATGAGCAGCCTCCTCCTGGCTCAAGGCTGACCACTGGGGAACTGTGAGCCTGTGCAGGTGTGTGCGGGCACGTGAGCACCTGCTGAGGGAAGAGGAGCAGAACGAGCCTTAGGACAGAGTGCAAGAAGAGAAATAGGCAGCAGCATCTCATTAACTGCACACTTTGCACAGTGAACAAAGAGCAGAAATAGAGCCACGGGCCCCTTCCTCTCTGCTTTGCCATGCAGCAGGACCTTCCTTTTCCCCCTGGGTCAGACTTTTCTGCTGGGTCTGAGCATCCCTGGGCTGCACCTGCTGCGGTGACTCGCTAATACATCTGCTTGGTTCACACATTTAAAGGATAAACTGCTTATCCTGCTTTCTGTAATTCTGTCAGAGAGAGCAAAAGCTCATCTGACTGGTTTAACTTAAGGGTAAATACAAGGCAATGTGGTTGAAGGAGATAGAAAATGGAGAAGGGACTTTCAATCAGCTGATTTGTATTTAAAGGCTTTATTCTGCTTGCTCTCTCTTTCTAAAAATATTTTTTCTGGTTTAGAGAAATAATTTATAAATGATACCATGGCGAGAAGTGCATAGAATCTGACAGATGAATAAATTGCACTCTCCAGAGCTGTAAGCTTGAAAAAAACATTGCAGAGATAATGAATGTTCTTGGTTTGAGAGAAATCCTGTCCATTAGAAATACACCTCTCTGAAGATTGATCTGAACTTCCAAGCTTTCAGTTGAATAATTACTCTTTGAGATTTGAAAAAAGAATTTACTTATTTAATTTCCCATTCACCAAAATGGAATAACACTGCAGTTGGTGATTTAAAATGTTGTTGAATTAATTATGACACTTTGTTAAATTCCCTTTTGTCTTTCCTTTGTCCGTTTTTTATTTCAAAGGCCTCAGTAATAGGCAATCACCCCAATAGAGATGAGAGATGAGTCAGAGATTTGTCAGCTTGAATGGCCTTAGACCTGTGCTTATCCCTGCTGAGTACCCAGATGCAAGTTTGAAGTGATGTTACTTGCATCTTAAAGAACAAGACTGAGAAAGCTTGAGCTTCCTTGCTCAGCTTCATTCTGACCTTCACTGCTACAGCCTGTCATGGCAAACAGGTCAGATTCACACTCACAGAGCTGTAATAAATAATCTAAATCTGGCAGCAGAGGAAAAAGAGAGCAGGGTGTTTTCGTGAGTGACTGCATCAGTCTCATGGCTCTATCGGGAGGATCAGATGTGTATCTGCACCCTCCTTTCCAGCCACCCACCTCATATTATTGGGCCTCAGTCAGGAGCTGGGAATGGGCAACTCAAACAACTGCCAGGAAGGACAGTACAAATCATTAATACCCTGGCCCAGCTTAAACCATGCCCCTGCCCATGCAGATTTATGAGAAGTCTAATACGATGTTACATACAGTATGAAAAGAGTAGATCAATCTGTTGTTACAGCATCTTTCTTCATTCACTTTTAAATTCAACCTTGTAAATATAAAGTCTCCTTAAATTTTAAAGTAGCAGTTATGTAAGTAACAGCAACAGCAGTGAACATGTGCAGCCCTATTTGCAATCCTGAACATGATTATGGCACAGATTTCTATGACTTAGCAATATGAGAGTGAAATCTGTACACAAACAGCTGCTTTTGAAGCTGGACTGGGCGGCTGCCTGAGTCAGGCCTTTGACCCAGACTGTGCTGCCAGCCCCTGCCCCTCACACCCATCACGTGAGCTCCAGTGCAGCAAATCTGGTCAAAGCTGCATCAAATATTAATGCTTCAGACCACAGGTGTTGTTCAGACCACACCGACCCTTTCATATGATCTGCCTCATATCCACACTGCAAACCAAACATGCCACCCACACTGAAACAAGAAAGGCCTGCAGCCGTGACTTGGAGAATACATGGTAGGAAAGGAAACTACAGCTGTGCTGATAAGGGGCCTGTTAAAGCCTTTTAGGATGTGGTATATTGGTTTGCAACATTTCAAATTTCAGCTGAAGACAAATTTCTCTGTTGTTTTTCTGTATCATATAGCTAATTTTTGTGTCATCCCTGCAATTTTATTGTTCTGTGGCATTATTTTCAGCAAGCTATTTATGGGACTAAAATAACTATCAGCTTGGAGAAAGGAGAGAGTTTCTCTTGTATGTCATGGGGATCAGGAGTCTGTTAGAAGGTTCCTGTCCCAAAATGGATAGCAGTACATGGATGCCTGTACAGGAAAAGTGGAAAGATTTGTTTCTTAGAGTTTCTTTCTATCTCCTGTTCTTGAATAATCCAATTTTAATTTCAGGATTCTGTATTCTCTTTCTGGGTTAGGTATGCCATGTTGTATACTCACATCATCAATGCACCGAATATTACAGTTGATGATTATTTTTAATTATGAGAGTGATTGCTGCCGTATAAATTTCCCTGAGATGCCGTTCTTCATTTAAGGGCAAGCACATGTTTTGCTACTCCACTCAGCTGCACTTTGGTGCACTGGAGCAAAATTTGTTTCTGAGAAATGGGTTTTGCCTATTTTTATATATACTTTTAACACTTCATTATTTGAAGCATCTTTTGATGAGAGAGCTTATCAAGAAGCTAAACTAATTACCTCCCACAAATCACCTATCCTTGGTAGAATAAGCCACCAGTGTTTGGTGGCAACCCCTTCACGATGAAACAATGCTGGATTTAAGAGATACAACCCAAAGATAGCTGTTACCGAGACAAGACTTCACAAACCTGAAATGCAAGTTTAAAACAAAATGAATTCATATTTTGGGCTTACAGAAAAAGGTAAAGGCCAGAACAAACTTCTATTGAAAAAAAAAAAATGCATGCTCATCACCTTGAAGCTTGCAGGCAGATTCAAAAAATCTCAGCTCAACAGCAGGTACCAACATAAGGGAAAAAAGATCTTCTTGTAGGACTCAGTCCTCAGACTAACAACATCCTGCTGCTTTTGAGAGGAGTTATCCCTGGAACACTGCATTTGCATTGTGTCTGCTAACGTCAAGGCTTAGCACAGGACAAAAACATCATGAATTTAGCAGAAGTACTAATTCAGATAAGTACAGGCTCAGCTGTTGCTAAATTGGCAATTATAACTAGATAGTCTCTGCTCCCCTGCCATCATCATTGTCAGCGCTGAAGTGTTGTCTCAGTTCAGTGAGTATTCTGTTTTCTAAGCTCTCATTTGTCTTCTGTTTGACAGCTTACAGTGATTTTGTTTAGCTGTACTGATGAACTGCTGTCAATGGAAAAAACTCCAACCACCAGAGGCGTACGAGGATTAGCCAAAATGTACAATTCCTACACAGTTGGAAAATGGGGAGATTAACTATAAAAGGACTGAACCAGAATATGAGATCAGATCATCTTCTCAGATACCGCACGTGTTTAGGATTGCAAATCCATATCCAACTATCTTTATCTCTGACCTTTTAAAATAACTTTTCAGCACAACTGCAGCTATTGGCAGGAGCAGCAGAAGCCAGAAAAGGAAAACAGTGCTGGCAAGTCCAGCATTTTACCTGCTGGGGACCTAAATCTGCTTTCAGCTGGTGCAGAATTTTGAATTCCAGCATCTGCTGTAGGCTTACACTGCTGTGATGAGGGATAATCTTGTTCTAGACATTAGATGAAATCTGAATCTTTTTCCAAGCAGTTGGTACAGTTCCAGAATCCTGCCACAACACTCTCATTTCTGTCTTTTGTTACTCTGCACACTCTGAGGCCAACCTGGCTTCAGTAAAGGTGTACTGTGGTCTGTCTGCCGTGTCAGAGCCTCATAATGCACCACTGGAGGATTTTTAAAATATAGAACCATTGGGAAAAACAAGAGGCCATGAAGCTTGTTCCATAGGTCAGATTACTCTTAGTCCCATCCTCATTCGAAGCAAGGAACAGCCAAGTCAGCTGTTTGCATTTCGGCTGTGCTCTCCCGGTATGGCCACGGCACGCTGTGCCCTTTATGCCTCTGACCCACAGGACAAGGGCACTGCTGGGCACTGCAGGTGCTTTCTGGGAGGCAACAGAGCCCAAAGCCTGGAGCAGCAGGGTCTCACCCCAAAGATTCCCAACAGCATCCTGCAATCATGTGGAAAGCAGCAGTGGACAAGGTGCAGTAGAATTTGAAGCATCAGGTGGCAGATCCATCCATGGCTCAAACAGTCATGAAATTACTGTTTGTGCATCTGCTCGTCCAGGAGACACCATTCCTGAGCTGTGTGATCTGCAACAACATCCAGCTGTGATAGATTTGTCAGAGGTGCTGCAGGAACCCCAGCCCTCTGTGATCAAGAGCTTATGTTGACAGGTGGTTGCTTTGTTTCTCTAGATGGAAAAGGGCATTTGTAGGACTTCTGGGACTGAAAAATGAGATTGTGAAGCTAAAAGTGGCCCTGCAGTCACTGCCTGTAGCACCTTGTACACTTGAGTCAGCTGCAGATTTTGTCTCAAGTGCTTCTTTGCAAGCTCCTGTTGTGCAGCAGTGTGCTGCTTCCTCCAGCCAGCGGGACCCACAAAGGGCAAGGGAGCAGAGTTGCAAGGGCAGCATGGCCAAGGCACTTGGCTCCAGCTCTGGGTCTCACTTCTGGTTTGGCATCACTTTTGAACAAAAAAGCAGGGTTTGTGTGTGTGTGTGAGCATGGGGGTCGTGATTTATCTGATACTGGTTAAATGTTAATTTTTTAAAATGCAAATAGATTTTAAAAGACAAAATTAACTATGTGCACTACTCAAGACAGCACCAAGTTCACCTGTTAATAGTATTAGAATTTAATTTCATTGTACAGTCTCTCCATCCTTCTGCTTCCTTACCTACTGGACAGGGAATATCAAGTGTTGTTACTGTACTCTGATAGTAATACTGTTCCGTTCCTCCATAAGTCAATTAGTAAAAAAAAGATACTTGACTTTCAAAAGAGGGTTGCTACAGCAAAAACAACATATTTTGAAGCCATCTAATTACATCTCAATAATGCATTCATAAGAAAAGAATTTGCTTTTAGAATACAGGAAATGTTTCAATGCAAAAATACACTTCTGGAGCCTGCCTACCATGAGCCATATAATTGTGGTGTATATTTGACTTATCCTAGTTACGTTTCAGTATATTTATGCTTTTTGACTGGAACAGAACTGCCACATGCTGACCAATTCAGCTTGCTTATGCCTTTTGTGCCTCTCCTGGGGTGTGCAGTATGACAAGCCTTGTTCTTTTAGAAACAGACTAGCACCAAACCAAAACTAAAAACCACCATCCAAGCTGCACATCGTGGCTGATGCAGAAATACTCACTTTCTCCTGGTCATGTTTATAGGTCTGCCAATGTGTTTCAACACTGGCTCAGTGGATGCCATTCGTGAGGTGTAAGGAGAGGCTTACATGGCTTTCCAGATGATGATTATGCAGCTGCCAAAAGAGATGAATTCATCTTGAGCACTACTCTTTAAAATGCTTTGTTAATTTGCTCGTGAGGAATATCCAGATGCAGCTGATTACCCTGTAACGAGGCTCCTAAAGCTGACAGTCTAACAGGCTTTTGAAGGCGTCCAGCTTATTATACAGCATGATTTTTTAAAATTACCTTTTTAAGCTCTTCATATGGGGATGCCATAAAGGGATGTACTCCTCAAAAATGAGACAGTCTCAGGGAGGTTTATGGGAGTTAATTACTGTTGTAACAGGGAAGAATAAGATAACGATGAAAGACACCTTCTGCTTGTCAGCTGGAGGTTTGCAAACAGTTACTTATGAAAACATCTGAATGCCAGCTGCAGTAAGGACTGGGCCATCATTTTGAAATAAGCCAGTAACATGAGTTACCATAAGCATCTCATGGAGTTTTGGGAGGCGTTGGCACTCTTGTTTCCATTTCTAAGAACATTCTGTACTTCCCTTATCTGCAAGGCAGAGGTTTATCCCCATCTGGGTACTCAAGGCACAGAGGGCTCGGTGCTACAAGCCGCGTGACGCTGCCCTTTGCAGGGGACGTACTCAAGACTCATGCCCTGTGCTGCTCAGATTTTTGAAGAGACAAAGACGTGATCTCCCTGACATGTGGAGCAACTTCCATCATCTGTTGCTGGAATCATCTCTAAAATGCCTCCCCAGATGCTACTAGTAAAGCTGGTTTAGTTTTTCTTGGTCAATCTGTATATTAGGGCAAAATATTCCTGTAGGTTGCTAATAATTCTACTCTTAAGTGTTACATAAAGGGATTTCAACACACAGTGTGTGTCATTTAGCTCAGCAAGAACTGAAATGCTGGAAGAATGAGCTTCTGGCCTCAAGGCTCAGGAAATACACACAGGTTTTCTGCCATTTGGCATACACTACCCCTATGTAAATGTTGTAACTGTACTTAAAAAAATAAAATAAATGGATGTAATGAGTCTTAGCACTTTTGAGCCCCTTTAGAAAGGGAAATAGAAAATCTCTGTTAAAAAAGGATCTAGAGCTGAAAAAAGAAATGGAAGCACCCATACTTTTGAACTCATATGTGAATTTACTCTTTAATTTTGTCTGTATTTTAATTCATCTTTGAAATGACATGGGAAAAGCAGCCTAATTATGAGTAAGGTGCTATGTAGCATAATTCCATAGCACAATTCTGTGTCTGCAGTAGGAGATGGGGCTTGGTAATGGGGGAAGGTCAGTTGTATTCCCCAGCAGAGAATTTATGCTAAGTGGAAAGCACTTGCTTGAAATTTAAAAACATGCTGGGGTAGAGAACCCTGCTGTTAAAAGATGCCACTTGCTTTTACAAAAGAAACCAAAATGAGAATGCAAAAAAAAATGTTTTGTATTTAAAAGGTACCAAAAAAAATTTTAAACCTGAAATCTTTGTTTAATGAAATTAAAACTGAAATATTTTTATAGGTTAGCACCAATTTTCTATGCTGCTGTCAGCAACTCCAAAAGAATTGCTCTTGTCCTGGTTACAAGAAATCCCACTAGCCTTTCATAGCTCAGTGCTAAGGGAATTGGGTCCAAGTCTCAGATTCTGTATGTCAAAGTGGCATTTTCTTCTATCTCTGTTTTTATTTCTACACACATCCACCCTACCCCAAATGCCTTTTATCATGTAACTTGAGTTCCACAGAGCTACTGCAGTGTTCTTGATCCAGAGGCAGTTATTTTAATATGTTATCTGTACCTAACCAACATCTGTCTTGGTTTAATAAAATTAAATACATAAAACCCCCGAACCTGAAGTACAAATATATTGGATAAGCAAGACTTCTGCACCGTGGTCTTGTTTGAAACAGAATAAAGCAATAGAAATGTAGCAAACTGTGATTAGTAACAAACCCTGAATTACCCAAGGGAATGGTCTATGTTAACCTAGAAGTGTGCAAGAGAGGGAATGTGGTAGAGACTTTCTTCCATCAAGTTAATCTAACAGCTCTGAACCAGCCACCATTTTGCTGCAGGAAAAAAACCCCAAAAATGATTCTTGCTTTTCATCACACCAACAATGTTTTTAATCCTATTCTTATATATTCTATCTTCTGTGCATGAGAAGTATCTAGAAAATGTGGAAGGGAAGGCTCTTTCGGAGGCAGCTTCTTGTAATGATTCATGTCAGAGAAGTGGCAACTGCTGACTGAACAGTCCTTAGACATGCAATAAATGCTCAGAGCAGTGTATTCCTTTATCAGCTCCCATTAAACTGCAGCCAAGTGTTACTGAGTTGTAGCAAGAGCAGAGGAGCAATTGGAAAACACTAAACACCCCAAACATCAAGCTGTGCATGCTCTACCACAGTGCAGTCTGAAGCCAGGAATTGCTGTTATTTTTTATTTTAAAAGCACAGTACTTCCTCTGGAGGACCACTGCTTAGGCAATTGCTTTTCCATGGCTTAGTCATCCAGCATTAAATGAGATGCCTGCACGGTATGTTTTGACAGGTGCTGCTGAGCTCTTTGGTTGAGGCAGTTTCAAGTCATGTCTCCTGTTTGCTTTTAGTGGTTCTGGAATGGAATTTTTCTACTAAACAGCTTAGTACAGTACACCAGAAATAGCTGCTTTATGCTCACAATATTCAGAGGAGCAAAAGCAATAAATCCGGAGCATGTGAATAACTAACTGGAGAGAATGGACAAAGTGGCCACAGGTCTTCAAACCTTCTGAAGGCCAAGGAGCCATGGTCCAATGGGTAGTTCATCCCTGTTTGCACAGCACATTTTTCACTCACAGCAATACTTCTTTGTGCACATGTCCTGGGAGATGCCCTTCTGGAGAGTGACTTGTGACTCCTGAGTAAGGCTTGAAATTAATTAATAAAGCCTATCTGGACTTTTCTATCTCAGTAAAGCAGAAAGAATGCTTGGCAAATTTTGGCACACATACTTCTAAGTTTTACAGGAAAGAACCACACAAACAAAACAACAAACAAACAAACCCACAAACCAGAAGTGAAGCAGGGGGTCCATCTAAATCTAAGGGTTTAAGGCAGAAGAAAAGAGAGAAGGGGAGCAGCATCTTCTGTGTCTTTACATAAACATAGCACAGGTAATTTGTGCCCATATGTCAATGTAATGGAAGTCTAAGAGAAACCATATTACAGGTGAGAGTACACTGAGAAACGCCAGACAACATTTCGTAGTCCCTGTCCTGAAAGTAATAGAACATAAATTGGCTAGCAGTGAAAAATACAAGTCCTTCAGCCAGTATTATCTTTCTTGATGAAGAGGGATCAATAACCTGCCCAAATCAATGCTGCACATCAGCCAACCTAAGGATATGTAGTCACTTCCAACCTCAGTTCTGTGTTACTGGAAGTTGTCCATATTGCAACACTTCTTTTGCTTTAAATGTTTAAGAAACACATTCCCCTACATCATTTATTCATCACTAGAGAGAAGGAAAAAAATTTCCATATCAGACTTAAATCTTAAAGTAATTCTTCATCACAAAGATATTTCTTTACCCTATGAAATTAAAATTAATTATATAAATTGGTATGCATTAAACCAAAACACAGTTTCCATTCAGAAGTTTTGCTAAAGGCTTTTTGTTCAACTGACAAAATACACTAAGGAGTGTAAAAAATATTTATTCAACCTAATTCAACATAACTCTAATTTTCAATACTTAAAAACAAGATAAACAAGATTTACAGAGTAATGACCTTTAACCACTCATGTGAAATCATATTACAGTCCATACAGTATTTTATAATTGCATTTTTTTACAATAGCTTTAACTTCCAAAGGAGACAATGAGCTTTTCCCATGAAACAAGTTTCAAACCCACTAATTTGCATCATTCAATTCTCTCCATGAGACTTTAAAAAACAGTAATAAATTGCTTGGAAATATATACAGTGAAGACCACTGAAAAGCTGTTTTCTTGAAACAAGGAATTCTGTAAGAAATACATATTATATTGTTTCAAGACTATCTTACAGAGTGTAGCAACTTTCAGAGGCTGCTACGCAGTTTAGGTTTTATATAAAAGTGAGCCCACAAAGACAAATATAATCAGCAGACGTACAAGGTTATAGTAATTCTTCCATTACAGCAAGAGCCTCAAAAGTATTTGATATTGATTGAATGTATAATTCTTAACACCTGTATAGGTTTTTAATACTAATTGGCCTTTATATACACTTTTGTACAGTTGTAAAATATTACATCTTGGTAATTAAGATAAACATACTATAGAAAAGGTACCTTACGTTGAATTTCTCCTAACATACATTATTGCAGTCAAATAGGAAGTCCATTCTGCATTTACTTCATTTCTGGTGAAAAGAAATATTTACTTATGAATAATTCTGCTAGAAGATTTTTAAAGCCATTCTTCATGCATTTGACACACTAATATAAACAAGAAAAAAATTCGGAGAAAAACAAAGAAATTGTTAAGAAAGAACTTCAAATACGAAGTCTAGATTATGTCTGGTATGAATATGCAATGGCTGTATTATGTTTGTCAGGATTTAACTTCACAAAACGGTTAATTTCTGTTGAAATTAGGTTTAGAAATACATCAAATAATGGAAGTGCTAACTCCTCCCTCAGGTGATTACTTTACACATACGGGATCAGTAAAGCTTACTGTATAAATGAACTTTATTACATAGTCAAGATTTATCCTTCAGTCCTTTACAAAATGGAGCCAAGTTACCTTAAGAGCACCTCCCCTGCTGGCAGGATGCTCAGCTCAGGTACCAAAATGTAGTGTCAGCCCCTTGCAGCCAGCACTTCCACCAGGGCAGGAAGCCCCGTCCTGAACAGCTGAGGTACACACTCAGGTCTGGATGCTTCAAGGGACCCCCTGCTCTGTCAGTTCAAATGAAGCTTTAGTGTTCAATGCTGCTTTTCACAGGTTTTCTATGGGTATTTACACAACATAAAGGAATATGTAAACTAAGCAATTGCTCTAATACTTAACTACAAAATAAGCAACTGAAATTTAGTTTCCCCTTGTAATTATTTTACTGTGGAGGGAAAAAATGCTATCCAGCACCAGTTACAAACCAGTAAAGCCATGAGAAAATGACACTAGGCACTGCAGAAGATACAACAGGACACTGAAAATTACCAGTAATAAAACAGTCACCTGAAAGCCATGCTAATTTTAACACCTAATACTTAGGTGGTTAAAGCTGGCAAACAAGTCCTGTAGAGAGTGATCTTCATCTCCTGCTTTCTCTGTCATTTGGGAATTTCACACTCCCCGTTTGATACCAGCAAAACCCAAGGAAAATTACTTCTCCTTAGTAATGACTCACATTCCCCTTCTAAAGCAATCTCCCTTCATTGTGTGAAATGCTAAACTCAATGACAGCGTGGGTATGAAAACACCTATGGAAAAGGCATTCGGATATAGCCTACATAACTACACTTAAAATGTTCTCTAGTTAATTCTTTTTTTTTTTTTTTTCCCATTCAGTATATTGGCTCAAAGAAAATAATTCAAAAGACTGCTGCTCAACAGAAATATCAAAAAAATAATGAAAGCCAAATCACATTCTTAGGTTCAGTGGTTGCTGAAAGGATTTACCCTGCCACAAGACAGTGCTTTATTGTATTTAAAGAAAAAAAAAAATAGAGGAGCAGCAACTTATCACAATTTTCCACTACTGTGCAATAACAATGGAACCAATACAACATGGAAACCTGTTAGGTGAGACTCTGTGACATCTGGAGGTTACAGCCTTACGCTCCTTCTTGCTCAGGATAATTTAAAATTTTGCGGTGAGCTTGGCGCAAATATTGCTGCTGCTTGAAGTAAACCTTAAAAGCTCCTTTTATGGCAACAAAAGCAATTCCACCCTGAAATAAAAAGATATTTTGAAAACCTGCACAGTTCAGTGTCATATCATTACAAATGTTCTTAAAATTTTCCAGTCAGAGATTTGTTTTCCAAACATATGGTATTTGCTTCTCAAGATTAACTAATTAGTACAGTTCCAAATGAGTATCTCAAAGTTTTCTGTCACAATGCACTATTACAGAGGTTAACGTTATTTAGAGGGATTACAGACTGAAACTATAGAAGCTTTTATTTCCTTGGAAGTCTCAACAGTATTCTAAATTTAAAAATCAAAATCTTATTTCAAGAACAAAGAAAATGCAGATGTGTGTCTGCTTTCCTCCCTTCTCTGAATATATACAATACATGGCACAAGGAATAGTACTGATAACCATTCTATAACTAGACTGTGAAAAATGGCACTTGCCAAAAGTGGAGTAAAATAAAATCTATTTTTGTAAAACAAACGTTTTTCCCTCTAGAAAGCTTTACAACATGTTTATCTCAAGTCTTCAAGCTGAGACACCAAGAAGATTTTAGTCTGCATGAACATTTTCAACATCACTGTCTGTTCCATATAAAAGAGAGGGGTGCATAAACATGCATGAATTGAAAACAGGCTGAAGTGATGGTCAGATGAGCAGGGATTCATTCCATATTACCAAACTCAGTGTACTTGCCCTTGAAAGGCTGCAACCAGAGAGGTTATCCACAAAGGAAGAGATTGTCAGTCCCCCTCCGTTTGAATTCTAGGGAGAGTTAATTTTCCTCTCCTTATTAAAATAAGAAACAAAGGGTTTCTCTCAAAATCAGTAAACAAAAGCTTATATGGAAAGGCTTATAATATAAACCCCAGTCTTCCCTTACAGAGAGTGTTCTTAGAAGATGCCGGCACCTTGCCTTCACTGTCAGCCTTAATTACTGCTAAGGCCTGCCTACTACAGCGCCAGATAAAAGTTTCAGCCTTGTCATGAACTGAGATTAGTTTCAGTCATAAAGACAGTCTTTATGTCTGCCCACTGCTAAGACAGGCAACCTTTAAAACCCCCCTTCCTTTAAATCAAATGCCGCTCTTAAAATTCTGGATCTTAAAATTTGTGTTCCTTTTTCCTTTGCCTCCCTCCTTCACAACACTTCATATTCCTGTATTATAATTTATGAAACAAACAGTATTGAATCTTACCAAGATTGTCCTTTGTAAATTTGAGTTAACACTGCTGAACATCAGCTTGCCAACTATCGTGGCAATAGTAGGGAAAACGAGAGCTCCGCACAGGATACGCGTGGCAGAGACGTGATCTGCCAAAGGGTTGGCCTCTGCTGGGATACGAGGAACAGGACAGCCAATGCCTAAAGGGATAAGAATGGGGGAAGAAAAGGTTACACAGCCACTGCCTCGAAAAGAACCCAGACTCCCCTACAAATCTATAGCCCAACTGCTTTTTGAGAACTATCCCTCCTTCCAGTGAATATTCTGTTTCCATTAAATTACTGCAGTCATTTTTACTTTCAAGTAAGACCCATGAATTTTAGTAGTTTGTTACTAAGGTCTGAACTGAAACCATGTTCCTGCTACTCTTGCCCCACCTTTCTCAGGACATACGATAACAAATACAATCTAAACAGAACGAACGTGAAACAGAGGGATGGTGTTAATCGCCTCTACTTAAAAATAGCAAAAACTACTTGCCTATCCCCATCTCCTAAAGGCAGAAATTCAATCTTGGCATTTCTTTTTAAATTTAATCACATTACCTGGAAATATGCTGTTCAAAATTTGTAGCTTATTAGAGTATTTGCGCCACAGTCTGAGCACATAGTCCTCCCAACGGATCATCTTGCCCAGGATTAGCATGACTGGGATAGTGGGAAGGCCAATCAAAAGGAATAAAGGATCAGCTCTCTCCATCACATCAAGGCCTTCTTTGTGACCCACAACCTGGAAAATATGCACACAGTTAACAAACATAACAAAGGCCACAACAATGTAACAATGTACAAA